>NC_134120.1:14165000-14522500 GCF_040939455.1 Microcebus murinus | reverse complement strand
AGATCTATTTTCTCAATATTTTTCCTCCTGGTGATTGTTGAAAACTTCCTTGTGTTTTAGCTCTGTTATTTGTCTTGGTTCACAGTCATTCAAACATTCTAATTATACCAGTGAAAAACAACAAATTTAGGGCAACATTCCCATTCATTGCTGGGAAGGGTTCAGATATCTAGAAATAGGAAATTTCTATAAAACTGCACAGTACTGATTATAGTATGGAAAATTTATTCCAAAATAAAATACTTCAAGCAGCGGTCTTTAAAATTATTAGTTTCATAAAATAGGACAACCTGCCAGTATCACCTGAAACACTTTACTTTTTATTTTCAGCCATTATTCTACCATCACATCAGGGTTTATCTTAATTCTTTTCGAGGGAGTCTTCATGAATAGCATGGCCTAGTTCTTAAAAGCATGACACATTCCTTGGTAGGTTTTATCAATCACACTTCCTCTCTTCCCCCATTGCAATGCAGTGAATTTTACAGTGCCTAAGAATCCACTTAATTTAGAAGCAAACATACTTAGTGTTAAATTGAAGACTAAAAAATATTCTTGTGATTTTTTTCATGCACTAATCTAAATCTGTGCTGGTATGTATTTTTCCCACCCTATACTAGTAAATGAATGAATGAAAGACCAGTTACCAAGCTGATGTTTTGAAAGTCTCCTCTTCTCAGTTATCTATATCAATATTTGCTTCCGTTAGAATGGATAATTCATTATTAGCATTGGAAATTCAGTATAAATTATAGTGTGCTCGGTTTAGTCAGAATAAAGTACTATGAACTAATGTAGGCTAAGATACAGGTAATGGCAGGGTTCGCTGTGGCATATAATTGATAGTAAAATTTTTAGTGAAAGAAGGGAAAAATAATTACTCAGGATTTAAACATAAGACTTAATGAAGTGGCCCCAGAGGTTATGCAGGCTGGGAGACATCCAGGACATCCTTCCAGGTTTCTTACATGTCCTTTGATGTCAATTCTCTTCAGTTTTTCAGTTTTGACTGATCATGGCAGTTTTATGATCAGTTTTTTTTTGAGACAGAGTCTCACTTTGTTGCCCAGGCTAGAGTGAGTGCCGTGGCGTCAGCCTAGCTCACAGCAACCTCAAACTCCTGGGCTCAAGTGATCCTTCTGTCTCAGCCTCCCAAGTAGCTGGGACTACAGGCATGCGCCACCATGCCCGGCTAATTTTTTCTATATATATTAGTTGGCCAATTAATTTCTTTCTATTTATAGTAGAGACGGGGTCTCGCTCTTGCTCAGGCTGGTTTCGAACTCCTGACCTCGAGCGATCCGCCCGCCTCGGCCTCCCAGAGAGCTAGGATTACAGGCGTGAGCCACCGCGCCCAGCCTTATGATCAGTTTTGCTGATCATAGCAGTCAGGGCTCTGATTTATACCTGTTAAAAAAGTAATTTCTACTTTCATCCCTCAGATATTTTTGGCCACTTAATTGGTTCTAAAAAAGTTAGACAATTTAACTCTGGGCCATAATACTCTCATATCTGAGTTTCAGTGCCTGGTAAGCAGGAGGTTCAGACATTCTTTTATGAGAGCAATTTTCTCTCATAAAATTTGCTCTCATGATTTCCATATTGGAAATCATGAACTACCACATATAATAATGGAGGGAAATTTTGAGGTAGCTGTGATTTCAAATAAAAATGTAGAACTAAGGAACAGAAGGAAAAAAACTATAGCAATGCCCATATCAAATGATTCTATTCGTTCTAGAATTTCTTCTAGTTGTTGCTTATAAAAATTTTAAGATGGGCGTGGAAGAATTAAGCTAATCTAATTTCTCTTCAGTAAGTAGCAAGAAGAAAATTAATATCTTCCACTGATAAAATCAGTTTACTTCTGGTTGTCATGTATTGCTTACACGATGTTTCTCTTAAAGGTTTCATAATATAATCATCCTTTAGGAAACTCAAAAGCCTGTGATGTTTTAAAATATGTACATAAAGTCATTTGATAGTCTTCATTCTAAGATGTGGAGTTTCATTGCTCTCATTTTGAGAGTTGCTGGAATTAGTGACTCACCTGTAAAAAATGGAGTAAAGTAGAAGTGAAAGTGTGGAATTCTGAGACTAGGTCATAAAAGGCAGTGAGGCTTCTTCTTGTTCTTTCTCACATCACTCGCTTTGGATGAAGTTAGCTGTTACATCATGTGTGGCCTTATGGCAAGCCTCATGTGACGAAAAACAGGCCTCTAGTCAATCTCCAGCAAGAAATGGAGGCTTGCTGGATCAAATGGTAGTTCTATTTTTAGTTCTTTGAGGTATCTAAAAGGTATTTGAGGTATTTCCATAGAGGTTGTACTAATTTGCAAGTTCCACCAGCAGTATATGAATCTACCTATCTCTCCACATCCATGCCAAACATTTGTTGTTTTGGGACTTTTTGATGAAAGCCCATTCTCACTTGAGCTAAGTGATAATCTCATTGTGATTTGGTGCGGTGCACATTTTCGGGGGGATGGACACGCTTGTAGCTCTGACTCGGGCAGTGCAAAGGCAATATATGTAATCAAATTGCTTGTACTCCCGTAATATTCTGAAAAAAAAAATGGAGGCTTCATGCCGTCAGTGATCTGAAGGAGCTATATCGCAGGGGGACCCTCCAGCTCAGCTTATCCTCAGAGGACTGCAGCTTTGGCTCACATCTGGACTGTAACCTCATGAGTACCTGAGCCAGAACCACCTAGCCAATCTGCTCCCCAATTCCTGATCAGTGCATACTGTAAGATAAGAAATGCTTGTGGATTTAAGTTGCTAAAGTTTGGGATAATTTGCTGCACAGCAATAGATAACTAATACAAGCACATGGACAAGTCTATAACCATAAAAGTGTTTCTTTTTCAATTAAAGTTTCAACTGAAAGAAAAATATGGTACTCTAGTGGAGGCTAATCTGGTAGATTGAGAACATGCTGGAGTTTCCTACCTTATAAAAACAAAAGGCTCCCCAGTCTCATGACTTTTTCCTCTTCCTCTGGCATGAATTGCTGTTATACTCCCTGCTTTAAGTCCTTAAATGTCAGAAAAGGTGTACTTCTCAGAAACAGGATTTGAGTAGCCTACCTTTGAGAATTTTGTGAAACAATGAGAGAAAAATATGAAACTTATTCATTTTTTTGGTGTAATTTTTCTGGCTTTCCCAGAAAAAAATATTAATGAAGTTACTGCCAAAAGAGGCCTTTTAAAAATACTCTCAAAAGAGAAAAATGGAGCCTATGTAAAACCATTTTCAGATGGAGTTTATTAATGATTTGGCTGAACTGGCACAAATCAATTGGCAAAAACCAAAAACAAAACAAAAAGAGGGATGTCTCTTGTTCAAGAACATTCTCCATTATAAATCCTGATGCAAAATTACTAGTTATGTTAACCAAGATGCCATTATGTATAGGGAGAGTGGCAAAAAAGTATATATTTCAGCACTATAGAATTTTTTTTGGCATCAATGCCTTTTCTGTTTCATCGAAAATGTAAATCAGAAGATATTTAAAAACATTTATTTGAAGGCTACTATTATTCAATCTAAGTCTCTTTCTTTTCTTTCTTTATTTTTTGACATTAGTAATAAAGTCAGGTCAAAGACGACTTCATTGCCATGAGCACAAGAAAATTGATGTGATATATTTTCAACTTGAAAGTTTCTAAATCATATTGGATTTTCTTATCATGTGCCATGTTAATGAAACAAGTTGGAATCAATTGTTTGTGAAAAACATATATAGCCATGTCAACTTTACAATTTTAAGCTTTTATTTAAGCCAAAGTTTAGTAACCTTCCTTTAGAATTTAAACTTGGGAGAAGAATTAAAGCTTTATTATAATTTGGATTTAATTCTTTCCTGTTTTAAAAAAAGGAAGTGGCTTTTTAAAATGAAAACAAAAGGTTAAGAGAAGCATTAGCTTGGTAAATATTGTTTTTCTGTGAAATAAATATTTAATCTAAAATATTATGTGTGACTGCGTATGGTGGCTCAGGCCTGTAATCCTAGCACTTTGGGAGGCCAAGGTGGAAGGATCCCTTGAGGCCAAGAGTTCAAGACCAGCCTGAGCAACATAGTGAGCTCTGGTTTCTATGAAGAAAATTAAAAAAAAAAAATTAGCCTGGCATAGTGGCACTTGAATGCAGTCCCACCTACTCAGGAAGCTGAGGCAAGAGGATCTTGAGTTCAGGAATTCCAGGTTGCAGTGAACTATGATCACATCAGTGCACTCCAGCTTGGGCAACAGAGAAAGACCCTGTCTCAAAAAACCAAAAAACAAACAAACAAACAAACAAACAAAAACAACAATAAAACAAAAACAAAACATAAAAATAATGTGCATTTTTCTACATGTGTGTTTGGATTGAAGAATTTCATTGTTTTTAACAAAGTAATCTCAGAGTGATCTTTGACCCTAAGGGTTTAATAATTCCTCTTGACACATATTGTTTCTTCTATTTTCCTTCTTTTGGGAGTACTTTTAGAGGTCATTGAAATTTCACTAGTCAGTTCAGCTCCATTTTCCTTGAAAAGGTATTGCTTAACATGGATAAGTAAGTTGTCAAATTAAGTTTTACCAAGAGCTATTTATATTTCTATTAGAAAAATTAGTAATACAAATGAATATGTCAGATCTACTGCAGTTCACAGCCAAAACTATCATCACCTGAGAAATGTGAAAGTATACCGTTAAATATATCCTTAAATTTTGAAGAACAAATGTAATATGTTCTTTAGGAAAATATTAAGTCTTTATTTTTTAGATTAAACATAAGACCAGATACCTCTTTAAGAGACTGTATAATAACGTAGTATTAGAAGATTATGTATGATGTAGAGGATTGAGCAGTGTATTCCATGGTTCATTATCTTTCCTTCTACAAGTAATCCTCAGAAATCTCACACAGTGAAATATAAAGTAGAATGAATTAGAACTATACAAAACACATAATATTTAATGTATAAAATTAATGCAAGGTCTAGAACAAGTTATCAGCAATGTTTTGATGATGTACTTATTTACAGCAGATATCTGTCATGATAGTTTATATTGACAATCCAGTTTATATTAAGCTTAAATTAGAACATGAAAGACATTGCTTTTTTTCTTTATTCACAGGAAATAGTTGGGGAAGATGCCTTGTGAGTCTCTCTGTGGCTCAACAAGGGGAAATCTTGGCAAATTAACAGTGAGCAGGGTTATTTTTCCTTAGAAAACAACTCATACGTAAATTGGATGCTATTTAATTGCTCATTAGTAGTAGACTATCTGGCATGTGAATGCATTTCCTCTTTAAAAAATCTAGATTACTAGGCAACAAACCTATATAATACAAGATATAGATGAAATATTTTATTTTAATAATTAAAATAGTTGAATGATTCATATGTGAAAGTTGACATGCATATTAACATTCCACAGATCACTTTTTATTTTATTGGTAGGAATAATGTTATAAACAATATTTCAAACAGTATTTTAATTACACATATTCCTTTGCTCTCAAAAAGTTCCTGAAAACCATGTGTCAGCACTCCTGGCCAATCTAGCCCTGCCCTTAGTCTTCTTTTCTTCTATCATCTTTCTGCTTATCTACCTGTCTCCTATTTCAAACCTATACCAAACTAGGAAAACTATCTGGCAATAGGTGGGAAAGCACTTCAGTAATTCTTTTACACTCTGGAAAGTTATTTGTTTGGTTGTGAAGACTTGAAATAATTTTAAGTATCTAGTTTCTACTTTATGAAAGAAAGCACATTATCTTTTAGTTTGATTGTAAAAGTATATGGTTGACCCTTAAACAACACGTGTTTGAACTGTGCTGGTCCACTTATATGTGGATTTTTGATCTATTCAGATGTATTATTTTATACGTTTATTGAAAGAGCTTGTTAGACTTTTTAAAACTTTTTTTATTGATGTACATTCTAGTACACAGATAATAGGGGAATTACAAGTGAAATAAATTTAGTAAAATAGTTCAAAATTTCTTTAAATGCCTAGTCCCATTTTTTAAATACATTTTTGATTTTTTTCATGCTAAATCATTTTCTGTGCAATTAAGGACATTGCTGATGCACCAAGTCTCTGACATTTGCTTTACCACTTTTGATGTGCATGCACAAGCAATAATGACTATGTCATTTCTTAGCAGGTCCTGGCTGGCAATGAGTACAAGCTCTTTCTGGATTTCAGTGATGCTAAATTATTTAAAAAATGTGTTATCTGAGAGTTAAATAAGTAGGGTTACATACTATAAATACATATATATATATAAATGTTTTAATCAAAAATACCTGATGCCTCCACCCTTCTTATAGCCAGTGCAGTATTATTTAAGAAGTATGGACATGTTTGTTCAAGCAAAGATCAGAATGCTCACTTGTTTTAGGTCTGATTTTTTGTGTATATGTGTGTGTGTGTGTGTTGAAAGTGTACAACATGATGTTTTGATATACTTATGTTGATATACATATACATTTGTTGTAATAATACCTAAAATCTACTCTCTTGGAACATTACCAACAGACAATACAATATTATTGACTATAGTTCTCATGTTGTATCTTAAATCTTTAGACTTACTCATCCTGCAAATCTGCAACTTTGTACCCATTGACCTACATCTCCCCATCTCCATCTCCCCACCCCCACCAATGGTAACTACCATTAAACTCTCTGTTTCTATATATTTATTTATTTTTTTAAGATTCCATATATAAGTGAGGTCATGCAGTGTTTTTCGTTCTTTGTCTTGCTTATTTCACTTAGCATAATATATTCTAGGTTCATCTATGTTTGTCACCAATGGCAAGATCTTCTCCTTTTTAAAGGCTGAATAATATTCCATCACAGACACTACAATTTCTTTATCCATTCATCTGTTGATTATCACTTAGTTTGTTTCCATGTGTTGGCTGTTGTGAATAATGCTGCAGTGAAGTGCACGTTATGTACTTATGCACAATATACACAACACAGGAGTATAGATAGCCTTTTGAGATGGCAATTTCATTTCCTTTGTATATATACTCAGAACAGGGATTGTTGGATCATATAGGAATCTATTTTTAATTTCTTTGTAAACCTATATATTGTTTTCCCCCATGGCGGCACCAATCGACATTCCTATCAACAGTGTGTAAGGGTTCCCTTTTCTCTGCATCCTCACAAACACTTGTTATTTCTTGATATTTTGATAAAAGGCATCTTCATAGGTGTGAAATGATATTCTGTGGTAATTTTGATCACATATCCCTGATGATTGGTGATGTAATGCACCCTTTCATATACCTATTGGCAACTTTTATGTCTTTTTCAGAGAAATGTATATTCAGGTCCTTTGTCAATTTTTAAATTGAGTTATTCGTTGTTTTCTATTGAGTTGTGTGAGTCCCTTATATATTTTGCATATTAACCCATTATCAAATATATAGTTTGAAAATATATTCTCCCAATTTATAAACTGCCTTTTCACTTTGTTAATTCTTTTCTTTGTTGTGCAGAAACATTTTAGTTTGATGTAGCTGTAAACATTTCATTAAATATGTATTATTAAATATTAAAAATTGATAATTCATAGTGCTCCATCATGTGCACATATTTTTATATCATCTACACTCTATTATTTAAAATTTTGGGTTCTTTTCTTTCTTTTATCATAGAGGCAACACAGCAATGAGAGTGCTGTGCAAAATGTGCATGTTTTCAAATTGCTTCTATAAAGATTATTCCAATTTATATTTCTATTAGGAATAATATTCATCTTCTATTAGTGACAATAAAAGTGATTTATATTTCTTTTAAAGTACATATTTTTGCTGATGGTTTGTGCCTTTATTCCAGTTTGAAAAATTGGTCTCCTTATGGAAAATACAAAGGCTTTCTAGTAATTTTGTAACCATAATATTTAACAAAACTGTTCAATTGTCTCTCTTCCCATTCCATCATCTTTATCCTTCCCTTTTTCCATTCCTCCTCCTTTCTTCCTTCTTTCTTTCCTTTTGTTTCCATTTGTTTTTAACTTCTAGCCCTCCTATACATCACTTTCATCCCATGGAATCAGATATTTACTCATATAGTTCCAAAATTTAAGATTTATCTATTTCCAAGAATCAGGCAGGATTAATGATTTATCTCTTTCCAATAAATATTTGAGAAAGGTAAAAATCATTTAAACTGAATTAAAAAATTAATTTTATTCATTCTATTATACTTAAGACATGGCAAATAATTTATTGATTGTTCTAAAGAAAAGTAAAAAGTAAATGTTTTTTAGGGCTGCTTCAGATGCTAGCTGATTACCTCAGTTTTAGATACTTAAAGAGGAATTTTTATTTAATTAAGATGATATAAAATTAAAATGAATAATGAAGTCATGCTGACAATCTAAGATTTCTTAAATGATCTACCATAAATTTAAACTAGTGGTAAAGTAAGATAAGTTTGTCTTTACAATCTGCATCTCTATATTGATTACAAATGACAGAAAAAATAGATGTATTTTTTGTACTATACACACACATACACATATACATAAACACCAATACTTGACTTTGCCTTCAGAATTTTCTCCCAACCTACTACTCTGTGGATTAGGAAAGATGACAACACAGTAAGCTTGGAGTACCAAAGAAATTTGAAGTGGTAAAATGCATCTATAGCAGCATATATTTGAAGAACAATATACTATATTCTGCAATAAATGAGTGAAGTTTTTTTCCCTATTAGTGTGTAATAAAGAATATGGTAGGATATAAGAGACATTATAACCACATTATTAAGAGTGAAGATGGATCTGGGTTGAGATACAGGTCAATTCTCAGTAGCCTGGCCATGCCATTGGACTTGTAAAAGCCTCATATTTTCATATATGCAAAGAAGATACTGCCAGGATCCCACAGGGTAGGTGAGAAAGTTGGATGAGATGATTTATACATGGCACTCATTTCAGTGGCTTCTTATGTTTGGTTAACACAAGAAGTGTTCTACTGTTATCTCTTATTATGATCATGATTATTGTTAAAAATGGAGGAAGTGAAATGGTGGATTGAGGATTCCTTCTGGTTTTCTGAAGAAGACTGTATTACATGTGACACAGAAAAACTGTGAAGCTGTATGCACAGGACCTTTGTAAACCATGTAACTACAATTATACAGATTGCAAATTCACAGAACCACATTTTTGCTTCAGTTAGACATCCTATCCCTATCCCAGGCTCCTTTGCTTGGGGAAATACTCATTTGATGATAAATGCAGCTGACCAAACAACCTATCTCCTATACAAAATACCTGCATTTGAGACACCTGCTAGAATATATAACCTTACATTGTTCACAGCAAAACTATTATAAAAATAGTTGAAGAGAATTACATGTAAGGAAGTATTCATTCATTCTTGTAGATTTAGCAGATTTACTAGGCCAGTAGTTGTCAACCAATTTTTCTGTTAGGAAAAGAGCATTCTCCAGGGACAGAGAATTTTTTGTTTTCTATCACTTGTAGCCTGCCCTTCAGCCATTAAGCCCAAATTTATTGCCCAGGAAAGGAACATCACGAACTGCCTAAGACATGGAAATAATTGCTTGGTTTGGAGTTGAAAAGCAGAGTTTTAAATGTCCACAGTTGAGACAATGATCTTCAAAGCCTGGATTTCATGAGAGAAAAAAGTACTTTTTCAGACTTCTCTAAGTTGATTTTCATATATCAATCTAAGGCTTAGAGGATTAAGCATAGAGAAAACAATTGAGTGAATAAAATGAGGGTACAATATAAGGGAAGTTTTTGCTACCCAGGAAAAGGAAAGCCCTTTCTATCCTGGAAGGAAGAGCCTGGAAGATAACTAGAACAAGCAAGGGGCACTAAGTCATATAAGCATATCCTAATTCCTAGCCAAGAATCAAAATTTCTAGGGAAGAAAAGATAAATGTTGAGATAATTTGGGAGAAATATGAGAATATTGGTGTTGGTGATCTCTAGGTGTTAGCCTCCTAGAGAAGTCCCACATTTCATGAGGCTTCCTGTTCAATATGATAACCAGTGTGGTCTGGAAGTTCAAAAATAATTGGAGTTGACTCCTGGAATGATTGGCACGAGCATAACCACATAGTCTCCCACTTACTCAGCTTGGTTCAGAAATGAATCTAATAGTTTCTAGGTTCCAATGAGAGTGTAAACTATGAAAGAACCATGAATGTGAATAGCCTTGGAGCTGGGAAGCAGGGCTTTCAAGCACAGTTCTCTCAACCAGAGGAACATGATTGCTAGACTGTATAGAAATAGCTTTGTAAGAAACTGCCAAATTGTCTTCTAAAGTGGCTGTACCATTTTGCATTCCCACCAGCAATAAATGAGATTTCTGTTGCTCTGCCTCCTTGTCAGCAGTTGATATTGGCAGGTTTTTGGATTTTAGCTGTTCTGATAGGCATATAGTGGTTTTAATTTTCAGTTCCTCAATGATGTCATTTGTCTTTTCATATGTTTTTTGCCATCTATATCTTCTTTGGTGAAGTTTCTAATTGGTTGTTTTCTTATTGTTTAGTGTTAAGATTTTTTCTATGTTTTAGCTATAAACTTTTATCAGATATATGCTTTGCAAAATATCTTCCACATATTTTGGCACTCTGTTGTTAGATATATGCACATTTAAGACTATTATGTCTTCTTGGAGAATTGATTCCTTTGTCATTGTGTAGTGCCCTCTATTCTTGATAATTTTTCTTATAATGTCTGTTTTGCATGAAATTAATATAGCTACTGCAGCTTTCTTTTATTAGTGTAACGATGGTATATATTTCTCCTTACTTTACTTTTAACCTATGTGAGTCTTTTTATTTTGAAGTCCCTATAGTTAGAGTCCCATATAATTGGGTGTTATTTTTTTATCACCTCTGACAGTCTTTTCCTTCTAATTCATGTATTTAGATCATTCTATTTAAAGTGATTATTGATATATTTATATTAACATCAATCATGTTTGTAACTTTTTCAATATATTGCCAGAGGCTTTTTCTTCTACCTTCTCTGGGTTTAGTTGAACATGTTTTTATGATTTCATTTTATCTCCTCTTTTAGCACATCAATTATACTTTTTAAAAAATATTTTAGTTGTTTCCCTAAGGTTGTAAGCTAGAGTGGTAATATATAATTTTTAGTTATATAACAGTAGGTGAAAGGGAAGCTTAACATCAGCTCCATTAACATCAGCTCAACATCAGCTCCATTTTGCTTCTGACCCCTGCAGTACTATCATTTAGGTTAATATCTTCTGCTTAGCTTTGCAAGTATGCTAGAAAAAAGATAATAACCAACCTTTTCCCAAAACTAACTCCCAGGGAGGTAAGAAAAGCATGTACACAGTAACAATGCTATGCTAAAAATTTGTAGGAACACTGTGATCTGAACTCCATCCTCCAAAGTTGGCTGACCAAGAATAACGCATTTTTCCAACCTCCTCAGACCCTCCTCGGCCAGATGCCAGCAATGGTCCTTGAATATCTCTTGAAGCCCCCCTCCTCCTCTGCTTTCCCTCAACATAGAAAGGAACCTAAAGTTCACATTATCTTCTAAAGTTCACATTATCTTTTAAAGTTCAACCATCTTAAGATGGTTCTTTGGGACATTAGCCTGCTTGCTTCTCAGTTTGCAGGCTCTCTGAATAAAAGTCACTTTTCTTGCCCTGATACCTTATCTCTTGACTTAGTGGCTGTCCTGTGGCAAGTGGTACAAACTTGGACTTGGTTACAATCACCCTGCATTTGCCTTCAAACAACACAAATTCATTTCTTCTGCAGTGCAGCTATCTTATAACAGAATTTCCAATATTCCCTCCCATTCCTTGTGACATTGTTGTCATTCAGTTCACTTAGGCATGTGCATAATCACCAATCAACCAATACATTGTTACTATTATTATTTTAAACGATAGTTTAAACTATAGCTATTTTAGAGCAATTAAAATAAGAAAAATAAAATATTTTATCTTTTTTCCCCTTTCTCATACTGTTTTTTTTTTCTTTATGTAGACTCACGTCTCTGAACTGTATCATTTTCCTTCTTTGTAAAGAAAGTCTTTTAACATTTCTGGCAGTGTAGATCTATTGGTGATAAATTCCCTTAGTTTTTGATTGTTTGAGAAAGTTTTGCCCATATTGTTTGGTGCTGTATCTCAGTAGCTAGAACAATGATTGATACATAGTTAAGATTCAGATATTTATTGAAAGAAAGAAAAAAGAGAGAGACAGAGGCATAGAGATATATATGTAATATATGTGATATGTAAAAATGTGTGTGTATTTGTGTGTGTTTGTGTGTGTGTGAGAGAGCGAGAGAGAGAGCGAGAGCGAGAGCGAGAGCGAGAGCGAGAGAGAGAGAGAGAGAGAGAGAGAGAAATGCTAGTGATACAGGGGTATTGGATGTTACTAGCTTGTAGTTGGTAGGGGACAAGATGACCTTGGCTGAGATACTCAAAGAGAGTGTGTGGAATAGGAAGAGAGAAAAGATCTAATTTAAGGAACACAAAGACTTAAGGGGATAAAGGCTAGAGAATTTGATATTAAAGAGGAAGTGAATGGCAAATAAAGAGTGAACAATGTTAGAGGGTCCAGTGAACTGAGAATGGCAATAGAGTCATTGGATGCATCAATGTGGTGTGTATATTTTGCCAGTTGGTTTCAGTGGAGGGTAGCCTGTGTGGAGGCTCCCTCCTTCACCTCAGAGAGCTCCCCATGGAGCTCCCTCCTTCACCTCACAGAACTACCATCACTCAGTTGGGTTTTCGTATTCCACTCCTAAGCATATATTGAAGAATCTTAGAAGAGAGAGCTTCACATAATCTGCTGATGAATTTACTCTGGGAGCATTGCTAAAGTTATTCAACATTCTCTTTATGAAAGGCAACATGAGAAAGAATTTTAGAGTAAGCACACAAAAGACATTAGCTTACTACCAGGAACTAACATTTTGTTTTCCCTCCTGACTCAGGGGCATAACTGAGAGATTTTATTTTCTGTTACCATCACCTTATTTTATCTTTATGTAATGGTAAAGTAAGGATAATATAAAGCTCATACATGCTAATATTGTTGGAAGTATACATAAGGCATTCATGCAAAGCACTTAGCATAATATTTGGCACGTGGATAAGAAGTCAATAAATATTGTCTATCATGTTTTCCACATACATGATTATTTTATATTTTCAGTTATATGTTTGGAAATTCTCTTTAGAGCAATGTAGGGGTTGAAAACACTTTTTACTGACAGAGGAGTTTTGATATTTATAGGCAAGATATGGAGAGATTGATCCTACGCAGTTATCCCACACCACATTATTGCCATGTCCAAGATCTGTTGCAGTACATGTAGGATGAAGTAGTGTTGCTTCCATGATTTTATAAGTGCCAGGTTCGAATTTACAGTAAGACTTTGGCTGTGAACTCTATTTTGTATATAGTAAGATTGCAAAAGATTTCTTAGTATGTCATAAACTATAATAGTCTTCTCATAGCAAGTGACAGAATTTACTTTAATCCATCTCTTCTTGTACCTCATCTACTTTGTGAGTAAAATCATGTAAGATTACGCAGTGGAATCTCCACAAAATGTTAACACAGCCATTAAATGATAGTGACCTGATTTAATGCATAGACAACAAAGATATATTTGTTTCAGTTTCTCCCACGTATTTTTTCCTGGGATTAGATATTCACATAAGTGATTCACCTTACATGAAAATGTAACTGGCAAAGAATTCCTGGTTCCCATGATACTGAGTCATGAATCTTTTAAGTGGCTAAAGTAAAATTTCTCCCTGGGATCTTGTTTTGTATAATTTAGCTTTCTTTGCCTTTTACTTTGGTTGTTTCTATCTTCCTGCCTTGCTTTTTGCTGTAGAGAAATATAAATATAAATAAATATATAAAAATAAATTGTGGTTAAAAATGACATAACACAAGTTCTGGCCTCTTAAATTTTTAAGTGAAAAACGCATTATTGTTAATTATAAGCACAGTGTAGTATGGCAGATCTCCAGAAGTTTTTCATCTTGTTTAACTGAAACTTTATAGGTATTGACTTATCATTCTCCATTCTCTCCCCAGTCCTGGGAAACCCCCATTCTACTTTCTGCTTCTGTGAGTTGACTATTTAGATACCTCATCTATGTGGAATCACATAGTATTTGGCTTGTTTCACTGAGCATAATGTCCTGAAGTTTCATTTGTGTTGCTGTATATGACAAAGTTTTCTTCTTTTTAAAGATTGAATAATATTCCATTAGATATATATTCCACATTTTATTTATTCCTTCATCTGTTGATAAACATTAGGCTTGCTTCCACTTTATGGCTATTGTCAATAATTCTTCAATGAACATTTGAGTGAAAATATCTCTTAAAGATCCTGATTTCAATTGTTTTGGATAAAGTTCCAGAAATGGGATTGTTGGATCATATGGTAGCTATATTTTTAATTTTTTAGGAGCCTTTAGACTGTTTTCCATAGCAGTTGCACCATTTAATATTTTTAGCAACAGGACACAAACGTTTCATTTTCTCCATGTCTTTGTCAATACTCATTATTTGTTTATTTTGATAATGGCTATCCTAACAGGTGTGAAGTGATCTTATTATAGTTTTGATTTGCATTTCCATGATGCTTAGTTGTTGGCCATATTTATGTCTTTGTAAAATAACTATTCAAGTCCATTGCCCATTTTTAAATCAGGTTTTTTGGGTTACTTTTGCTGAGTTGTAAGAGGTCTTTACATGTTATGCATATTAACCCCTTATCAAATATGTGGTTTGCAAATATTTTTCCCATTCCATAGCTTGCCTTTTTACTTGTGACTATTTCTTTTGTTGTGTAGAACATTTTTAGTTTGGCATAATCTCACTTGTCTATTTTTGGTTTTGTCAGCTGTGTTTTTGGTGTCATATTAAAAAAAAATCATTGTCAAGAGCGGTGCCATGAAGATTTTCCCCTATTTTTTCTTCTAAGAGTTTTAGAGTTTTAGGCATTATATGTAAGTCTTTAAGACATTTTCATTTAAATTTTTTCTTTTATGTAATTTTATTCTTTTCATTCTGCATATGGATATCCAGTTTTACCAACACAATTTATGGAAGAGACTATCTTTTCACCATGTGCATTCTTGATACTCTTGTGAAAGATCAGTTGACTGTATATGCTTGGGTTTATTTCTGGGCTCTCTATTCTGTTTAATTGGTCTATATGTCTGTTTCTTTTGCCAGAACCATACTATTTTGATTACTGTAACTGTATGATATATATTTTAAATATTTAAATTAAGGATGCTCATTTTCACCATTTCTATTCAACATAATACTGGACGTCCTAGCCAGAGCAAACAGCAAGACAAATAAGTAAAAGTCATCCATACTGGAAAAAAGAAGTAAAATGATCTCTATTTGCAGATGACATGATCTTATGGGTAAAAAAGGAAAAACCTTAAGTGAAACAACTCAGACACAGACAAATGACACATGTTCTCACTTATAAGTGGGAGCTAAATAATGTGCATACGTGGGTATAGAATGTAGAATGATAGAAAATAGAGACTCAGAAGGTTGAGGAGTGTATGGGGGGTAGATAATGAGAAATTACTTATTCGGTACAATGTACATTATTCAGGTGATACTCTAAAAGCCCTGACTTCACCAGCACACAATATATCTATGCAACAGAATTACACTTGTAACTTACAAATTTATCAAAAAAAAAAAAATTAAGTACTACAGTAATAGGGTATTGGGCAGGGGGGAGGGGGCGGTTATATACATACATAATGAGTGAGATGTGCACCATCTGGGGGATGGTCATGCTGGAAACTCAGACTTGTGGGGGGAGGGGTGAAAAGGGCATTTATTGAAACCTTAAAATCTGTACCCCCATAATATGCCGAAATAAAAAAAAATTAAAATCCACCAAAAAACTGTTAGAACTAATAAATGAATTCAGCAAAATTTCAGGATACAAAATCAGCATACAAAAATCACTTCTGTTTCTATACACTAACAATGAAGAATCCAAAATGTTATTTAAAAACCATCCCATTTACAACAACATCAAAAAGTATAAAAAAATCGTGAAGCAAAAACCAAATAGATTCAGTATTCAATGGAAGCAAAAGGATTGAACTTTTAAAGAGTGAATATATTTCTTCCACAGTATGGGAAAAATGTCTTTTTTTCACTAGTATATTTGTCCTAAGCAGTTTTAGCTCAGTGAAATAGCTGCTATGACAGAGGCAGCAGACTACAGGAGAACAAAGGAGCACATCTGATCCAGCCTGGCTGTGGATAGGGTTTAACCTCTTGTGTGTATTTGAACTAAGTCTTTATGGAGGTGTGAGAATCAACTGGATGAAGAAAGAAGGGAGTGATGTAGCTGACAAAAAAAAAATTCCAGTGAAGAAAGAGATTCTGGAAAAGATCATAAAAAGTTCAGTATGCCAGATGGGAAGCTTTTTTGTGGGAGAGGGAAGAGAGCTATGGCTTTGGAGGGAGGTAGGGCTAGATGATAAAGAACTATGTGTACCTTGACAAGGATTTCAGTGTCCCTTAAGAAGAAGGGTGTCCATTTAAGAATTTTAAATAAAGGAGAGATCTAATCAGATTTACCTTTAGGAAAGATCAACTTGTAAGAAACAAATGATGGACTTGAAGATGTGCATTTGAGGCTTTGGCAGGAATGTGTTAGGAAGTCATTGCTAGAAGACAAGGAAGAGACATAAAGTGCCTAAATGAAAAAAGAGGTAGTAGAGGTGGAAGGGAGGGGATAACTTCCAAAAACAATATAAGACTTGGTGAACGATTCAATTGGGCTGATTAAAACAAAAGGGAGAATTTTAAGACGAAGTACAGGTTTATGATTTGGGTGCGTTGGTGGACAGGGATGCTATACATTGTGTCCTGCTTGTTTACTTCAGTCCTTAGCAGAAGTCTGATTCACTGATCAACTATTGATACCTGAAGTTTCATCCATATGTATACATGTCCTAATGTAACTCCATCCTGTAGTCCTTGCCATCTTTTCAAATCCTGTGCTGTGGCTCTGGAAATCCTAGTGTGTGAATAGGTAATTTCCCCCTGTACCTTAAATGTCTTAACCTTAACTAAATTTGACTGTTCTCTGAAGTCACCGCTTCCCTTTCAGATGTTAAGTGGATATTTTTTTATACATTGCATTCTCTGGGGCCATACGACTGGATAGCTATCCTTTTTCTCCTTTCATGTCCCTCACCTTCCTTCTTATCAGTTCCGGGCCATAACTATTTAAACTTATTTCAGAAATCCTTGTTCTCGCATCTAGAGGTCATGCTATCCAGACATATCCTGATGTCCACCTTTTCACCATGTCGTCCTGTGACTATTTGAATATTGATTCACTCATTAAAGATCTTGGATGCTGGTTCACTGTCCTCTTCTTCAACCCATTTTCTGTCAGCATCTACGAGGAGACCCATTCTACCTTTTGTCCTTCCAGTGTCTTAACCTCAGCTCCCATGAATTTTTTTCTGTATTATATTAGCCATTCATTCTCAAGGTTTTTATTTAACAAAAATGTTCTACATCCCCAATCACAAATTCAAACGCTTTTTCTGCCCAACCTTAAACTCCTGCCCTTCCAGCTCACTGGCTCAGGGACCCAAACCCCCAAAGTTAGTCAACTTCATCTTGACCTACAATTCACTGGTCCCATACCTTTTTTTCACTATAGGTTCCATTACTTTTTCACTTTTTTAGGACTGCTCATTATAATTAGGACTGTAATTATAATCATTCCCTCGAAAATACCTTCAACTCACTTCCCCCTCCCCATGCCCTGATGTTTGTTTTGCAAAACCCCAACTCTAGATGAACTCAGTCACATGGCTTCTTTATGCCCGTGCTTGTATAGATGAACACAGAAAAAACTGTGCAGTAGAACTCACTATTTTAATTTCAAGTTTCTGATATGAAGTATCAATTGGGCTGTCAGCACTGTCACTTAATCCAGGATTCTGTCTCTTATACGCTAAGTTTTCCTCCTTTACAAGCTGAGTGTGGCAGACACTGTTGTTTCTTCTTAACCTCTTCCTACATTATGTTTTTGCATTACAATATTCAAGACGTATGGCCTTAACTCTTACACTGATGAAAAAACAATAAACCATGCCACAAAATATCCTGTTTTCCTATACATCTTTGAAATTACTCATATTTGCATTATTTTTAATTTTTTTATCTCCTAATATAACTGAGGAGGTGACCCTCTTCCTTTCAAAGGGCACTCTCTTGATATGTATTCTGCAATCCATCTGCCCTCAAGGTCTTTTGCTTCTGTAATTCTGCCCTTTTTCTCTTATATCATCAATTCACATGCTGTACCCAATTATTTTCACCAGTATGCAAACACACTCTAAAATCTCCCATGCTTAAGCAAAAGAAGTATCCACAAATACACCTGTCTTGCTCCTTCCTCTGTCTACGTGCATGGATGCTTTTTTCTGCTATTTTTCATGGCATACTTTTTCAAGAGTTGTTTACATATATAATCTCACTTCCCCATCCATCATAGTTTGGATCTTGCTCAATGACTTCACAGAAACCTGCTTTAATTAAGATCATAAATAACTTTCTTTTTATAAATAACTTGTATATTTTTTATAATACATGATCTCTTTGACAGCCTTGTCTTTTTTTTTTTGCCTCTTAGCAACATTAGACATTATTAACAGTCTTTCCTTGAAAATTTGTCCTCTCCTGTCTTCTCTTACTCCCACCTGTCTGGATTTCTTCTCATACTTCTTGCTCCACTTGCAGAGGTTGCAGATACAGCCTCTTATACCAGACCTTGAATAGTTGAGCCTGATTCTCTTTTCTTTGCTATTTACACTCTCTCCTGAGGATGCTTCTTTTTTTCAAAAGATTTTAAATGTTATCTATGTGACGGTGACTTCCAAATTTATACTGCCAGTCCAAATGTTTTCGTGTTAGTTTCTTAGGGCTGCCAAAACAAATGATGGCAAACTTGGTGGCTTAAGATAATAGAAATGTATTCTCTCACAGTCTGGAGGCCAGAAGTCCTAAATCAAGGTTTCAGTAGGCCATACTCCTTCCAGCTTTTGGTGGCTCTAGGCATTTCTTGGCTTGTGGCTGCATCACTCTAATCTCTGCCTCCTTCTTCACATGGCCTTCTCTTCTTTCTTTAGTATGCACATTGGTTATTGGGTTTAGAGCCTACCCAGGTAAGCCAGAATCATCTCATCTGGAGATCCTTAACTTAATTACATATGCAAAGACCGTTATTCCAAATAAGTTCAAGTTTATAGGTTTCAGGGGTTTGGATGTAGAGAGATCTTTTTGTGAGGCCACCATTCAACAAACTACAGTTTCTTTTTAGCTCCAGTTTTGTACATGCTACTTGTCTTTTATACTTATGTGTTCTCCTAAGCATCTCAAATTTACTTGCTTCAAAATACAAATTTTGATTTCTCAACAGCCCTTCCATATATGACTCCACTCTCCTCTATATAGTGCTCAGGCTAGAAACCTGCAGGTGAGCTCTGCAGGTGAGCTCAGGTACCTAGCAGTTTGAAGGCAGTGATCACAGCCCCCCCCCACCCCTGTCACTAAGGCCTGCCCACCTGTCTTTCATTTTTATATGTGCTCACACCCTCACAAATCATTGCTAACTTAGAAATCCTTTTTCCATTCCAGTATCAGGCTTGATCCCTTTTGCTTTAGAACCTTGATCTGTGTTCAGGACGGGATCTGAGGACATAATATTTGAGTTAAGACACATAAGGTGAGAAAAGCCCGGCAATGGGAAGTTGTGGGAACACAGAGTTCCAGCAGCAGTCCTTGTGGTGAAAGCTTATTCTATAACTTGGAGGGGTGCTCTCTTGAGCACTCTTGTATGCTCTGTTTTCTTTAATATAGGTTTGAGGACTTCCTTGATTCAATCTTTTCAGAGAATAAAAAGTGTTTTAGTCCTCAGGGAGAATAAGTTCTTGGTAGTTGTTAGTCATAGAGACATTAAAAAGGGAAGATGGAGAGGTCAAGAAGAGTAAGGAAACCATATTAAACAAAGACAACATTGGGAGACGAATTAAAGGGCAAGGGAAGCAGAGCAAGAGAGAAAGACAACCACAGTGGAGAGATGACCACTGTGCAGAGATGAGCCCACATTACGGAAGGTGGTAGATTCAGGCTGACAATTTCTTTCTTCTCCCAAATGAGTGTAAAAAAAATTTTTAAATGACAGTTGAGTTCCCTACTGATATGGAAAGAATTAGGATTCTTTGTCATTTCTAACCCAATGGTGTGTCATTCTTTCCATTTGAAAAGTGCAATAAAAGAAAGTAATTGTTTTTGCTGTGTGCCTGTAAAATTTTCTAGCTTGCCGAGATAATTCTCATTTTTCATTCTTCCCTTCAGATGAAAGCAGTATCTTGAATCTGAGTTGTTACTATTCATATGTTCAATTGATAAAAAAAGAAGGTAATAATCTCAAGACTACATAATCAGAAGTAAATGACCAAAAATTAAATAAAGCTCATTAAAACTATCAGCTGTGTAAAAAGAGAGCTTATCAAGAAAATTATCTTTTGCTTCTATGGCTTTTCAACCAATAATTTTCATCAGCATGTATTGCTCATCTTAAAATCTATAGTTTATGATATCCAAAGTCAGTAAAATAATTCAGGTAAACTAAAGGTAAACTTAGGACTATAGGTTTAGCTATAAACTCTTGGTTGAATGATCCAGAAGGAAAAAAAGCCTCTGGTTAATTACTTTTTGATTATTCATAGAATCTTGGGATTTTAAGTTTAGAAGCACCTTGAGGGTCTCTACCAATTACTATTTCCTTTATGAAGTCTTAAGCTGCATCTGAGATGAGGCAATTATCCTCATTCACTATAACAAAATACTTGTCTGGTCAATCTGCTCTCTTCTCAACTCTTCCTGCAATTTTGATCATGAATTCTACCTGGAAAACATTCTTTGCACTCATTTTACACATTAAATCCACAAGAGTACCCCAATTGATATCTCTGTCCTGTTTTGAGTAGGATTGAAACTAATGACAACAAGGACAGCAAATAATGGTTAATCATAAATTATGTTACAAATAAAGAATAATCAATTTTTGTAAGTTATTAATTAGGCATAGAACATAATGATTAACTACAACTCCAGGTTTTTAGAGTAGACTGATTCTGGAGTCATAAACAAGAACAGAAACTGTTGGAAGGATTCAGAATGTGCTACTACAAAATATGCTGCTTTGGCATATTGATTATATTGAACTGAAGGTATTTGAAAAGTGTCAGATGCAGAAAGTGATCTCTGATCTCCCAATTTCTACCTAAAATGAGGTCATAAAATTTCCAATCAGAAGAATGCTTTCCCTGTACCAGGAAGAGAACATTCTTACCATGGGAGATTGGGAGTCATTCTGAAATTGACCTGTACAAACAAACTTACTAATATAATATTATCTTCCAATAGTTTTACCCATATATTTACCCACAATTTACTGTACTTAACTCAAACCCCTTTGCCTTGACACATGTGTACAGTTTATCTTTCTTTGTGTTAAAAGGGTACATGAGTATACCTCCTTTTATTATGCTTTACTTTATTGCACTTTGCAAACACTGTGTTTTTTACAAATCAAAGGTCTGTGGCAACCCTTTGTTGAGCTAGTCTATGGAGCCATTTTCCCCACAGCATGTGCTCACTTCGTGTCTCTGTGTCACATTTTGATAATCATTGTAATATTTCAAACTTTTTTATCATTATTATATATCATGGAGAACTATGATCGGAGATCTTTGATGTTATTAATGTAATTGTTTTGGGGTGCCATAAACTGAACCCACAAGAGACATCAGACTTAATCAATAAATGTTGTATATGTTCTGACTGCTTCATTGATTGGGTATTCCCCTCTCTCCCTCCCCTTAGGCTTCCCTATTTTTTGAGATACAGCAATGTTGAAATTGAAATTAGGCTCATCAGTAACCCTACAATGGCCTGTAAATGTTTAAAGGAAAAGAAGAGTCACACATCTCTCACTTTAAATCAAAAGCTAGGCAAGATTAAGCTTCGTGAGGAAGGCATGTCCAAAGCTGAGATGGACCCAAAGCTAGGCTTCTTATGCCAGTTAGACAAGTTGTGAATGCAAAGGAAAAGTTCTTAAAGGAAAGTAAAAGTACTATTCCAGTGAACACACTAATGATAAGAAAGTGAAACTGCCTTATTACTGACATGGAGAAAGTTTTAGTGGTCTGGATAGAAGATCAAACCAGCTATAACATTCCCTTAAACCAAAGACTAATTTAGAGCAAGGCCTTCACTGTCTTTAATTCTAAGAAGGCTGAGAGAGGTGAGGAAGCTGCAGAAGAAAATCCTGAAGTTAGCAGAGGTTAGTTCATGAGGTTTCAGGGATGAAGCCATCTCTGTAAGATAAAACTACAATTGCTGATGTAGAAGCTATACCATGTTATCCAGAAGATATAGCTAAGATAATTGATGAAGGTGGCTGGACTAAACAACAGATTTTCAATGTAGACAAAGCAGCCTTACATTGGAAGAAGATGCCATCTGAGAATTTCAGAGCTAAAGAGGAAAAGTCAATGTCTTCAAAACTTCAAAGGAAAGCCTGACCCCAAACAAAAATTATTAAGAAATATCAATAGGTCGGTATTTGTGAATTGATCTCTTCTTTCATATATTAAAGGGACAAATGATATTTCTTGAAGGCATGAATGAATCTGTGGTAAATATAGAAAATTTCCATATTTTTAAAAGCTATTTTGTTAGAAAAATAAATAGAATTGTTTGCATTTTTCCTTCAACTCAATATTACTCTCCTTAGTGAGATTTTATTTTTATCACTAAGTGCATTTTTTTCTTTTAGAACACACAACTGAAATGATATTAGTCAATGATGATATATGCTTTACAATTCATAGATGAAGACCAACTTTTTCTTTTGGTAGGGATCATTTTTCATGTCTGCTGTAATTGTTTTAAGTATCTCCTGATGTTAAGCTTGTTTTAAAAGTGTAATATTCCATTATTTACTCAATCATTTTTGTCTAACTATCTTTACATCTCCAACTCTACGCATACATTTTGGTATGACTTTAATTTGTATAGCTTTAAAACTTCCTACATAAAAGAAAACATGCTCTATAGTTTTTTACTTCTATGGGGCTTAAAAAGTACAACTCTGTTGTTAGGCACAAAGGTAAGATCCTTTGGTTGCTATGTTAATTATTTTCCATAGGATCTCATTGTACATAGAATTTCATTTTTAAAGTGACTTTAATTACATTTCAGCATTTTAAATAAGGATTGCCTTATGTAAACTCATCTAGTAGGAAATTTACAGATTAATACTTCTTATAAAAGCAAATAAGTTAAAAACTTATATATTAAAAAGATTTGCCCAGACCATTTGTACATGGTAGCTAGCAGAATTCCCTGTGTTTAAGGCCCAGAACATTTATTTCTTTTACTTAATAGCTATGGTAAATAAAAATGTGTAGGACTGTCTCATTTCCAGTTAGAAACCTAGAAAACATTTTCCCCTATTCATCTGACAATATCAGTATTATCACTTCTTTTAACATTCTCAGAAAAACTTTGAAATAGTTAAAAGGATGTAAGAGCTTAAAAAAAATAAGGGTATAAAATGGGGGAAATTTTATTAAAGGGAGAAGGATGAGGCTAGATAACTTTTTAAGTGTAATGCAAATTTATCAGTTATACATCCTGAAATCAGGTATAATATTCACATTATGGGGCTTCATTATTATCCAGATACAGAATTTATGACTTAAAATATAGGGACAGAGATATTATATGCAGATGGGCAGAGGTGTCTGTTTGGCATTTAATATTCTTGTAGAATTGTTTTAAATTGATATTTGAGCCATATGGTTGGTTCCTAATGATTTATGCCTATAGACAGAAGCAGTGATGTGGGTAATCCAAAAAATCCTTTATTTTTGTCTTATAATGGGAATTTTTTGTTTATAGTAATGTGGATAAGTCTGATTTTTCTGGAATTTTCAACTCTTCAAGCAAATACTCTATTCACCTCAATTTGCAAAAATTGTTTTTTTTTTTTTTGAGACAAAGCTTATCCTTTCAACCTTAATCCTGTTTTCCAACTCAAATATTGGAAATGCTAGGTTTATATAATAGAACATCACATTTTACTTATTTTGATTCCAAGCCATCACTAAGTAATGCTTATCTTCCTTTAAGCTCCCTGTCTCTTAAATCCACATTTGCCTGTGTGGGTACGGACAAGAAAAACTCACTGATTTTGGCTTATAAAGTTATTACTTGTAGTAGTAGCAATTTATAACCTATGCTATGTCTGGCTGTCATGAGTTTTCTTTCCCTATCTGCTTCGTCCATAGAATAATATCTAAAAACATGAACTTTTCTTACAAAAGACTTTGGACAGATAATTCTATGCACAAGTAGCTTCAAAAATTACTTTGTGAAGATTGTATAATGAATTTCCTTATTTATCACTCCTTCAATGAATGTGAGCCAAATGCCCATGGCCAGGTGCCGCTTGCGGCATAGGGATGCAGGAGTATATAGCACTGAACCCAGCCCCAGCTCACCCTGAGGCTGCACTTGGTAGGAGAGATGGGCAAAGCACACTCAAAACTGGATCTTTGATTGATATTGGGGATAAGAAGTGGCAGAAAAAATAAAGCATGGCAAGGCAATGAGTGACTGGATGGTACAATATTTTAGAAAATTTGATACTCTGGGCACCTTGAATGTAATGAGGGAATAAAACTCATGGGTGTCTGGGGAAGATTATTTTCTTAAGAGGGAAGAACATCTGAGGATGCCTGAGGGAAGAACAACTTGTGTTGGAGAAACAGCACAGAGAAGGAAGAGATGAGATTCAGGGAGCCTAGGAAACTATCCAGCATGAGCAGGGTCCCAACCCTGCAGGGTCTGACAGGGCATGAGAGGATTTGGATTTTATTCTAAGTGGGATGGATCATCATTTAGGGTTTTAAGAAAGGGAATGATGTGATTTGATTGACACTTACCAGGGGGGAGAGTTTAAAATACTGGTCCGAGATCACACAGCAAATACATAACTCAGCTAGGATCCTCTTAACTATTGAACTAATACCATAAAATGTTATAGTGAAGTAAACTTAAAGAGAAACACATTCACTGACTTTTGAAGGAACCTCAAGTTTGACTTCAGGTTAGTCAAACCACTCATCTATTGCTTGAGTTCATTCTCTATCATTTCTACCAACTTAGACTTTTTCCAAACATAAGACAGGGAGTTTTATATCTCCTCAGATGGAATCCAAAACACTTCTGACCTGCTCTGAATGTGAGATGATTCTTTATGTTGACCTGTGTATTAGTTTGCTAGAATTGTCATAGCAAGTACCAAATACTGGGTGCCTTAAACAACAGAAATTTATTTTCTCATGATTCTAGAGGCTAGAAGTCCAAGATTAAGGTGTCATCAGGGTTGCTTCTTCTGTGGCTTCTTTCTTGGCTTGTAGATGGGCATCTTTTCCTCCTTGTGTCTATGGTCTTCCCTCTGTTTATGTCTGTATCATAATCTCTTCTTATGAGGACATCAATCACATTGGATGAGAGCCAACCTTAATAACCTCATTTTATTTTAATTACCTCTTTAAAGACCTTATCTCCAAACAGTCATATTCTGAAGTACTGGGGAATATGACTTCACATATGAATTTTAGTGGGACATAATTCAGTGCATAACAACCTATAATCAGTATTTCCATACCTACCTCATACTTGTCATGGTTCTAATCAGGGAGCCACATGGAAAAAATGTGAACTGAGTCACAGCTTCCCCACTTTCAAAGTAATCTTATGGTAGTATACTTGAGGAGAAGAGTGTGTCTCATGTCTACTCCTGTGTTCTTCATTTGGACACGTTTCCTTTGTGGCCTTTTCTACTATTAATCCATTGCGCTCTTCACTTCACTGCTGATCCCCACATAGAACTCTAAAGACATGCAGCAGAGCTGCTGACTTGGGTTCAATTACACTTTCCTTTGTTCCCCATGAAACCACCACACAGGGCCGTACAGATAGATGCATTACCCCTCGTGGGGGAGGTAAGGATATTCCCAAAGAATTACTATGTTGGAGACAAGAATGTAAACATGGTGTGTGTTGGATGATATCTCAAGAGTTCAGAAGAAAATTTCACATTCAGAAATTACAGTATGTGATTCTGGTCCTGAGGTCTGCTTCCCACCTCTGATAAATAACTACTTCCTTAAATCTCTATAAGGAGAACCTGTTACCTCTGTCCTAAACTCTACATCCTGGAAAATCCTCATGGCTTACTAACATGTCCTTATACTGAGATTTAAACTCCATGTTACATTTCAGAAAGACTGGGTATTTTAATATTGACTGAAGGAGGAATAGAAGGGAGAAGCTTGCATGTTCAGCTTCTTTTAATACCTCTAAACACTAATAATGGCTGAGTACACTTCTTCCTGGCCATATAGTAAGTAAAGTTTCAGCCAAACTTTTCTCAGGGACAGATCCAGTAGTCTAAATCCATATAAAGAGAAAATCCCTAAATAAAACATAAGATACACAGACTTACTTATAAATTAAATTTCTATATTATGATTTTGAGCAGTGTCAATAATTACAATAACTTGCTTATTGTAACCCACTGTCCTAAGTATTTTTTGGTTTTTGGTTTCTTTTCTAGATATAGGTAAACTATGATTCCACTAACTGCTAAGGAGAAATAGCTTGAATAGAATTTTACTTTTTCTTTTTTTTGGTTCATAGTCAAACTTCCATTAAATTCATGTCATACCTCATGATATAAAGAAAAGTAATGAATATTTGAGCATATATATTATTTGCCAAACACTATACCAGGTTCTTTAAATGTGTCACATAATTTAATAATCACATAAGCCAATAACTAGTGTTTATTATGCTCATTTTATAACTATAGATACATCTCTAAAATATCACTGTTTGGAAAGAGGGTCTTTAGAGAGGGAAAGCCTCAAAATAGAGGCTTTGAGAGGTAAAGAAATTTGCTTCAGGCCACATAACATGTAAGCAAAAGGAACTGACTCCAGTACAGTTATGTCAGATGTGAGTCGATAACTGCCATGGGACAGTGCAAAATGGTATAAACCAGTTCCTAGAATTCTGCCATCCACAGGGCTAGGTAGGGCTGGGGCTAATGCTGGAGGCAACAGACTGAGGGGCAGGACCAGGAAAAGGTGCCATCTAAGTAGTGGGGCAAAAATATCCCATTGATGCTCAGTGTATGGGCAGTGTTATGTAGCAGGTGAGCAATAGAAAGCATCTGGTATAAAGGCCTATCTGATCTTCATCCATGGCAAATATGAGAACAGTGGTGCTCACGATGTTAGGCGGTTCTCCATAGACAGGCAGGAAATGTTAGCATGGTTTGTGAGCAATAACATCAGGCAGTAGATAGCTGGACTGCAGTCACCTTAAAACCTGAAGAGCTGGGACATATGACAGATAAAATGTCAGCGAGCCAGGCAGAAACCCAGTCACCAGTGCTTAGAGCTGGGATACAAACAAGAGTGGATCATCAGCCAGGGTGATTTGATGGAGCCTGTCTGAATTGCTTCCTGAGGTCCTGTTGCCTAAGGTTAGGCTTGTCCTCAGACCTGGGGTGAAGCTGATGCTATGTGGGCTTTGAAAGTGAGTGAAGGAGGACTGTAGAAGCAGGGAGCCAGATCAAACAGGACAAGAGGCCATAAATGATGAGTAAAGAAAAAATTAACACTGAATAAAAATGCCCTTTTAATATCTTGAGATTTAGAAAGATATCTGTTCAGAAGATAGAAAATGGCCAATAGTGAAACAAGTTTAGTTTTCATTACTTCAAGGGAAACTTTACCATCAATAAGTGGCCTGGGTTTGAGTTCTGGAGGACCAGGAAAAGATTAGAAGTGAGATTATTATCCCCTTTTCCAAGGTGACAATGTGCATAGCTCGCTTTGTGAATATAATTGGAACTTACATCTAATCACATACAAGCTGATGATGGGTTTCTTAAGCATTACAGAAAGAGATAGATAAAAAAAAAAAACTTTTGTGATTAAATCTGCATAAAAAAGAACAACAATAGCACTCCAGGCTATAGCTCTCTGCACCTGTTACCAATTCAGAAAGAGCATCCAGAGGGCAGAGGAGGAAATATCATGATGAAATTACAGCTCAATAAAAGTTAGACGGCCTGAACACTGCAAAAACTCATTAAAACCCACATGCCAAGGGTGTTCAAAGCATATCCAATAAATGCCAAAACATTGTTACACCGTCCACTTATACCAAACTGAATCATCACCTCCTTTTTTCCTGCTGACAATATGCTTAAATGAGTCATTTTTGGCATCACCCTTTGTTCAGCTGAACTAGGAAAGCATTCTGAATTATTAATATTTCTATATATTTGTGTGCTAAAGTGTATATTCAAATATACTTGTGAAGAATTCTGCTTTACTGCCAGAGGTGGCCTTTGCAAGTTCCATATTTAATTATAATTTACACATCACACAGATGGGATAGTGGGTTGCTTATGACGAATGTTTAAGTGCAGACAAGGCAAAGAGAATTAATTAATATGTTTTTGATGCCTAAAAAAAAAATGACTCAGTACTCTTATAAGAGATGTAATTACCTACCCCAACTAAGACATATTCTGTCCTGAAAGGCAGAAATACTGGGCGAGGTTACTTTATGTTTCCCTTCTGAAAGAAATACAGCACCAATTCTTCCACCAGTGGTTTCTTTGTAGGTCACACTAAAAACTTATAAACTATAAATTTGATAACGAAAATAATCTTCAAATTTCTAGAATCATGTTTTTCAAGGGAAGATATTTTAGAAAGTACCATGTTGATCGGCTTTATCTACCATATTAATCAGGGTTATCCAGAAAGGCAGAACCAATAGGACAGATAAATAGATATTGACACCCAAGGACAGCGTTTTTAGAAGAATTGGCTCCCATGATTGTGGAAGCTGAGATGTCCCACAACAGATTATCTGCAAGCTGGAGACCCTGGGATGCTGACAGCATGGATCAGTCCACGTCCAAAGCCTTAGAATGAAAGAAGTCAATTATGTAATTCTCAGTCCAAGGCTGAAGGACTAAGAACTTGGGGATGCCACTAGTTAATGTATGACTTGGAGTCTCAAAGCCAGGGAGCCAGGAGTCCTGGTGTCCAAGGGCAAAAGACGAAAAGAAGAAAAGAAGAGTGTTCCAACTCTAGGAGGAGAGAAAATCCTTCCCTCTGCTTTTTTGTTCTATCTGGGTCCCCAGCCTACTATATGGTTCCTGCCTACATTTAGGGTAAATCCACTTGGGCTCACATGCCAATTTCCTCTGGAAACACTGTCACAGACATACCCGAAATAATGCTTTATCAACTCTCTAGGTATTCCTTAATCCAGTGAAGTTGACATCTATTAATAAAATGAACAATCGCATCTACCTTTTCCTAGCTTTGTGAACCTGGGTCAGTTACTCAACTTTACTATTCCTGGTGTTCATCCTCTATAATATTTTAGGATAAAATAATATTTATCTCACGGATGTTACTGGGATTATATTATTAAAGTCATTGAAAGTGCTTAACACTTTAGAGGTAATAGGAAGTGCTCAGCAGATTTTTGTCACTTTCAAAAATATCAATAAGATTTTCCTTACCATTTTGCATATTTGGAAAACATTAAGAAAAAACAGCAATAGAAAATCAGGAGTCCCTAAAGATCAAGACCCTCCGCAGTTTAGAACTTCACCTCTTCAAACTTTTACTCTTTCTCGTTTGGACTCTACAGTTTGGCAAAGCTCATCTGTTTATTGTTTTCTGAACCTGATGTGCATGTTGTCACATCCACCCTCATTCATTCTACTCTGTTCCTTTTGTCCTTCTTGGTCTCTCCTTCAAGACCTCACTCAAGCCATCTTTTACACTCTTGTCTCTCATTTTCTGGGATGTAAAAGTTCACACTTTGTCATTTCTTTGGAACTTTTAGATAGTAACAGAAAAATAAATTATTAAATATTTTAAAAAGGCAATGAGCTATCTACTGTAGTAAGCTGTAAGATTCACACAGGCATATTCTTTGTATCTCTTGGTACACATGACACCAAACATGAAAAACTGCACTCTGAATGGATGCTACTGTTGATGACTATGCCTCTGCTTCTCTTAGTCTTTTCGTATAATACCTTTGATTACTTCACTTCTCTCATTTTCACTGGTTTTCTTGGCTTGAAAGTACCAATATCGTGAGATTGAAAATCTGTTAATTGAATGGCGGCAAAATCAAATATCACACTAATTCAATGTCTGAGTGTTATTAATCATAATGTTAGCATTAAAACATTAAAAACAAATATTCATCCTGTTCTATCTTGCTTGTAAGGTATTTCTTATTGACAACCTAGAAATTTTTACATTTCACAAGGTTAACTTGAAATGTAAACTATTGCTAAAACAGATTTTGAGCTTGAAATATCTATTTGATCTAAGATAGTTTAAATTTTTCCTGGTGGTACCATAACAATATCTTTGATGGAATAGGCAAGTTTGAACCATTGTTTCTATCACTGGGAGTGGAGATATCAATTCTGAAATTCTCCAGAAGTTTTTATCAGTAAGATCAACCCTCCGACATAAAAAGCAAAATAATATCTTTGTGCATCTTTGAAGCTCTAGATAAGTTCAAGTCTGTACCACCAAACCCGACCCCAGAGCCTACAAAAGGATTCCAGATCTTTAGGAACAATGATGTTCCTGATAACCTTTTGTTGGCTCACTATAATCAAAGCTAGAGTGAACAATCATGGACCTTTACTTAGCTGGGATCTTAGAATACTTGGTATTATGAATTATGATGCCTTCCTCAAGGGAGCTATGGGCATCATTTTCTTTTCTAGAAGAACACATTTGAAAAACTAATGAAGACCCTCAACATTTACATATGCTAACTAAGGTAAATTCAACAAATGATATAAAAGCCAAGAAACATCAAAATCAAATAGAGAAATAATATAAAAAAGGGAAAGTGAATTTTAAATTCTGGTCAATAGAGTGATTTGGGCCAGGATGCTCTTAGAAATACTCCTTTCATTGTAAAAAATAAAGCTGAGTGTTGCGTTGTAGGAACAGAGTTTTGGCTCATTAATTTTCATTCCCCTTGAGAACCCACTTTTGACTGATTTATTAACTTCAGAACTTTGTAAGTATAAAGTCCCTTTCTCTCCACTTTCACCTCACTACCGTTTTTTCAAGTTCATGTTAAACCAAAGAATCTTGTTTTGATATCTTGTCTAGATGTGTCATGTGTCTAGCCCTTGAAGATGCTTACTAGGAAAGAGCAAATTTGAAAGTTTAAGAAGCTTAAAATTTTGTACTCAGAATTTTCATAGAAAAAAATTAGTCATTGCCACAGATCCTATTCATTTGACTACCACACGTGATAGACTTGTCAGTTCCAAATTCAAGGCTGTATCTCATGTCTTAAAACTTCCTTCTTTCATTTGTCCCTTCCTTTTTTTATTGATAGGCGGTTACAGCATAACAATTGTAGTGGTTAATCTTGATAACGTTTTCTTCTTCTGAAAAATTTTTGCTAGACCTTATAACATAGGAAATTTTCAGTAAAATGTTCATTCAAATACCAGAGCATTCCTGCTGACACATTTAAAGTCGATTGAAAATAAGATTGGTCACAGTTAAAGAATTCACCTTTTTTGATTTTCTAAAGCTTAGATTTACATATCTGTCATTCTCTATGAGTAAAAAATGAGGAAATCTAATATTATAGACTTTATAAAAAGAAAGTAAATGAACAACCAGTCATAATATTTAAAGCTGAAAAAGACCATAGTTCAAGCTAATCATTTGAATTTGTTTTCTCATTTTTAAATGAGAAAACAATTAAGTGACATAAAAATGAAAATGATTGAAGCAATCACATCATGGGATAAGTAGTACTCTGTCCTTTGAAATTTATTTTAATAATCAAAATAGAGTGCATAGTTTAAAAATATAACTTCAAATGTGTTTAAACCAAATATAGAATAAAATGCAAACATAATATTAACTAGCTCATTCATTATTTGTGGAAACAATATCAGAAAAAATGTACAAAAAATTGGATATGGTTTCCACTATAGTATATGAATTTGGGTGGCTTTTATTACTGTAACTGAGAAAAGATATTTTAAAGTACCTATTAAGTACTTAAAACTATTAAGAAGAATTATAAGTATAAAATATAAACTGTTCCCATTCTACTTAGAATCTCATTGAATAAGAGGAGAGGCCCACATGACAGTGCTGAGTCAAAACCTATTTCTAGCATATCTACTTGTGTAGGGTTAATATTAACATGTTAGTATTGACTCTCAACCCTCTCTTATCACTTTTCAACACTTTTTTGTAGCACTTCCTTCTCATTACTTTATCTGTACCCCTCACATAATTTCTTCTTGCTACTCCCAGGAATACATGGTCTTTAACCTGAAATTCCTTTGGTCAGGTAGTTCTTCTCTTATAACATTCTTATTTCAAACTGTATATTGCTTTTCTTTCAAAGCATTGCCTCCCTCCCTCTTTTCCTCCCTCCCTCCCTCCCTCCCTTCCTTCCTTCTTTCCTTTCCTGTTTCTTTCCTTCATCTTTTCCTTCTCTGACTCCCTCCTTTCATCCCTCTCTCTCCCTTCCTCCCTCCATCCATATATTATAAGCATTTTACATGTATTGGCTCTTTTAATCTTGATAATAACCCCTAAAGTAGGCATTAGGATTTTTTACATCTTACAAATGAGAAAAACTGAGGCACTTTGCTGTCCAGACTCCAGTCTTGGTTAGTTTTGTGGTGAGTGATGTCATCAAGCACAATGTTCTCTCTGACTCTAGGCTCTGCTGTCTTTAAGGTATCCTTATTTCTCTTGGTGAAGCCTATTTAATATTCAGTCTTTAGCTCTACTTCAGATTCTCTGAATTTGATCGTATTCCTTTTACCTAAAATAAACACATAAAAGTAAGACCCTATTTTCAAAAGTTTATAGTACATTTTGTAACAAAATATTTAAATAGGAATGTAACAATATAATGCAGGACCAATTACTTAAAGGTTAAAATAAATAAGTCAAGCAAATACAAGCATTCCCTGTGAAGCAGTTTGTATGCTAATAAAGGAAGAAAAGATAAGCTGAATCAGTGTTTATTAAGGCACATATGTATGGGTTGTTGAGCTCTCTGCTCCTATCCTAGAGAAGAATTTCAATAAAAGGTCAGTTAAGCCAGGATCTTGTCTAAGTACAGCCATCTATCACACTTGGCTGCATCTGTGTGTGTGCGTGTGCACCGACATACCCCTTGCTCTGTCCCATGCATTCCCTGCAATCACAGCGACTGTCACTGATGCCTCAGAAGACCCTCCTCATATTTCTCCTGCAGATGGTAATGGCAGGTGGTTGAAACATGCCTCTGCTAAGTCCTGAAGTCTAATATTCCTGGGTCTCCAGGTCTCTCATTTGATCTATGAGTGGATGGCCCTTGCTAATTTAGAGAGAAGTTAGGTTCACTCCATCCATGAATGATAGCAAGTTTTACTCTGAAGGGGGGCTTTTGCCCTGGCCAGAAAAAGGCAGGTTGTGCCTACTTCTTACTAATGTCACTGTCCTCAGCTGAGGTAGTCCTCTGCTCTTTGTGTTGAGGGAGGTGATGGTATTTCAAATTAATCTCCTGGTTTTTTGGAAAGTACAGTTTCTAAGTAGAGCTCTTCACAGAGTTACTTCTTGGAATAACTAGGAGAATTTTAACTCAGTAGAAAAGGTAAGAGTTTATAGAAAATTATGGGAAAATGATTTAGCTATACTATTGAAGGTTTTAAGTAAATATTCAGTATTTTCAACCTCTTAGTCTGTACCGCTACTTTGTCTCTGCAAATGGTCTTCCTTAAAGCTAACCCATTTTGAGAAAATCATTTCTTATAACTATATGTCTTGTTGCATTCAGTACAGCTTGTTAATAGAGTCTGTACTTTATTTCTATACTTCATCTCCTCTTCTACTTCTGCGTTCCAAGATGAAACTCAAAGAATCTGATGTTGGCTTCAATATTTTACTGGAAATTGGCTCTTCCTCTCATGTTTCCTATTTTTTTCATCATTTCATAAAAATTTCAGTCATATTTTCAAATTAATTCTTACATAAATGCATTAAATTTCTATTTAGAAAATTTTCTGAATAGCATTCAGTTCTTTCTTTGCTGAAATAATTGACAATTCATTTCTTAAAAATTACCTCTCCTTTGGCTCAAACCATATTAATCACCCTTTCTAGTTTTGCTATTACTTCTGTAATCAGTACTTCATGGCATTTTCTTTAATTCACTAACTCCTTAAATACCTCTACTAACAAGGTGTTCAACCTTAGCTTTCTTTCTCCCTATTTTTACATTTTCCTTTCTTCATTCATTCATCAAATATCTATTCAGTTCTTTTTAAAGATAAATTCCATTCTAGGTACTTGGAATCCATCAATGAACAGGGTAAGGTTCCCTGCCCTCCCAGAGGTTTAGGTCTAAGTGGAACGAGAAAGAAAATATGTATTATAATTTGGTAAATGATATGATTTGGTAAAAGATATTATGAAACAAAAGTAGTTAAAAATAAAAGGAATGAGGAATGTTGGGAAGGTGCAGTGAGTTTACATTGTTTTGTTTTGTTTTGTTTTTGAGACAAGGTATTGCTCTGTTGCTGTGACTAGAGTGCAATGGTGTCATCATAGCTCACTGCAACCTCAAACTCCTGGCCTCGAGCAATCCTCCCACCTCGCCCTCTCAAAGTGTTAGGGTTACAGGTGTGTGCCACTGTGGGTCACCATGGGTTTGCAATTTTTAAAAGATTTCTCACGGTAGACTTCAAAGAGAAGTTATTAGAGCAAATCTTGAAGAAGGCAAGAGAGCCACTTGCCTATCTAGGGTATAATTTTCCAGGTAGATGGAAGACGCAATGCAAAGTCTCTAAGGTAGGGTCTGCCTGGCATGTTTGATGCAACCATCAGGCCTTCTTGCTGGTCCTTGAAGTAAGTAAGAAAGGAGAAGCTTTGGATAGAAAATCATTTAATAAAATTATCTTTTAAACTGTAAAAAATGTCTCAAGGAAATAAGATTAGGAGATAATGTGAGAAAGGAATTGCAGGCTGCAAGACAAACTGAGTAATCACTAATATGCAGGTTGAGTAGTTCTTATCCAAAATGCATAGGATCAGGCAGAAGCCTTTTGCATTTTGAATTTCTTTTTAGATTTAGGAATGTTTTCATATATTATAGATAATGACATATCTTGGGGATGCGCCTAATGCGTAAACATGGAATTCATTTATGTTTCATACACACCTTCTATACATGGCATGAAAGTAATTTTATATAACATTTTAAATAATTTTGCTGATGAAACAAAGTTTGTGCATATTGAACAACTGGAAAGCAAAAGTGTCACTACCTCCACCAGCCATGTGGGCAACAAGTGGTTGTTTGGCATCACCATCATTCGTTACTCTGAATTCATATGTCACTGGTGAGCAATAATTTTTTTATACTTATTCACACATAAGTATGTAACAGTAAAAAACATAACATACCATTAATACCGTGAAAAAATAATGCATTCAGGTCAAGGAAGCAGCATAGTAGCATCATCAGAATACCCGCCTCAGATGTTCAGCAGCTACAGCAACAAACAACAGCAGGTTTTCGGTTTCCACCTACAATCCTGTTTTCATAAAAGGTTAATGTACACTGTATTTAATTTTTTTTAGGTGAGAAAAAAACATTAGAAACAGTTGAGGAACCATGAAATGGATCTTCTAGGGATAAGGAGACATTTCACTGAATGGCTTTTTAAAATGTTTCCTCCAGAGTCATCTGCCTTGTTAACAATGGTTTTTGTCTTAGACGTCTGCATTTGATCTTATAAACTGACATGATTTCTTGTTCTATTATGAATGCATGCTGCTCTAGGCTGTCAATAAGCCTATCACACATTTTCACCATGCTGTCTACAGGCACTTTTTCTGCATTGTTAAAACGTCATCTTGATCATCACTAATATCACAATTACCTTAATTTCAAAACAATTTTGGCTATTTCACCATTGTTTGGTAAATGACTAACTGAAGCCTAATTATTGATGTTGAAAAGTTCTTTAATATCCAATTCTTCCAGCTTGATGACAAGGCATATTTTTTGTTTATGTAAGGAAAGATGTCATTTTTTTCACACTGAATATATGGAATCCCTTCAAAACCACCACCTTGTTCATCTTCATCACCAAACACAGTCGTAGGCCAGAGTCTGTCCAGGCTTGCACAACTGTGTCTTTAGTCACTGTGTTCCACTTGTTGGCAACAGTGTATATGGCACCCTTTATGCTAAATTTTTTTTTTTTTATAACCTTCCACATTCACACCTTGTCTCTCTGTCCACTGCTGATGGCCTGTTGTTCAAGAAAGTATTTTTATATTTATTCTTCATTGATCTAAAGATACCCTAGTCACATGGCTGAATTAATGAAGTCAAATTGGAGGGAGAGTGCATGGTATAAATATTATGTTTGATGAGAGTTTCGGCTGGAGGATGAGCAGAACAATTGTCAAAGAATAACAAATCTTGCTGTTGTCATCCAGTCCATCTTTCCTGCAGTGAGCACCAGAGACTGGTACAAAATGTTTGTGAAACCAGCTAGAAAAGCTGTCTGGTGATTGTGCCTTTTGGTTGCTGCAATAATGAACTGGTAAGAAATTTGCTCTTTGAAAGCAGCAAGGACACAAGCTTTTACTGATCATAGCAGGTTTACATTTATGTGTGCCTGCTGCATTAGCATGTCCCAGCACATTTTTTCTGCCCATGGCATCCTTAATTCCTCTAGGGGCTGTCTCATCATTTGTAGTCAGTATCTTTCTGGGGCAAAAATGCCAAAACAGTGATGTTTTTCACTCGTTCTGATGTCATATTTTCATCAGTGATGACCTTGGCAAACTCTTCCTTGAATTTCTTGGCTGCTTCATGATCAGCAGATGCTTTATTACCACAAACCTTTAAAAATTTAATTTCATGTGTTTTCTTAAATTAATGCAACCAGCCTGTTGAGTATTCAGCATTCCCTTCAATTTTCAGTTCATTTTGATAGATCTTTGATTGTTTCATGATCAGCATACCATTAACGGGCACGTGTTTACTGCAATGCTGATGGATTCACTCTTTCAATACACGATCGAGATCTTCATTTTTAACTGTATGCAGTGTTTTTCTATTTTTCATTAACTTCTGTTCATCAGTTTCTGCACAGAATTTTGTTTATCCTTCTGTTTCTTCAGGTCATATAGGGTGGTCATTTCAATACCATTTCTTCTGTAAGACACGTCATGCTTACCCCACTGTCCAGCTTCTCCCACAGCTTGACTTTCTGTGTTATAACATAAATACTTCCTCTTTTTCTTATCACTATTACCTAAAGGGCATCTGTAGGCTTTTTTGACATTTTCAACAATATGTTTGCACCACACTACAGAACAGAGAATAAACAAAAAACAAACAAACACCCACGAGTAATGCATACTGGTCTTGGTCTCATTTGGGGCTTTGTGGGGAACCTGCCACTAGCATGTCCAGCCTGCACATGTGCCATTTTATTACCCTTTGTGGACATGCTTGTGTGGGGGAATCTGGGTATGCACAGAAAAGATATCACAGCTGATGGGGGCTGGGAGGGTCTTTTTTCCCTTGGGCATGCTGAATAAATTGTGTGTTGTGTGCTTGTGTTTTGCCTGCAACCTGTTATATGAGGTCAGGTGTGGAATTTTCCACTGTGGCGTTATGTCAGTGGTCCAAAATTTTTAGATTTTTGGAGCACTTTGGATTTCGAATTTTTAGATTAGGGGTGCTCAACCTGTACTTACCTCCATGCATACTCATAACTACCAAATTTATATGTATATCTCAAATTTGTATGTATATCCCAGATTTCTGTACCTGATTTTTAAGTAGACTTCTCAAAAAGCCCACCAAACTAAAGCAAATCACTTATGTTCTTGTGTATTTTATTCAACAATATTTATAAATTTGTAGAAACCAGTTTTCTTCTTGTACTCCTCCATTATAAATCCAAAAAGTCACAGCTATTTGTGTCAGGCTCTGTGTACCTGATCTTTTCTCAAAAATCTCACATATTTCATTTAATTTTGAAGTGAAAGTGCAAAGTGACTGAGGTTTTGAATTTCTGTTTCAGGGAGAATGATGTAACGATGAAAACATAAGGAGAGTAAAAAGAGTTAAATTTTGTGTCAATGAACACAGTTTTAGACAAGTTGAGTTTTAGGTGAAAGTAAGAAAGTAGAAAAGGTAGAGATGTGATATGATGTCTTAGAGAGGAAGATTAGAGGAAAGTCAGAAGTGAAAATGTATAGATTTTCCTTCTAATATTGATAGTAAATAGCTATATAACTAATAGATAAAAATAATATCCAGAGCATAATTTTCAACATTGTATAAACCATCTCATGTAAACAAAAATCACAAAAAGAATTACTCTAAAGCTTTCTAGCTTTCTTCCTTTAATGGAAGAACTCAGAAAAATCTAAATAGTACATATCATTTTAAATGAAATATTCAGAATATTATGAAAATTATATAAAATATGAACGTGTGGTTTTAAATGGAGCCATTTTAAAATCTCAATATTGCACATAAAATACATTTAAATTGACAAGTTAAATTCATTGCAAATAAAATTTTATTATGTGTTTTTTTCCCTCAGGTGGAATTCTAACCCAATTTATTGTTATATTTTTACTTTTTAAATTCAGTGATGATTTGAATTTACCAGTGAAATTTTGCACATTTTAAAATCTTAGAAATCAAATCATAATAGTTTCATTTGCAGCTGAGCCCCATACAAAAACTCATTGAATTGTTCACTGGATGATTTGCTGAAATTTTCCACTTGGCTCTATATTTGTGGGGCCTCCAGGTGTCTCTTGGCAGTGAAAACAGTGTTAGTAATTGTAAACTGTGATCATTAATTTCATTAACCCAGGGAAAAATTCAACTATTCTATAATATCATAGATCAAAGACCAAAGCTTTTTTTTTTCAAGTGGCAGAATTAAATTATGCTAGGAATCCCTTGCTATATACAAATGTAGCTCTGCATGTGCTTACTCACTAAGTACATTGTAAAATGAATGCAGTATATCCATTTAATTTTCATGTACTATTGAATGCATACAAAGAATATATGTCATATATCTCAAAGTTTTGAAGCATAATATTAAATTGTCCACTAAACCTGTCATTTAACATAAGAATTAGAACATTACTGTAGCCACTAAAACAAACTATGTCTTCCTACCCAACTCCACCACTACTTTGCCTGAATAAATTTAGGATGTTCAAATTTCCTTTATATTTAAAATAATAAAAATAAGGATTTGTTTTTATTTGCTCCACTTATTAGAAATAAATGAAATATCAAAAACAAATTTGAATGGATTGCTATCTCTCCATGCTAGGGAAGCAAGGATATCTAAGTCCCTATCACTGTTTAACAACTTCTGGGATCTAAGCTCTGATAATCTTTTGAGTGTAATCTGATTTAATCGTAGTAATAGCTACCCATAGGAATAAATACTATATAATATTCTTTAAATCGATTATCTAATTTTACCTTTTAAAATATTTATCATTAATCATATGATGAGATAATTGATATTATTTTCATTTAATAGTTAGGCTATAAATGCTTAGGAAATTTAAGTAACTTGCCCAAGCTTCTACAGTTGATAAATAGTAGATCTGGGATTTGAACCCAATACTCATTTAGTCTAAACCCTATGCTTTTCCTGGTCTCATGCACACAGCTTTAGTCTATATGTAATGGACTAATACTAATAGTTAACTGAGCATGAAGATGTGATTATAGATTCATTATTTTAAAGGGATTACATTTAATATCAACAACCTCAGATTAGATAATGATTTTTTTATACTAACACTTAAATCCATGGTATAGAGTTTAATGAGCATCAGTAAATTTCTGAAGAAACGGGTGAATTGGTTATTTCAAGCTTGGCACAATATCTTCTCATTAGCCTTTTGCAATATTGAATAACACTGCAAATTTAAAACAATTAGCATTACCAGTGATAACAAATAATCCTTTTAGAATACATGTATGAGTTTTTATCTATTATATTTAAATATTCCATTTATACAAAAAATTTAGTTAAATCCAAGAAAATTATTCTATGCAATTTAAGAAAACATATAACATTAAAACCCAAGGCCTACATATACTTATTGATAGCACTGAATGGCTGAAAATGATAGATAAACTATTAATAGTAAGTCTTCATTCAGGCATGATTTATTCATTTACTTTGTATTTTTAAAAATAACAATTACAATTTTGAGTGCCTATATGTATTGGACACTGTTTTGTGGAACATACTCTTGATTTTACTTAATTTCATTTTATCCTTTTTTTTAAATATCCTTTTAAGATTAACATTAGCAGGTATTATTATGCACATTTATTGATGAGAAAATTAACTTAAACAAAATCTTCCAGCTGGGGGTGTAACTAGAATCTAATCCTAGCTCTCTATGACTGGGAAAACATTTATTTACAGAGAAAATTCTTGAAATTTGGTACAGGGAAACCCAGATAGAGCATCAGGACCTGGGTTTCAGGCTTTGATGCTGCACTGACTATTCATGTGACATCAGGCACTCCAAGTCTACATAGATGATTGGAGAGATTATATGTAAGATCTGATCTCATCAAAAATAACTTCTTTTACATTTATTCTTTCTCCAAAAATTGGTAATTTGACAATGGCATTCTCATCAACCATCTTTCTGTTGTGTTTACTTTTTTATAAAAATTTAAAATATTAAAATATGTTTATTATAGTAAACTTACATAATATAAACATACTCAATGAAGAAAATAAACATGTCCCTTAATATTATTGTCCAGGAATAATGACTACTGATTATTCATGACTTAATGGATTAAGTAATATATAGAAAGTACATAAGTGAATGCCTGGCACTTTCTTTAGATGATTGGTATTATCCTAAATATTCTGTTTATATTGTGTATTTCTTATAACATAAACCAAAAGTCAATATTTACTTATGTTATTAAATAATTCTTCAAAAGTTATTTTTAGTAACTTCAAAATATTTAGGCTGGGCAACAGAGACCTTCTTGAAGCAGGTGGGGAGCATGTGGAATATATATAGAGCTTTGAACATAGGGTCTAAGTATTAAGTTTGCTGCTAAGTGGGCAGAAATCTTGCACCTTCTTCATGCTAGTTATGGCAATTGCTATGCAAATTATAGGTTAACAACATGTTTTGAAAAACACTCATTTCACCATTGAAAAATTATTTCTAATAGACCTTATACTTATCAATTGAACTTCTTGGTGAAAATTTCAGTAGAGGTATCTGATAATGTTTACCAACTGTGTCTGAAACATATACCCCTGACCAGTGTAATTTGAATATTAACTAACTACTCTTAAAAGATTAAAGGACAGGCACATACATCGCATATTTGTACTGAAATTTTGAAAGGTTAATTACTACTCTTTAGTATTTACCCAAAGTAGATAAAAACATATGTCTGCACAAAAACCTGCATATGTATGTTTATTGCCGCTTTATTCATAATCTCCAAAATTTGAAAGGAACCGAGATGTTCTTCAGTACATGAATGGATTAACTGTGGTGCATCCATATAGCGGTGTATCATTCAGCACTAAAAGGTAATAAGCCATCAAGCCATGAAAAAGACATGAAGAAAATTAAATGCATATTTATTTAATTTAAAGACATGAAAGAAGCCAATCTGAAAAGACTACGTACTACAATGCTTTCATCTTTATGACATTCTAGAAAAGGCAAAACTGTGAAGGTAGTAAAAAGATCAACAGCTGCCAAGGGTAGGGGAGAGGAAGGGATAAAAAGACAGCACAGAGGAGTTTTAGGGCAGTGAAACTACTCTGTATGATACTAAAATGGTGAATACATGTAATTATACATTTGTCCAAATCCATAGAATATACACCACCAAAGTGAACTCTGAGATAAACTATGAACTTTGGGTGATAATGATGTGTCAATGTAGGTTAATCAGTTAAAAAAAAATGTATCACTCTGGTGAGGGATGTTGATAATGAGAGAGGCTGGGCATGTGTGGGGAAAATAGGTACATGAGAAATTTCTGTAGTTTCTGCTCCATCTTGCTGTAAATTTAAAAATAATTGAAAAAATAAATACTATTTTTTTTCAAAAAGTTAATTACCACCTAGACAATTCAGCAAAAGGTATCTGCTATAGGTCTAAAGTTATCATAAATTATCCCCTTACTTCTCATCTATGAACATTTTTACAACAGAATAATGATGAAATGTTATATCACTAATAAACATTGGGCTTCAAGACAGTTTTTGTAACTCTTTTGAACCACATTCCATCTTAAACCTTTTAATGAAGGAATTCCTGAGCTATCAGAGGGAGTGGGTTAATATGTGTCAAACATTCCTGCTCATGAGTGCGTATTTTATGACATCTTGCATTTATTTAGTTTTTCATTAGGCTGACATGGAAAGCTGATTCAAAGTTTGGTAAGCATTCTCTCCCTCCTTTATTTTTCTCTTTCTTTTGCCTTTCTTTATCTTTTCTTCTCAACCATGATGTTCAGGCACTCTCATCTTGTTGGCTGATAGGTAGCAAGATGTCAGTTTGTGGATTTCTTAGGAGAAAGGAATGTTTTTGGGCCTGTAGAGTAGGCCATGTGCTACAGGTCAGTTTTTTTTGCAGGTACTTCACTGGGGTGGGGATGGGGAGGGCACAGACACAAAGTAGTATCTTGCTTCCCATTTACTATAGCCCATATGTGTTTATTCCTAATGGACACTTCATGTGGAAGAGTAGTTCTTGTTTGTGGTAAGCTTTAGAAATGGAACTGTCCTTAGCCATGTACAGATCTGATGCCTAACACCATAATTGCAATGATCAATGCTTGATATGGTGAAAACAATGACTAATTATTCTGTGGTCCACAGTAAAACCAAGATCATCCAATAGGACAGGTCTTACTTTGTTATTTCATTAATACCATGATTATTACATTTAGTGATCATGGATTTTCAGAAGGGTGGCCAGAAGTTGCTTTCATTCCTGCTTATAATGTAGCAGTATCACATTCCTGTGTGTAACCAATTAAGCCCGACCCTGTTGCTTCCACAGTGAACCACTGTGGATCCTATTGTCACACCCTGAAGGCAGTCAGGTAGGGCCAGGGGATGATGGCTGGGCAGCTACTGTAGAAGAAAACTCAGCCCTAACCTCTCATCATTGCCCACTGAATTAGATGCAGCATCAAGGATGCCCAAGCTCAGACTATCTGGAAAACCCCTTTCAAAAATCAAGAGTATTTTATTTACATTTGTATCAGATATATTTTAGTCTTCTCTGTATGTCCCAACTATGGCTAGGCACTGTGGGAATAGAAACCATGAACATAAGACTCCCTATTCTCAAAAGGGCTTACATGCAAATAGGAGAGACAAACAACACGGCAGTGGAAGTGAGACTGCAACATGGAGTGGAACGGGAATCTGAATAGTGTGGTTGGATAACTTTTAATGTTGCTGTTAGATGTAGGGTGAAGGGAGCAAAAATATAATCCCTTTATCCCATGGTGAAAGTTCTCATACAGTTCTGTGAGTGTTTTTGTTCTTAATATATTTAAATTTGCCTGATTAGAGTAACTACCTCCTCTGTCGCTGCTCTAGCAGTCATGGTCACTATGCGTCTTCCTTTTGTGCACTTCAGTCTTCTTTCCCCTAATCCTTCAGCCCCACTTTCACTCTCCACTCCCTACCATCCTGTTACTAAATATATTTGCTTTAGTCTACAGTTTTCAACCATAGTAACACTCCAATTTAATCCAATAACAATCAAATGAGAGCTGGTGGGGCTCCAGATTTCACTTGATATGAAATGGAGTTTTGAGGTGGCTTGGATAAGGCCTGCTCCTCTGGGGGAATCTTGATATTACTGGAGTAAGAGGAAGTACTTGGAATATAGGAAGGTTTTATGAATATGAAAAATGAGTAAGAGACAATCTCAGCAATTAAAGGAACTAAAGCTTAAGACTGTGCCATGAGCACATAGCCTGGTGGTACATGGCTGGTTCATGACTGGTGCACAACTTAGCATCGTAAGTTGCTCCAGGAGAAGGCGTGAACCTGAAGAGCTGAAGGAGCCAGGATTTCCTTCTGAGCACCTGAGATGTCACTTGGAGGAGAAATAGAATAGACTGCAAGGACAGCCACCACAGAAGATGTGGCGTGGTTATAATTCTCTTTTTCATGGTTCTAATTCTTGGGACTTCTCAGAATCATTATGTGAAAGAATATGTAGAAATAGCAGCAATGACAAAAACACCATCTGTGTCCCTCTACTGCTTTGGGCTGTGACTATTATATTAGTCTACATTTAAATTCTCACACTGATTTTTGCTTAAAATAGAGGAACTACAGTGGAATTAAAATTCAGCTTTGGCACCACTTTTCATTTGTAAACTTTAACTTCACCATTATACTTTAAGGTAATGCTGCCACAGGAATATTGAAAGTATTTCTCAGGGCTTATAATCAATGTATAAAATATTTAGATTTGAATTAAGAAGTACCTTTGCATATGATCTCTGCCTGCAGACATTTAAAGATACCATAAATTAAATCACAGGTTAGTTTACTGCTAATCCTCAGCCTAATAGATTCTTTCTGTCTTTATTTTGTAGTACACAGAGATTGGAAGATACAGTACAGATTTTATTGCTCAGTGGCAAAATCTTTGGGATTATTTTGGAGCAAAGCACGTATTTATTCTCCAAGATGTGGCTGTGGATGGCTAGTTTATATCATGATGTCCTCTGGGGTTCAGTAGGTGCCTTCCTTCCTACTTATAATGTACTGGTAGCACAGGTACCCTTATTTCAGGTATTTGCAAATATTGCCTGAAAAAACTTGTGCTATGGATTTGGTTTTTAAAGTTGAAATTCTTGATAATCAGCACTTACACTCCAGTTAAAAAAATAAGCAATAAATAAACAACAAGTCACTTTCATGTGAAATGTGGAAGAATTCAATGTCACTCAGATAATTCTTTAGAGACAGGAAGCCAGATCACTCAATGCAATACCACCTTTTCTGGACATTTCGGCAGACACTGGGTCCCTGGTTACAAGGTCATAAATACTTCATTCTCTGTTTTATTAATGGTGTTTGGGGATAGTTTGATAACAGGGAATTGAGCTTGACGTGGCAACTTAGGTTTTCCAGCACACTTTAATCTTCATAACTCTATTTTTTCCCCCACAATTGAAATGCCTGTGTGAAATATCAAACTGTTTTCTTAGGAAGATGAATCTTCCAATTTTTGAGAAACACACATAGTTTTCTGACTCAGAATCTTACTGTTTTTTTCAGTAGCTGTCTTTCTCTAGAGAGGTGCTTCATTTCTCTATTTCTGCAGGAAGGATGAACAAACCTTTATTAAATTAATTGAAATTTTAGTGATGATGTTAATTTTTAAGTGGTTACACATTTATTCTATAAATATGTTCCTTTCAAACACTAGAATCAAATCTCTATGTTTCAGTGTTGTATAGTGTAATATAAGGAAGCACTTATTTTAATATATTTAATGAGGATCTTATTTTTATGCTACTAAAATAAGCAAAGTATCAAACTCTAATGAATAACAAGAGAGAGACATTGTCAAGCGTTTAATAAGGACTTTTTCCCCATTTTTGCAAATTCATTGTGCTTACAATATATAATATGGATTACAATTTTACAGCCAAAAGGTAGCATCACATTCAAAATAATACAAAGAGTGTGCATTTTTCTTTTTAAAAATCATAAACTTAAATTCACACAATGGATATTCTCAACCCATGCTCTACACAGAAGAGAAAGCTGTTGCTGAAATACACTGTTCATGTTGGATAAGAATGAAAAAGTCTCATATGCATGTTTTTAGTATCTCATCAGTCCCCATTTAATATCTGCTAGACAAGTCACATATGCCTCCTAGGGGATAGCAACAGATGATCTCTTTGAAGGTTTTCCTCAGTTCTTGACTCCGAAGTGCATAGATCAGAGGATCGATGATTGAATTACACATGATCAGTATGAGATACAAGTTAAAGTGAGACATGAAGCACACACAGTATGGATTCTGGGGACAAGAGATGTAGAATATCAGGTGCAGGAAGAAAGGGGCCCAGCAGACAACAAAGACACCAATCAGTATGGTCAAGGTAATCGCCCCTTTCATATTGGCACCTTGGCGGATGGTGCCAGTGCCTGGGAGGACAGCAATCCTCTTAATGTGAAGTCTGGCCATCAGGAACATGTGGACATAGAGAGAAGCCATGAGAGCCAGCATGGTGAAGAACATGGTGATGAGGCAGATGATAACAGCACTACTATCTGAGTAAATGATGAACAAAATGCCTGAAACCGTGCAAGCTGCCCAGATACAACTTATGATGATCCCAACCCGCTTAACCGTCATAATGTTATGGTACTGGAGAGCATAAAAGATAGTAAAATACCTGTCCACTGCAATTGAAAGCAGGCTGCAAATTGATGCAAGCAAGGAGCTACAGATCACTGAGTCAATGACATTATCAATATTCACTGTGAAACTCTGCGCATCTGTATCTGTACTGTTTAATAGGGTGATGACAATGGTTTCTGATCCATTTGAAACGCTCACCAGCATATCAGCCACAGCCAGGCTACAGATGAAAAAGTACATGGGTGAATGTAGATTCTTGTTCTTGGCTATTGCCACAATCACTAGAATATTCTCCAGCAAACTAATGACACCCAGAGTCACAAACACCTCAGGAGAGACAAAAAGTTGCTCGTAGCACCCTCCATCAGAGTAGCTTTTTCCAAGGGACTCACTGGCATTGCTGTGCAGTCCGTAGCTGCTGCGGTTCCAGAAGTGGAGAGAAGTGTGCATCCCGTGGTGGTGGGTGGAGTTCATCATGCTGGCAAGGGGATTCATGTCCCCCCTGAACTGATTTAATCTCCTGGGTCGGGGAGCCTCAGTTATTTTCTCCAAGTCTTTATCTCTCTGAAAGTTCCGAGGCTAAAACTGGAATGCCTGCTGTGAACAATTGTCACAAGCTCCAGAGCGTGCAGTGGAGTTTTTAGTCTCTTTTAGGTACGATTCTGATCACCATCACCTTAAAATCTTAGGCTTCAAAATGTTCATTCTCAGTTGAAAGATTCTGCTGTTAGCTTTTTTGTTCTCACTTCCACTTTAACTTTAGTCTTATGCATCCAAGCAAGTCTTTTCAAAATAATTTTCCCAGTAGCTGCCGTGCCATTGGGAGATGGATCTTTGTGCACATGCTCACATCGGCTGCCTTGCAGAAGCGTCTGTTCCCACTCTAAGCACTGCTTTGAATGTTAGGAGCTGCAGCTGATTTTTATGGGGTGGAGGAAAAAAATTTCAGAGTGGCTCCTCCTCTACTTCTTTGTGACCAATCCAAGTGCAGTGGGAGTGTGTGAGACACCAATTATATTTCAGAGATATAAATCACAGGGCAACACTGATTCGGATTCAGAAGCTTGTGGAATCGGGAAACAAGCAGGATGCAAAAAGACTAAATTCCCTTTTCAAGTTTTTAAGCAAAACAACTTGATCCCTAGAGAACATTCTGTGATGTCACAACAAACTATCGTGAGGCAGCCAGGTTTATTCCCACTTAAAAAAAGAGACCTGCAGAGTGTGTGTGTGTGTGTGTGTGTGTGTGTGTGTGTGTGTGTGTATGTAAAATGAAATGGAAAATACACTGTCCTGTGTTCCTGAAGTAGATACACTGCCTTTTGGTCAGGATACTGAATTTATTTACCCTCTTAATTTTTTTGAACTAAAAACCTAGGGAGTCATGCTTCAATTTAAAATACCTGAAACACAGGGAAGATAAGTATGATAAAACAGGTAGACATGCTATGGCTGGAAGAACTACATAGGTAAATATAAATTATCAAAGGGTTCAAGAAAATGTTCATTTTTTTATCCACTGATATCTGATATTTGTCCATTGTAGAGTTTCTGTTATTGTAGCTGGAAGAATTTTCTTTTTATTTATAATATTTAAACCCACAAAGCACATTAATGTAACTCTGAACTCAGGGGAAAAAATCAATATTCAGGCAACATTATGGTTTTTTTTTTTTTATGGCAACATTTTTTTTAACCCCTGTAGTTGAAATCTTTGTAAATTAAACCTACCAACACCTTGGCACCTTTTTAAAATTAATATTACTTCAAAATATTATGGTGGTACAAATATTTTTGGTTACATGGATAGATTTTGTTATGCTTAAGGCAGGGTTATGAGTTTGTGCATCACCCAAATACTGTTCATTGTACCCATTAGGTAGGTTTTTGCCCATACCCACCTCTCTCCTCCCCCTGCTTCCACTGAGTTTTACTTCCCTCTCTGCACATGTGTGCTCATCAGTTAGCTCCAATTTAATAGTGAGTACATGTAGTGTTGGTTTTTCCATTGTTTAGATACTTCACTTAGAGTAATGGTCTATGGTTCTATCCAAATTGTCACAAAAGGCATTAATTCATCCTTATTCATGGCTGAGTATTATTCCATGGTATACATAACCACGTTTTGTTAATTCACTCTTGAATTGACAGACACTTGGGTTGATTTTACATCATTGCAATTGTGAATTATGCTGCAATAAACATTTGAGTGCAAGTGTCTTTTTGATAAAATGCCTTTTTTTCCCCTTTGGGCATAAACAGAGTGATCTCTGATTTCCACCATAGATTAGAATGTGGTTTTAGTGAAGACTGGTGAAGTTTTGCTGGGGTCAGTCTTTGAGCCCCAGTGGCAGCAGCGGTGGGCTGAGCATGCCTGTTCTTGGGCCCTCAGCATGGCTTACACTGGCACTGGTGTTAATGGGTCCAGAAGGGCTAATTTTGGAGCCTCTAGGTGGCTTGCTCAAATGCTGGTTGTGACATCAGGGGGCTGAACATGTGTACATGCTCTTGGTCCTCTTGAAGCTGGTGTGATGTGGGCAATGGCAGTAACAGTGATGAAGCAACCAACTGGAACCCAAGTGGTTTATGATTGTGTTGGCAATGGCTGCAATTGGTTGGGCAGGGCAATTCCCTGGTCTGCTTTTGTTGCATGCAAATGAGTGCCAGCTGTGGTGGTATTGGCAGACTGGGTCAGCCTGACCTCAGATCCTGGCAGGAGTGATCAGGTGCCAGTGGTAGTGGACTGGGCTAGGTGATTTCCAGACCCCTGGATAGCATGCTTGAATAACGGGGGGATGGTACTTGGTCAACAGACTTGTCCCCAGGCCCCTGATAATGTGTTCAGGCACTGGTTGTGATAGGCAGAGGGACGGTCATCTGCAGCTGTTGGTAGAATGTTCAGGTGTGGTGAGTGGCAGCTGTGCTTCAGACCTGCCACTAGAAGGGGCAGGGACTGTCTCAGCTATAACAGCATGGGCAGGTATCTGTGGGATGTGCAGTTTGTACCTTGGTCCTATAGCAACCTGCAGCAGCGGCAGTGAGATTTGTCCTCAGTGTGTGTGGTTGTGTCTAGCCTTCCCTCTTTTTTCTTGGTCTGGTGGTGGCAGTGGCAGCAGCAGTGGAGCTCCAGGACAGGACACAGACTTTGGAGCCTAGGCTCTCAGAATTGCACCAGCTGTAGTTGCTCTGGCCTTAGATGTCTGTGGGACTCCGTGTGAGTTCCCTCTCTAGAACAATGCCTTTGTGCAACCTGCTACTGTTGAGGCCCACATAGGTTGAGGGGTTCTACCAGAGCTAAGACTGTAAAAGACTGTGGTAGGAATATGGAGACATGGAGGTTTCTCTCTCACCTTTTCCCCACATCTGAGAGCTCCTCTTGGCTTCCAGTTGATCCCAGCCAAGCAAGCTGCTTTGCTCCCCTCTCCTTCCTTGCTTTCAGTGCTTCATGTCATTTTTCTGCTGAATTCCAGTGTTTTCTCTTCAATGATCAATTGGGAGTGTGAATATCTACTTACAATTTTGTGTCCTCTCAGTGGAGGAGGCACCTATGAGCTGCATCTGGTCAGGTATCTTGGAGTTTGTCTGTGTTTTGTTTGTTTGTTTATGCACAGAGGTGTGTAGCCATCATTACTTTCTATTTCCAGAACATTTTCGTTACCACATTAGCAGTCACTCTCCATTCTTCCTTACTGCATCCCTGGGCAACAACTAAAATCTACTATCTGTCTCTATAAATTTGCCTATTTTGGATATTTCATAAAAAAGGAACAATGCAATATGTTTCCATTTGTGGCTCCCGGCTTTCCTGTAGCATAATGTTTGCAAGGTTCACCCATGCTGTAGCATGAATCAGAATTTGAATTTGTATAATGGCTAAATAATATTCCATTATACATATATACCATGTTTTAAATTCATTCATCATTAATTTGAGTTGTTTCCAGTTTTGGCTATTATAAATTGTTTCTATGAATATTCATGTACAAATTTTTATGTGGACATATGATTTCAGTTCTCTTGGCTGTGTAATCAAGAATGGAATTTCTAGGTCATATGATAACTTTTTTTTTTGAGGAACTACTAAATTGTTGTCCACAATGGCTGTACCATTTCCTCCAGCAGTGTATAAGAGTTCAAATATCTTCATAACCCTGTCAAAATTTGCTATTGTCATCTTCTTTATTTTAGCCATCATAAGAGTGTGAAGTAGTAGCTCATTGTGCTTTTGTGCTTTATTTTCTTTTTTTTTTTTTTTGAGACAGAGTCTCGCTTTGTTGCCCAGGCTAGAGTGAGTGCCGTGGCGTCAGCCTAGCTCACAACAACCTCAAACTCCTGGGCTCGAGTGATCCTTCTGCCTCAGCCTCCCGGGTAGCTGGGACTACAGGCATGTGCCACCATGCCCGGCTAATTTTTTATATATATATCAGTTGGCCAATTAATTTCTTTCTATTTATAGTAGAGACGGGGTCTCGCTCTTGCTCAGGCTGGTTTTGAACTCCTGACCTTGAGCAATCCGCCCGCCTCGGCCTCCCAAGAGCTAGGATTACAGGCGTGAGCCACAGCGCCCGGCCTGTGCTTTATTTTCTTAACGCCTAATGATGTTGAGCATTGTTTCATGTGCTTATTGGCCACTTGTTTAATAATCTTTGAAGAATAGTCCGTAAAAATTCTTTGCCCATTTTTAATTGGAATACTTGTCTTTTTATTGTTGAGTTGTAATGGTTCTTTGCATATTATAATACTATTGAGAATTCTTTGAAGCACAAGTAGATTAATTTTGATGATGTCCAATATATCAAATTCTTTGATTGCTTGTGCTTTGGGATCACATCTGAAAAAGCCCAAACCATGGTCATGAAAGTATATACTTATTTATTGATATTCTATATTTGGTGAGACATTGTTTTCATACTTTCCTTAAATTCTAATCTTTGAATATGTTTAGTAACTTATTTATATATATTATTGTTATTAATATATAACTGTTATTAATATATATCATGTTATAATAACTGATTTAAGGTCTTTATATTAAGTCTAACATCTAGGCTTCACCAGGAATAATTTGTATTAACTATCTTTTTCTTCTGTGTAAGGACCATACTTTGTTATTTATTTGTGTGGTTTTTATTGTTGTTATTGAAAACTGAAAATTTTAAATGATATAATGCAGTGACTCTGAGAATCAGATTCTTTCTCTTACCCAGAGTTTTCTGTTGTTATTGTTTGTTATTTATCATTTACTTGCTTAGTAACTTTTCTGAAATAATGCCATAAAGCCTATATTCTTTGTCTTCTGTGACCAGTGAGGTCCCTACTCTGTTAGATGAACTGTCAGCTAATAATTGGACAGAGATTTCCTTAGATGCCTAGAGTGAACAAGTCTCCTGCTCTTTGCTGAGGGGTTCAGCCAGACATTTGGCAAATCTGCCTTAACCTTATTATTATCATTTTTTTTAAATTTCAGAATATTACAGAGGTACAAACATCTTGGTTACATGAATTGCTTTTTTGCAGATTGAGTCAAAGTTATAAGTGTGTCCATCACCCAGATAGTGTGCATTGTACTCATTAGGTATAAATTCACTCATCCCCTCCTCCTCTCTCTCTCCTACTTGATTTCTGTTGAATTTCACTACCATATGTGCACATGAATGTTGATCTATTAGTTCCAATTTAGTAGTGAGTTCATATGTTTTTTCCCCCCATTATTGTGATACTTCACTTATAAGGATGGTCTCCAGTTCCATTCAGTTTGTTATAAAAGGCATTAATTCACCATTTTTTATGGCTTAGTAATACTCCATGGTTTACATATACCACATTTTATTAATCCGCTCATGTATCAGTAGGCACATGGGTTGTTTTCACATCTTTGCAGTTGTGAATTGTATTGTTTTAAACATTTGAGTACAAGTGTCTTTTTGATAAAATATCTTTTTTCCTCTTTAGATAAATATCCAGTAATGGCATTACTGGATCAAATGGTAGTTCTACTTTTAGTTCTTAGCCTTACTTTCTTCTGAGGTCAAACAGAAGAGTGAGTTTAGGGCCTTCTTAGAAGCCTGGGCACAATACTATACATATGCGTGGCTTTCTTGATTCCCAAGAATGTGTCAGATCTTTTCTAAGTCCCCATGAACATCTCATTCTCTAATGTTACTTTTTAAACTTTTGAATAGTCAGTTGTTTTCCCTAGCTTTTTTCCACAGCCTCAGCTAGCTATGATTTTAAACAATTTCCTCTGATTGTTTCCCACAGATGTCCCTGGGGAAAAGGCTTTTCTCAGTGGGTGAGTTCTGAGTCAGGTCAAATAAGAAAGCCCTGCAAGTGGGGTTCTTCAGGGTACCAACGAATAGGTCAAATAATGACACTCTTCTGGGAAAGGAAATGGGGCTTTGAAGGAGCTCTGACCCCACTTTGTCCTCCGCATTTCCTGCTAGGCTACTGGTGTGGACATTTTTACTGGATGTTATTTTACAAGGCGACTGTGGAGCTGAATGAGTAGGGGATGGGAGTAGGTCCAGTTAAGATGTCACAAAGTTCACTTTTCTTACTGTAATTCAGCTATTAAAAAAATAATAAATCCTCCCTGGGTTTCTTGAAGGCTTGGTTAATTTTCAGATTTCTGTAAATGTTAATTCTGCCAAATTTTGCAAGTGTTCTGGATGCTTTAGATGAGACAATTTTCAATGGTCCTTACTCTACTGTTTTTACTAAGGTCATCTTCCATCCATTGTCTTTCATCTGAAAACAAATTTTGAATTATATTAGATGGATCTATTTTTATATTCTCCCTTAACAGACTATCTGATGAATGATTGAATGACTATTTCATACTTTTTCTAAATTTTATATAAACTTTGCATATGAAAAATGAAAGAAGACAATAATTGGTTAAAAATTTGAATGAAATAAAAATGTTAATTTAGAAACAAAAATAGGTAAAATTAGTAATTAAGATCAGAATCAATTATTCTCCTCATAAAAATTTTTTTGCCCAAAACAGGTTTTATTTATAAGCACTAGGATTACACAGAAATCCTAAAATATCATCTACCCTTAAAATCTCAAGTTTAATTATTGAGTGGAGATTTATAACATCATGATTGTATGGTTAATCATTCTGAAAAGATGATCTTTGAGGAGGCATCTTATTTGTCTACCATGGTTTAGTTCTGTATGAACCAGAAGAAATACAACCAACACTGTTAGACACATTAATAGTATTTTTGAAAATTTATTATGTATTTCCTTTTTAAATGCACACAAGATTGAGTTAGATCATAATTTATTTTTGTTACAAGCAAAATTCTTATCTTATATTTTATAACAATAAATATGAAACACTATAGAGAAATGTTTACCAAATTTAGATGTTAGTAGGTTTTCCATCACAAATAAAAGAAAAAATTTCAAAGTCAAATAATTTTGGAATACATGAAGTTTCAGAGTTAACATCAGCATAAAAGTTTTCTGAAATTCCCTATGTAAAAAATTGCTTAATCCACCTATTTCCTAAACTTATTGGAACATAGGCCCTTCTTTCTTCCACTTTTATTTTTCAAGTACCTATTATATTTAGTTCTTTTATTATGTTTGTTTTGAAATGTAAATTTGTTCCAAAGTTGATTGATATATCAGGGAACATTTTGAACATAAGATAAATTTCACAGTTGTTTTTTGTACAACTGTGTCTAAAAGAAATAATAACTGAATGTGGAAAACTGTACCCAGCTGAACCAAGACACATGCGAACACACAAAACACACACACCTCAAAAATTTACCAGCTTCCTCAGCTCACTGCATGTGTTATGAGGCACAATTATCCACATGTCAGATAATTGATAGCTAGAAATGTTTTTTCTACATTTTCTTCTAGAATTCTTATGGTTTCATGACTTACATTTAAGTCTTTTATCCATTTTGATTTAATTTTTGTGGATGGCAAGAGATAGGGGTCCTGTATCATTCTCCTGCCTGTGACTATCCAATTTTCCCAGCACCATTTATTGAATAGGGCTTCTTTTCCCTACTGTGCATTGTTGTCTGCTTTGTCAAAGATAAGTTAGCTGTTATGGTTTTATATCTAGATTCTCTATTTTGTCCCATTTGTCTATGTCTGTTTTTGTGCTAATACCGTGCTGTTTTGGTTATTATAGCCTTATAGTATAGTTTGAAGTCTGGTTATGTGATGCCTCCAGATTTGTTCTTTTTGCTTAGGATTACTTTGGCTATATGGGCTCTGTTTTGGTTCCAAACAAAGCATAGAATTTTTTTTCTAGATCTTTGAAATATGCATTTATACACAGTAAAAATTCACTTTGTGGTTGTATAGTTCAAAGATTCTTTCATCAGTCTCTCATAGTTTTCAGCATACAGATCCCACCCATATTCTCTGTTACTTACACCTAAATATTCCTGTTGATACTGTTGCATTTAAAACTTGCACCATAGATTTGATATTATTTCAACTCTACATGTTGGTATAATTTACCAGTGAAAGCTCTGGGTCTGCAATTTTCTTTGTTGGAAAGAAGTTAAATGTGAATGGATTATATTTAATATGTATGCAAAACACCATGCAGTTTATTTTTTTCTTGAGTAAATTTTGGTAGTTTCTGTCTTTCAAGGAATTGATCTATTTCATCTAAGATTTTACTACCATCATTTTTATTCTGTCAATTGGAAACTATATTCTTGATGTGAACTTATGTATACCCACAGAATTTTGAATTTAGATAGAAGTTTAAAATTATCTAGTCTAACTCCATTATATCATACATAAGTTTCTAAAGGCAAAAGAAATTATGTTAGTTGTCCCAGTTCACACTCCAAATGAGTATCAGAGCTAGAATTAGAATACAGTTTCTATGATTACAGCTGTATTTCTTTAGTTACACTGCATCTGTGTTAGTGTAGATATTTGAACTAATGGTACATGAAATCAATCAGCAACAATAGCCCAATCCTTCAAATTCTCAAGCCGGAGTCCAAATATCTCTACACATCACAAATGAAAACCTCTTAAACTATGGAACAGGCTGGACAAAACTTTGAAGAGAATAAACTTCTATTCATAAGTGCCATTAGAGATACCACCCTTTCTGCGTAAACTCTCAGATTTATTTCTCTGTAATCAGTGTGGTCACTGATTTTTTAGGTGTTTGTTTTGTTCAGAGTATCTTTACTGATCAAAAATCTGACATAAAAATATAAGCATATAATTCCCATTAAATTATTATGTTCTCAGTAATACTAATCACAGTTAAAAATAACATATTACTAATTAGATCTGTCATAATAACTTTGTGTGTCTGTGTAAAAACTTTTAAATGTATGTTTCAATTCCCTTTCTCTGAGGGTCCTCATTACCGTCATCATCACTTCAAAGGGTTACTAAAGGATTAAATGAGTTATTACATATGAAACACTTTGCCTTGTACCTTATACACAGTAAATGCTATAGAAGCATTGGCCATATTTATTTATATTTTTATAAAGTAATATTTCATGGCTCAGTAGTTTGTCTTAAGATTGCACATTTTCCAAAGCATCCAACTTTTTGGCCCTCCCTGATCTTGGGAGCAGTTTTTAAAAATACTTTTGTAATGAAATTCAATTACTTATAAGGTGTAGACACTGAAAACAATTCCTTTTTATGTGTGAACACCCTGTGATACTTCATGTATCATTAAACTTCTATTTTCAGCACAGCAATAGCTCATGGTGGCCCTATTTAATCACTTCACGCTCAATAACATGTAGATTACAATTAGCCACCAAGTGGGCTCATTTGCTTGTATATCAGTGGAGAGATGTAATCAAAAAGTCTGGAGATAAATCCTCCCTCACAGAAACTTGATGTCATCTTTGTCTCAATGAATCATTTCTATGGTTTGAATATGATTTGTTTGGCCCCCACTGAGGCTAATGTTGAAATTTGATCCCCAGTGTTGGAGGTGGGGCCTAGTGGGAGGTGTTTGAATGTGGGGGTGGATTCCTCATGAATGGCTTAGTGCCATTCTCTAAGCAGTGAGTGAGTTCTCACTCTTAATTTCTTCTAGAGAGAACTGGTTGTTGAAAAGAGTCTGGCACCTCCTCTTCTGTCTCTCTTGCTTCCTCTCTCACCATGTGACTTCTGCACATGCTGGCTCCCCTCTGCCAGCTGTTATAAATGGAAGTAGCCTGAGTTCCTCACCAGAAACAGATGCTGCATCAGGTCTCTACAGCCAAATAAACCTCCTTTCTTTCTGAATTACCCAGCCTCAGGTATTACTTTACAGCAATACAAAAACAGACTAAAGCAATTGCTTTGGAAACATCAATTTTTGCTATTTAATAGATTTCCCTTAAATTTGGGGTGTAGGAGAAGAAACGTAGGATATTTAAAATCTTTTCTGGCCCTGGTGGGGAAAGGTAGATTATAGGAGAGTGTCTTGTCTCATTAAGCCTCCGCCAATAAATATTCTAAAATCCTAATACACACTTTAAGTCATAAGTTTCTGTGTACAGCAGATATATTCTTAAAAGCTTTCTTATAAATCTAATCTTCAGAATTTTAGTTTGTTTTTAATTGAAAGTCTTCTGAAGTTTTCTGCTCCAACATTTCTGTTAATCAATAATCTGATATCATAGGTAAATCTCTACTTAGATAAATCCATAATAAATGAATTTGTAATAAAATTCAGTATTTATCCACTTATGATTTTATAAATTTGGGTTTTTCTTGTATTCGTCTCTGACAGTGTTTGTGCTATTTCACTGCTTCCAACTATATGAAGTAAAATACAGTTGATACTTTTGCGCAATAGTACATACTAGGCCCTTGGCTTTTCCTGTGACTTGCAAAATAGGAGATTGTAAAATAACTAAGTTTTTAGCACTTTAATTGATCTTTTATTGTAGGAAAGAAAAGTAGTAATGCTATCACATCAATCTTATAAAAATGTCCATAAATACCCATTGAATGTTTTGTGAAGTCAAATCCCATAAATAGTAAGTTTTGTTATTTCACGTAAGTGAGAAATTTGAGACTCCATAAGAAATCTTTCAACACTTGACCAACACATCTGGAAATTTTTTTCATGAATTATTTTTATTGAGGTTGCATTTTTAAAATTTTTTTTATTTCAGGAAATTATGGGGGTACAAACATTTTGGTTACATATTATTACTTTGCCACATCCCAGCCATGATTTGAGATGTGCCCTTTCCCCCTACCATGCTCACCACATCCATTAGTTGTGAGGTTACCCACCCTCAACTCTCCTACCCCTAAAGAATATTACTACTGTGTGAGCACCTTAGTGTTGATCAGTTAGTGCCAGTTTGATGGTGAGTATATGTGGTGCCTATTCTTTCATTCTTGTGATACCTCACTTCTGAGGATGGGCTCAAACTCTATCCAGGAAAATATAAGAGGTGTTAGATCACCATTATTTTTTATAATTGAGTAGTATTCCATTGTATACATTAATCCACATACATGAGTGGATTAATAAAATCGGGCACTTGGGTTGTTTCCACATCCTTGCTATAAGGAATTGTGCTGCCATAAACATTCAAGTGCAGATGTCTTTATTATAGAATAACTTTTGTTCCTTTGGGTAGATGTCTAGTAGTGCTGTTGCTGGATCAAATGGTAGTTCTACTTGTAGCTCTTTGAGATATCTCCAAATTCTTTTCCACAGAGGTTGCACTAATTTGCAGTCCCACAAGCAATGTAAGAGTGTTTCTATCTGTCCACATCCTTGCCAGCATTTGTTGCTTTGGGGTTTTTTGATAAAGGCCAATCTTACTGGAGTTAGGTGATAACTCATTGTGGTTTTGATTTGCATTTCTCTAATGATTAGAGATGTTGAGCATGTTTTTATATGTTTGCTGGCCATTATTCTGTCTTTTTTTGAAAAGTTTCTGTTGTTGGCACTTGCCTGTAGTCCCAGCTACTCGGGAGGCTGAGGCAGGAGGATGGCTTCAGTCCAAGAGTTCTGGGCTGTAGTGCACTATACCGATTGGGTGTCCGCACTAAGTTTGGCATCAATACGGTGACCTCCTGGGAGCGAGGGACTACCAGGTTGCTTACGGAGAGGTGAACTGGCCCAAGTCAGAAACAGAGCAGGTCAAAACTCCTGTGCTCATCTGGTTGCATTTGATTTTGGCAAGGACTCTTCAATTTATTTATTAAAATGTCAAAATTAATGTTAGGGATGTTTAATGTTTCTTCTCTTATTTGTGCTCAGTATGTGTCTGACTGTGTGTCTTTCACTGGAGTGAGAAGCTAGTATTGGTCCCAAGTCCCTTCAACCAAGTGACTGCTTGGATGGAAGGAAACAAATGGTGACAGTTTGATTTTGTGGCAAGATAAGAGATATTGGAAATGACGCTATTTGTGTGTGTGAAGCATCTGGAGACCAAAGAGGACTGGGTCCTTACTGCCTCCCAGAATTTTTTGAGTCAGTTGTTTGGTAGCAAGAAAAAAAGAAATTTACCCAATTACCCCAAGTAAGAGAGTTTATCAAGGACTGAACTTCTGTCAGATGGACCAATCATGACCTCTTTTCTGTTGTAAGTGCTGCTATAGTTTCTTTCTCTACATTATCTATTTTCATCTTTTCTTTTTCTATCTAGGTTTTTATCTTGCACCTTTACCTTCCATATAACCTATTAATAATATCAGCCTGATTTGTTCTCTGCACATGGCCCCAACACTACCTTATAGAAACTGCACTTTCAGCACCCACTGCTAACTCTCAAGTTTTTTCCATGTTTCATTTCAGATTCCTGAGAGGATATTGGATACCTCAGCATGTCATAGGCCACAAGCCAGCACAGGGACTGGCCCTTCTTGTGTAGGTGCCATCTCCATGTCCAATTAGCTATGATGGACATGGGGCAAATTGATACAAAGTAGGTTTCTGTGATCAGGAAGGGTGGTGGCCTACGTAGTCTCACTTAAAGGGGATGGTGATAGAGCAGGCACCATAGTTGGAGCCTGGTGCATATGTCCTAGCCACAATCTGCCCTCTTTCATTAATTGTACAACTTGTCAAGGAGGTAGGGAAAGGGAATTTTGCCTCTCTTTGAGCTATAATTTTAAAGGAGAAGCAAGCTAACTCTGGGAATCCACTTTGCAATAACAACAGTAACCTGAGTGTAAAACCTCAGGGCAAGTTTAATCTCAGCAAATTATTGTTCAGGTGGTTACACGATTGCCTTCTTCCTACCTGTGGGAAAGGGTTTGGTTCCACATTATTTAAAATAAAAGTCTTTATACCTACAAAGTAGATTAATACTAAGATTCCTTTCTACCTTTTACACTCTTGGATTCTGTTTAGAAGAATGAGCCAAAGTGTGGCCACAGATAATGTGAGCACTTTAATTGCCAGCTCAGAGATGAAAAAAAGCTGCAAATAATGGTCTGTTTTAGAAGAGCTGTTATGTCATAAAGAAAATCTAATCAAAATGGGAATCTTTAAAAATCAAGAATTTGATAATGAGATATTCTACGTCTTCTTTCACCCCAGGAAGTGATATAGTTTTGTGACAGTTATTTGAGGTTAGTACCTTTTATAACTCTTTTCAAATATCTGTTAAATTGTTAGGACCGTTTGTACTTTGGCTGAAAATGTACATTACAAGAAATTTCTCATAGATAAAGTGTTTTCCCTGTAGACTCAATTACGGTGTCTTTTATTGGCATACTATTTGTTTGGAAAGATAATTATCTGGAAAGATAAATGAGGGCCCAAGGTAGGCAGATTGGATTCTGAGGGAATATCCTGCAAACTTAATAGAAATATTTCAGATACAAAGTAGATTCATCCTCCACCCACACACAGGATAGCTACCTTACAAACATTTTTAATAGATTCTACACTCCATCTGTGGACATCTCTCTATTTAAGGTATGCATGGCCCAGAAACTGATCTGGTTTCTGAAAAAGTAATGTTTGCATTTCTGAAGAGAACTTTCAGATACACAGTGTCCCAAAATTTTAGTACATTTTAAAACTATAACATCAGAAGTATAAATGCTACAAACAAAAAGTCTTTTGAGAGATTATTTAGATTTCTTTCATACTTATTTATTTTAGCAAATTTTTAATAAAATATTTAATTTTTCTTCAATTTTTTCATATTTAAAGAGAGGAACTAAAAAAATTAAAAATTAAAAATCAAATACAGTTAAAAGATATTTGCTTCCTCTGAAAATAGATAAATTGTTCTTTGACCTATTGTATCTTCATTTATTAAATAATGAGATTTTATATTTTTGGAAAAAAATGAGACTCTGAAATTAATTAGAATGATTAGTTAGCCCTATATATTAGAACATATTTAGGTTACCATTTATACTAATGATTTTCATTTGTATGAAATTTAAGACATAACACACTATTTCCTGATATTTTTAGTTAAGTCTAGGAAGGCCCAAATGGGTGAGTTTAGGCAAAGATCTATAAAATTTGGAGGAAAAAAATAAATCTTTTATAGGGAATCAAAGGGAGGAAATAATATCTCATCCATTGCAACTATCTGTCTCTCCTTAAGCCAACCACTTAGTCATTCATTCATTTAATCACTTACTGTCTACTAAATGTCTATGATAGACCAGGTATTATGCTAAGTTGCCTTCAAGAGAAGCTTAAGTAAATAAGTTATAGCTATTTCTTTCATGCTGTTCTTAGAAGAAAACAAGTAGGCTCTAATAAAATAATATGGAAATTCAGAGAAAAAGACTTACACAGGTATTAAGAGACTACTTTATATGAATATATAATCCAGCCTAGAGGGATCACAAAGGACTTCTTTGGGAAACAACATGTGCACCAAATCTTAACTTTTAAGCAGGAACTAATTATGTGAAAAAAAGAGGGGTGAGAATTTCAGGTCCAGGGTACAAATTTAACAATGATATAGAAGTAAGACACGGCAAGGAACGTAAGGGATATGAATCACATAAAGATTATTGAATGTAAACAAGAGTCAGGAAGTGGTAGGAAAGAAGGGAAATAGGTTGGCAGAAATGTGATCATAAAAGGCTTTTCATATTTCTGAAGATGTTTGACTTTATTCAATAAAGATATAATTTAAGGAGATGTTAGATGCTAGGTAAGTAGTAAGAACCTTGATATTGGACATTGGTAATAGGACTGTAGGTAGCAGGAGACTTCATATAATATAATAAAATTTGCAACATGGTTATTTATTGGATGTGAAGTGTAGGAGGGGAAGGAATCAGTGTTGAATCCAGGTTTCTGGTTAGAAGTACCAGATAGTTGGATGTCCCATGATCCTACAGGGCTAAGAGCTAATTTCAGAAAAGATGATTAATTCAGTTTTGATATTATAAGTTTGAGTACCTATAGGTCATTCATTCTCCAGAAGTGGACAAGGACAGAAGCCAGTTATTTATATGTCTATCTAGATGTGAAGTCTGAACTATTGAGTCAATAAATTGATGATTCAACCCTATAGATTATATAAATTGAGAGAACTAGTATGCAGATAATAAAAACAGGTGATCACATATTCATTTGGTTACTATAATGTTGTTTGTGTCAAGGATATTCAAAGAGTTGCAGCTTACTTTGGAGACTTTAGGGCAACCAAAGAGCTTCCCCAGTCAACATACAGAAGGCCAATATTATGGTGATTTATGCTTCAATATTCCTTGAGGTTCAATACATATTAATAACATGGCTAGAATATGTTGCATCATATATAATTTGACTTAAAAAAGACTTCAAAGTTATACCTCAGCTTGAAAACTGAAAGGTGATCTCAAGTAATAAAAGTTTCCTACCAGCTTTTCGATTCATACATATCCATTAGTCCAACACGTCCATTTCATAGTGTGCAATGTATTGCATTCACTGCCTTGATACCTTGACATTTCATCATTATATATACCATCATTTTGCATATTTATGTGATTACTAATGAATGAATTGAGAAAAAACTAAGTAATTATTTCTGAACAAGTCAGTGACAGTCAATTGTGTATGGAGTTATATATGAAAAGAATTTCATTGCATTGTTTTAGCTCTTCACATTATGTACAATTATATTTTAATAGGTATTGGGCATTTAGCTTCTTTATTTAATATTTAAAGAATGCCTTTTCTCACCCTAAAAAGTACAGGGGACGAAAATAAACTGTTTCCTTTTTATTATTTATCTTACTCTTTTTTAGTTTACTAACAGCTCCTTTTGATATTGAACAAAAGACAACCTTTTTTTTAGATTAGTGACTCAAATTTAATCATTCTTTTCAAATGTAGTAAGTGCACGATCTTCCAAAGCAAGCACATCACTCTATTTATGGATTTTCTGTCTAGTTCAATCAGTGGAAAATAGTTTTACAGAGATGATTCTAACAGTAAAAGGGACTCAGTTCTTTTAACAAGATTAATAACAGATTTTAGTTCTATGTCAATTAAATAAATATCCTTTGGCTTCAGCTGCTCCTCATGCTGCCCAGGTAAACAATGCCACTCAATATGAATTCTGTTGCCCTAGGATATGACTCTCGTTTGCCATTAAAGTTTTAGAACGTTGAAAACCCATTACTCTGTAACTCGTTTTGTAGATATTCTTAGCTTTAATTTTAGGGAGGTTTCCATACACAAGATTATAACATTAAACAAGTTTTGCCTCTTTTAAAATGAGGAGTATATTGAATGTTTATATAATCATTAATATTTAACCTCTGCCCACTCTTTGGATATAAAATCACCAAATACTTTTTTAACCAAAAAAACCATGAATATTCCAAAGGCATCATTTTATTGTAGCCCAATAGTCCTAGCCTTCCATTTCTCAAAAATCCCATAAAATTGTTTATTTATGTGTAAAGAGAGAAAATTTCTTATGAAAATCAAAATCAAGCTGTTTTTTCAATCAAACCAATACATTTGATTGCTGCTTAAGAGTACGAGTAGCCTGCTGACCTTACAATTCTGGTCTGTTATATTATTCTCCATATTATAGTCTTTGTTTCTGCTTGAGTTCTAGTAATTTTAAATATAATGACTGCTTCTGGATTAGGCAACTAAAATTTAATATAGGCAATACTCTGTTTTTTATGATCATTGATAGATTACAGGGTTTGGCATGTTTCACAAATGTCATTTTAATGTAATTGAGAGGGGTAAAACCAATGCTTTTAATTCCCCATGAGAGGGACCACATCATATTTCATGATCATGGCTTGATTATTGCTGCAAGATGAAATGTAACATTTATCAAACATTGCAACTTTTTTTGTGAAAGTCTATGTGTTTATTCATTGTATCCATCAGAAATTTCATTAAATACTTATATTAGTTTGCTAGGGCTACAAATGCAAACAGACTGGGTAGCTTCAACAACAAGAATTCATTTTCTCCCAGTTCTAGAGGCTAGACATCCGAGATCAAGGTATAAGCAGAGTTGATTTCTTCTGAGGCCTACCTCCTTGGCTTATTGATGGCTTGTTGTCTCTCGTGTCTTTACATGCTCTTCCCTCTGTAGGTGTCTGTGTCCTTATCTCTTTTTGCTGTAAGGACACCAGTCACATTGGATTAGGGCTCACTCTAAGGATACATTTTAACTTAATTACCTCTTTAAAAGGCATATCTCCAAATGCAGACACATTGTTAGGACTTCAACACATGAGCTTTGAAGGTACAAAACTCAGCCCATAACACTACCTCCTATGCATGTGTCACTGGACCACAGGTTAAGAGTCAAATATTCACTTTTTCATTCAACACATGTTAAGCCAGGGACTATTCTAGGTGCTGAGGATATAGTAGAGACCAAAAGAGACCAATAATATTCTCGTAGGGAGTGTATAGCAGCTGAATGAGTCAGTGATGCTCAGAGCTTGCTGTTTCATTTTACATTAACTTTCAAAGGTATGTAAATCAATATGAAAAGATTATGTGAGAACTTATAAGCAAATCAATATTTGGTCCCAGGAAACTAGCCATCTCTGGCCTGCTAACTCTTAAATTTCTCATTGGTTTATGGCAGTATAAACTATCTTAAAATAAGTTTTGAGTCAATGTAAAATAATTCTTAAAATAATTAAGTAGGATACCTTGATTTTTCTATTTTTACAACTGTAAGGTGTCAGGTATTTGACAGAACTTGACAATTTAAACTTCAGCTTTATTTAAAATTGCATTTCATTTCAATGAGTATTTTGTTACTAATGACAGGTTTAAAATACCTACCGAAAACTATTGCTATAGTCATAGAGCCAAAATTTCTGGTTTTGGGAGAATTTTTTGGTCTGTGAACACATAACATATATTTAATATTAATATGCTAAATAAAATGCATGTGAATTTCAAGCTAAAGATCACATGTTCATGTTTATATTAGTCTTTCTGTAATTCAATCATAATTTTCTAGCATGAGCTCTCTGATATCTGTTCATTGTTGATAAAATTGGTAAGGTTTATATTAATGGAAATAGCATTTAAAAATTCAGCCCCTATTCAAGGGTTTTCTTTACTTCTCAGGGTTATACCTACTCATTGGTTTAGTCCTGGCTCTAAATTCTTGGCACTTATTCAGTTGTCATGCTGTCTAATTGGAGTACAAATACCCTTCTTTTAACTCTTTTCTGGCCTGAGGCCTATGCTGACACCTGCAGCGGGTATTTTGGTCACATCTGTTTGTCATCAGGAATGATGCTTGACACTCAGCCCAGCAGTTGAGTGGGTTGCTGGTAGGTATCCGTTAGACTCCAGAGAAGCCTTTTGACATTGCATTGCTTGTGCAACCACATCTTTGATGTTTACCTACCTCCCTATTTTTGGACAACCTTCTGATAGACAAGTCTATTTTTTCATTTGCAGCTAAATTCTTGGTCTAACAGATGACATATTTTTTTTTCTTCTTTATTTTCTCATTCCAGTGATTCAATTTCTCTTCACTGATCTTCTGTTCATATAGCTGGGAGATGGCAAAGGATGGATGGATGAAGGGAAGGTGACTTACTGGTGAGCTATGGGAGGGTCATGTGGCTTCCCATTTGAAGTTTTCTTTAGAAAATGCAATATTTGATCATTTTCTGTCCCTAGCACTTGGTCCAAGTTCTAGAGAAACAGGACATGTTTCACTTAATCTGTTACTTAGACATAGTTCTATGTTATGTGTTTCCTTTAAGATGTATAATTTGCTATATTAAAAATGTATCAGAGTTTGTGGACTTATATCAATTCTGGAATAATTATCTGTCAGTAGAAACATAGTGTTCTCATGATCAGAGTGAGGATGAGATCAGAAATGAATAGTTATAAAATCACTGAAAAAGGAGCATCTCTGTTAAATTTGAAAGACATTTTTTATTACTACATAAGTTTTAACGAAAAGTTTACTTAACCAATGAGAGTATGCAATTATCTTATTTTGGTCAGTGTGCTAGGCTGTCCTTTGGTCAGAAAAATGGCATAGAGGAAGTTCTACAGGGCTTGTTTTCCAGATACTGTTTTTAAATCAGTAAAATTATAGTCTAATAACATTTGTCCTAAGAAATCTCATAGATCTTTACTGTTCAAAGGAATTTGTATCCTCCATGTGTTATGAGGATGGCAAAAATGATTTAGCTGCAAAAACAGAGTATAAGAACTTACTGCAAATTGAAAGTAAATCTGCTTTTTACCTACCACATAAAGAGCTAGGAATCTTACTTGCTTAGCTATCTGATCTAAGCACTGATTTACAAGAGAAATGAAAATACATAACTGAAAAAACTGAACTCATTCATTTTCTGCTGACTTTCGATCTTAATTTTTGGAGAGGTACTAAAATTAAGGATTATCTCACTTACAATATACACTATAAATATGAATGAATATTCCAATTAAAATGTTTGCTTATGAAATGCATTTAATTACTAACCACTTAATAGAATGACATAAATACATATAACTCAGCTTATTTTTTATCATTGCTTTTTGGAAATTAATTATAGTAATAAGACATGAATCACCAGTATCATTTGTTATCTTTTAAATTTCCTGACCAGTTCATATACGTCTTTGGCTATAATTAGTTAAGATCATTTTAAGAGTCTCCTCTAGTGATTTTCTTTTTGTTGTTGTTGTTAATAAACTTGTTTTTAGCAAGGTACTCTCATTAGACTATGACAAAAATGGCTTCGGGAATTATGTTATTTATGGTTCTATCATTAAAAATTCTATGACATTGGACAAGGCACGGAGCCTTAGTTTCCACATCAATAAATCGAGAAGACTAATAATATTTAACTTGGTCATTGTGAGACTCCAAAATAATGGATGCATGTGATGATCTATTTTCAGCCATAAATAGGGTGTAGAGTGCCATAAAGCACTCTACAAGCAATTGCATTTCTTAAGGTAAGTACTGTATCATGAAGGACATGGGATGTGATATCACCTGTCTTCAGAAGGTCTGACTTAAAGCCATAACAAACCATAAGGCATTTCTAAACCAGATCTTGCAATTGTGTGGCATTTTGTTTGGTATTTGGTCTTTAGGCTGGGTCTTTCCATGGTTAAGCCAATGTATATTTATATCTGTCTACAAGCTAACATGAAATAGGTAGTTTCTCAGTAATGCCTTCAACATAGATCAATCTGAATGCTTAGAGCTCAAGGCTTTAGGTTTCAAATCCTTTTTTCTTTTCATTTCAATAATTGTTTCATCTTACTATCTCTATCTTTATGACCTGATGAATAATGAAAGAAGATAAATGAAATTTTAGCCCTAAGGAAGCAGTCTGTTTATTTAGAAAGTATTACATATTTAACAGGTTGAGTATGCTATTTTGCATTTTGACTGTACAATTGATTTTTTAAATAGTAAATTATTATACTTATGGCTACCAAAGGAAATATTTATCATGGGAGAAAATAAAAATAGCAAGAGAATAATCTTTATATGAAAGGTCAGAGGAAAGAAATAAAGATTTCCAAAACATATCAAGCTTTTCAGCATTTGGATTGGGAAGGAAATTGAATTAAGATGCTCAGATTTGAGGGGGGAGGGAAGGCAAGAAAAATGTATGTAACCTTAACATTTGTACCCCCATATTATGCTGAAATAAATTTAAAAAGTTAAAAAAATATAATCATTTTAATTCCATGGATTTCTTTTTTATGAAAAATGCCATAATATTGAGAGTTTGTCATCATCAATCACTGACATAGGATGTTAATTATAAATTTGCTTAATGTGGCAGTGTAATAAGTAAATAAAGAAACAAAGCATCCTCACTTTTGACTGCATGTCATAAATTTTAGAACTTTCAAGTACAAGGACTTTTGGAATAAGCATTATTTAGAGCACACCCTTATGGGTTATCTGATTCTAATTCAATGGAGGATCTGCACTTTCATTGACTTTGCACTATTTTATGACTCTGAAAGTTGTAGATAAGTGTCAATAATGCAAATAATTCTCATCTGTAAACAGACAAATAAATTTTGCCAGATGGAGGCTCAATTTTCTTCTCTACCCTTATGAAGAAGACAGTTTTGAGTCCATTTACATATTCACTTCAATATATTGAAGTGAATCAATATTCCTGATCTCTACAGAGATCTGTTTTTTTTTTTGCATTCTCCTTTGCTTTGGTATTAACATCTGCTTGGCTCCTTCATTAGTAATGAGTTAATACAATTTTTAACAGGTGTTCATTTTATATTTGCATGAAAGCCATGATTTTACCTTTATTTGAAAAATTTTTTTGATATAAGAAATAAAAATAATTCAGTGCAAGGCATATAAAAAGGTACTTATCACTCTTTATCTCAGACCTCTCTGGTATTTATTTTACAGAAAATTTAAAAAATTAATTAATCTTTTATTCAGTTTTATTGGTGTTTATATGGATAACCCATGAACAGTGAGTATATAGTGCATTTTTCATATGAAAAATGAAAGTATTTTTCAATACTTTCCTATATTAAGCCAAAATCTTGATGCAATTTCTAACTACTGGTTTTAGTTCTATTCTTATGCCCATACAGAACAAATATAATCTCCCAATATAATCTCCATTGCTGCATAGTGGTATTTCAAAATAGTAATATTCACTGTTAAGCTTTTTTCTTCTCCCTGGAAAAATCTGAGTTCTTTATCCATTCCTCATTTAAAATGGATTAAAATTCCTTCATTATCTTAAACACTCTAATGAGGCGCTACTTCACAATAGACCCTATACTAATTCTGTGAATAGTCAATGAAGATTTCATTAGCAATTTAGCAAGAATGTCACTATGTTTATTCACGTAGAGACAAAACCACAGTATGTGCTGCTGCTCATCCATATTTTCTGTACACTACACTTCAGCAATTTTTTGAGGGTTGCTATTAACTACTATTAAAGTTCACCCTATTAAGTTTAGCCCATTATCTTAGTCTCTCAAGAACATTTTAGATCATTACTCAGGTGTTCTTTTGTTCTGCTTTGTTTATTGATTCTTCCAATGTTTTTTTAATGGCTATTTTATGTCTGGCATTGCCCTAAACCATTGAGATAACAAAGACAAGAATGTTGGTGATCTCTTTTTTGTTTGGTTGGTTTTGAATCTAATGAGGGAGGCAGATATTTAAATGAATGATCAGAATCTAGACTTTTAAATGCTCAGAGAAATGTTGCCACGTAAACATGGGAATGGTTTTATTCTGCTCTTTAGGTGACAGAGATGGGTCACAAAGCTGCTAATCTGCACAAAGCTGGATGGCTTGTTAAACAGAAATCTAGCCTGACCTGAAGAGGTGTTGCATGCCAGTAGTCCAGTTACTTGGAAGGCTGGGGCAGGAGGATTACTTGAGCCCTGGAATTTGAGGTCAGCCTGGGCAACAGACTCTGTCTTTAAAAAACAAAAACAAAAACAGCCCCCCCCCCCGAAATTTATTTTCTAACAGTTCTGGAGGCTAAAGTACAAGACTAGAAAGATCAGGATGCTAGCGTGGGGGTGGGGAGGGTTCTGGTAAAAGCTCTCTTCCGGCTTGCACGAGACCACTGTCTCTCTTTGTGCTTATGTGGCCTTTCCTTGAAGCTTACCTGTGGATAGAGAAATCTTTCTATCCACCTTTTCTTCTAAGGCCACCAATTATCACAGTCCCACCCTTATGACCTCATTTAGCCTTATTATCTGCTAAAATCTGTAGCTCCAAATACAGTCACATTGGGGATTAGGGCTTCAATACATAAATTTGCAGAGTTGGGAGGGCACAATTCAGTCTATAGCAGTCACACTATTACAGGACGAGAGTATGCACACATTTGATCATACTGTGCTCAGCTCCTTATCTCAACAACAACCTAACATTTTTATGTCAAGATTTTAAATGACTTCTAATAGTTTCTATGAAACAGTAAATAGTAATTATTATATCTGCTCCTGATCTATTGCAACCTGCTGTAGTGAAATGGAGTTGTGTAGGATTAAGAAAGCTCTACCAGAATCCTTGCTCTACCACTTATAAACTATGTAACTTCCTCCAAGGTAGAGGATTAAATGTGTTAATATAAGATAATATATAAGTCAATATAAGTTAAGAGCATTAAACAATATGTGACACATAGTAAATGTTCTATAAGTGTTAGCTTTGATTATCATTAATATTTCTCTTATTATCCATTTTTGTAGGCAAACCTTTTCTATTTCTTCATCTTTCACTTGACATGAATAAGAACCTCTTCAGCATTCTAGTCACTAATTTCTGGAGGCTTTGTAGTTTGTCTTTGATGCTTTCTACATACACTGTCCAATAACTAAAAAGGCAATAGAATATTTCACAATTCAGTTAAAATTCAGAATTGCTCAACCACATACTAAGTCTAAATAATAATAGTTCATAGAATGAAAAGTTACTGACATGATTTATTCTGATTTCATTTACTTTACCTAGAAGAGAACTTATCATTGCAATAAAATAGAAATGGTGGTTTTCAAATATTAAAATATTAATATTATAATATTTTGAAATTTGTGTACCAAATATTATTACTTGCTTTTTGTATTTAAAAAATTATTTTAATAGAGAAACTTAGGGTTTCACTTAGCTGTACATTTTAAGAAAATTCAATCAATTGATCATAAATAGTCATTAAACAATAACTGTATGTTCTACTAATCAATAATTCACTATTGTTGAAGTACATTATTTCTGTGGACTTAGTAGAATGATAGTTCCATAATAGCATGGATTTGTCTACATTCTTTTTTCATTTTTTTATTTCAGCATATTATGGGGGTACAAATGTTTAGGTTACATGTATTGCCTTTGCCCCACCTGAGTCAGAGCTTCAAGTGTGTCCATCCTCCAGATGGTGTGTGCCGCACCCATTAGGTATTAATATACCCATCTCTTCCTGCCCCTCCCACCTGCCTGACACCTGATGAATGTTACTACTATATGTGCACATAAGTGTTGATCAGTTAATACCAATTTGGTGGGTACATGTGGTCCTTGTTTTTCCATTCTTGTGATATTTCAGTTAGTAGAATGGGCTCCAGCTCTACTCAGCATACTACAAGAGGTGCTAGATCATCGTTGTTTTTTGTGGCTGAGTAGAACTCCATGATATACATATACCAAAAGCAGAGGCAAGAATAAGAATGGCATGTTTATGGTGCAAGGAGTAGAAAGTACAGAGATCCATGCAGAATGTGTTGGGACACCCAGGATGTGTTCAGATCATAGAGGATCTAGAAAAAGGGCAAAGCACCACAGGGATAGGATATTTGCCTGTTTTGTTCACTCAACAATAAACACTCAATAAATACTTGTGAAATGAATGAATTCAGGATTTGCTGTGTTTGGGTGTGGTGGTTGAAGGCAGTAATTTTACTTTGTTAGGTGTGTAGTGAGGAAACTTCTTGCTGTAGAAATGCTGAACTTGAGATCACTCTTTAATAGCCCATTGAAAAAATCTAGTGGATATGTGGAAAACTATGGCTGCATCTTAGGTGGGAAGATATGAGGAGAGATTGACAGCATCAGTGTGCAGGAGAAAGATGAATCCACAAGTGAACAAGAACTTCCTGGTATAAAAACAGGGTTGCCAGATTTACCAAATAAAATATAGGATACCAAGTTAAATTTGAACTTTGGTTAAACAATGACAAATTTGTTAGCTTAAGTATGTCCTATGCAATGTTTGGTATCATCAGATTAAAATATAAAGAAAGGAGGAAGAACACATCATCTACATTTAAGAACTTATCCTGTGTCCCGGCCCGCGGGACCTTCTGTTACTCGCGGGGGCGAGGGGGACCGTGCCTGAAAGAGATGAGCGAGAGAGAGAAACGAGACCAAGCAAATGGTTGTCAAGGTCTGCTTTACTTAGATTTTTAGTGGGTTTTATAGGCATACAAAAACAAGGAAGTCAAAACAAAAAATAGAGTAGTGATGATGAGGCTTGGGTCTGGGTTGATTAGCCCTAATCAGTGTCTTATCGTATCTTGTTTTTGACTGATTACTCATCTCCAACCGGAACATTTGCAGTCAACACATCCTGGAGCATTCCGTGGTCAGCACGTCATAGACTGCGTTCTTCTTGGAGCTATAGCTGGAATTTTCCAGGGCGAAGTTCGTGTGTAGGACAAGTCATAGGGGAGTTAAGGGTCTTTGAGGGTCCTTGCCTCTAACAATCCTGCAGGTCATGCGGTACTGGATATGAAGGCTTTCCTTTATAAATTCCTAAAAGTACTTTACACAGAGATAAGGAATGGAGGTTACAGAAGTATTGAGGCAATCATTCTTTAAAAGGAAATTTTGAAATAATGGGGAAAAAGTACAATTATTCTTTGTCATGTTTAGAGGTAGGAGATTTATTAATATTTCAAGGTTTTATAGAAGATAAAAATACTTCAGTGGCTTTTCTACCTTAGCAGGAGAAATTCTACTTTAGGGAAAATCTGGGCAAAGATAAGTCAGTAATTTAATATCAATAAATATTGCCTTTTGCTAAAACCCCTTGTCCTCTGCCTTGATCAAACATTGTAATCTTGCTTGAGTCATATATCACATAACATATATGAGTAAAACAAGTAATATAAGGCCTTTCAGTTACCTAAAATATTTATGCTGACTGAATAGTTAATTAAAGAAGAAATATAACTATACAACTTCAAAACCAGCTGTTAGTATTAGTATTGAATATGTACACAGAAGTTACTATAATTTCTAGTTGTCTGGTGTAAGTGTTTGATATGCATGTCACAATTTGTTTTGTAAGGTCTTTGGGATTTATTCATGACTGAACAAGACATAATTTGGATTTAAAGAGGCTGTAATCTTTTTTATAAAAGGATAAAGATTTTTCTCCTCTTATCTGAAGTGCTTTTTTGTTATTATAACTGTTTTTATATAATTTTATGTAGACATAGCTTTACATAAATATACAACTGTACACAGGAAACAATCAATAGAGCAAATAGACAACCTACAGAATGGGAGAAAATATTTACATTCTATACATCCAATAAAGGGCTGATAACCAGAATCTACAAATAACTCAAGAAAATAAGCAAGAAAACATCAAACTACCCCATTAAAAAGTGGGCAAAAGACATGAACAGAAACTTTTCAAAAGGAGACTAATGGCCCATAAACATATGAAAACATGCTCAACATCTCAAATTACAATGGAAATGCCAATCAAAACCATAATGAAAAAGACATTCTATTATAAAGACATCTGCACCCAAATGTTTACAGCAGCACAATTCACTATTGCAAGGACATGGAAACAACCCAAGTGCCCGTCAATTCATTAGTGGATAATTAAAATTTTGTATATGTTCACAATGGAATATTACTCAATTCTAAGAAATGACAGTGAGCTAGCACCGCTTATACTATCCTGGATTAAGTTTAAGTCCATTATCCAAAGTGAGGAGACACAAGATCAGGAAAATGGGCTCCACATGTACTCGCCATCACATTGGTACTGACTGATTAAAATTAGGTGCTCCACTTGAAGCTCTGACTCAAGGGGGGAGGGGAGCATTGGCAATATATGTAACCTTAACATTTGTACCCCCATAATATGCTGAAATAAAAACAAAACAAGAAAAAAAAAACTATAGTGCTCAAATGGTAGTAGTGTTCACAAGGGATTGGGGGGAGAGGGTTGGCCCACATCTTAGGGATGTGGTGAGCATTGTGAAGGAGAAGGGCATACCTCTACTCTAACCCTTCTTAGGGAGAAGCAACGATATAAAATGTAACTAAAGTGTCCAAAAAAAAAAAAGAAAGAAAGAAGCATTTATTGGGTGTCGGGTGTTTGGGAGCGGGGAGGAGGGGATTGGTGTATACTTATGTAATGAGTGCCATGCACACCACCTGGAAGATGGACATGCTAGAAGCTCTGACTCGGCAGGGGGTGGACGATGGGGGGTGGGGAGGGGTGGCAAGGGCAGTATATGTAACCTTAACATTATTTGTACCTCCATAATATGATGAAATAATATATATAAATATATTTTACATAGATAAATAAATATATATATATATATATTTACACAAAACCATAATGAGATATCACCTAACTACAGTGAGAATGGCTTTTATCAAAAAGTCCCTAAACAACAGATGCTGGCATGGATGTGGAGAGAAAGGAACACTTACAAACTGTTGGTGGGACTGCAAACTATTAATAATACAACCTCTACAGAGAGTAGCATGGAAATACCTCAAAGAACTCAAAGTAGACCTACCATTTGATCCAGGAACCTCAATACTGGGTATTTACCCAAAGGAAAAAAAGACATCCTTTAAAAAAGACACCTACACTTGAATGTTTATTGCAGCGCAATTCACAATCACAAATATGTAGAATCAACCCAAATGATGATCAATACATGAGTGGATTAATAAAATGTGATATATGTATACCATGGAGTAATACTCAACCATAAAAAATGATGAACTGATACCTTTTGTAATAGCCTGCATGGAGCTGGAGACCATTCTTCTAAGTGAAGTATCACAAGAATGGAAAAACAAATATCACAAGTCCTCATTATTAAACTGGAACAAATCAATCAACACTTGTAATCAGCACATATGAAAGTAAAACTCAATGGAAATTAAGCAGGTGGGGGGGAGGATTGGATGGGTAAATTCACAGCTAACGGGTACAATACACACTAACTTTGACTCAAACTGTATAAAAGCAACTCATGTAACCAAAACTTTTGTACCCCTGTAATATTCTGAAATAAAAATATACAACTGCAATTATAATAAACACCCCCAGTTTTGATGTTTGACACTGACAACTTTGAAGTCCCTAGAACTACCCTTTACCCTTTGCCTGATGTCTGGGCAACCTGATGTGAAAGCCTGCACCCTCCAATCCTTGGCACTGGTGGAAATTTCAAATCAGGCAAACTTTACCTGAGTGACACTCCTACCTAGGTTCCATCCCCAGTCACAACAAAAATCTAAGCCATCCCCCACACCCCTTGTTTCATTCCAAAGGGAAAATGAGCCCTTCTTGGGGAATCATTTTGCTATTTGTTGTGCAAATAATAAACTTTGTAGGATAAGCATTGGTGCTTGGGTCTCATTAGTCCTGACATCTATAAATACTTAGGGAGGGCATGTGTTACCCAGACTCCAACAGGAGATGCTAGGCACTGAAAAACTGTGACCATACACATCTTTTTTCTTTGTATAATCATTTTGTGTTGTTTTGTTCCTTCCTCTCTCTCCCCCCTTTCATATATCAGCATCCATTCATAAGATACTGCCTTCTAACACCATAGATTACTTTTGACTGCTTTAAAATTAAAATTATTTCTATATATGTGTATATATATATACACACACACCCAGTATGCATTCTTCTGGATTTTGCTCAACATTTTGTTTGTGAGACTGTCTTATTAATATTGTCATCTTTAGAATAGTTAGCTCACTTTCATTGCTCTGTAGTATTCTAGTGAATATGCAACAATTTATTTGTCTGGTTTTTGGTTATTTTGAATAGGGTTTCTACCAATATCTTTTTCTTCCGCTTTTGGTGCACATTTCTGTTGAATATTACCTAGGAGTGAAATTACTGGATCACTGGGTATGTGTATGGGCTTTGATAGATAGTGACAAAGAGTTCTTCAAGCAGGCTATACCAATTTATATGTAGTGTGAGGTCTTAACATTTATTACATATACTCATAAACAGAATCAACCTTTCTCTTATGTTTAAGGCACTAATATTTTCCATGCATTTCAGTATCTTGAATTATTTAAGTATCGGTAAGATTCAAAGTTGAGGTTTTTAATGTAGAGAATTCTTATAATTTTATGTTGTCTCAGTGCCCATATTAAATACAAATTTAACTTTCTTATACCAGAAATAGGGCTCAGTCACCCTTGACAGTTTCCAGCTCTACATCACACCCAAATGGCTCAAGCTGGTGGCCAGAGATAAGAACTTAGAGGCATCTCTCCTGCTTAGCACACTAGGTTTCAATGTTGCCTCTATTTCCTTTCAAAGGACTATTGAATCAGGCATTTGCCAGCAGACTTAAAAGAGTCCCAGACCCTGTTTCTTTATATATACTGCTGGTTGCAATGCATACTCTCTTTCCTTTACTTTGTTCCTGCCTCTTATGACTTGGGGATAGAGATTGCCCTCCAGACTCATCACTCCTTCCTTGCCCAAGATCTTTAATTAAAAATCATAGAACTTGTTTCCTATTGTGATGGTATAATAAATTTGTGCCTTCCATCTAAAGAACTAGGAGCTTCCCCAGGCCAGGTTTTTCTTAGGATGCAGGAGAGAACACAAGGTCAGGATCCCAGCACCAGAGTGATGGTCAGGCAGGAATAAAGTGAACACAAGTCAGAGAAGAGCCATAAGGGCATCTGCCAGGACAGACAAGTTTTCCGTGTGAGGGAGTCCTGGTTGTAGATCAGACAAGTAGGCATTAGGCTGTCCACCAGGTAAAACAGGTATCCTGTGAAAGACACACTGTAAAAATTCATATCTAGCTTCCATTGGGGTAGGTTGCTAGCAGCTCTGGTACTGGAACCCCTGGGGGCTCTCAAAACTCCTTGTTATACAGATAAAAAAAATATGAAGTAATAGAAAGTACTTTGAGCTACTGAACAGTTTCTCAACTGCATTCTAATTATTTCTGTATAGCATAATTCTTACAGAAGAATTTTAACCCTGTCTTAAGTCTACAAAATGGATTTCCAGTGAAAAATTGGGGAGGGGTTTGATAATTAATCCTCATATCTCTTAGAAGATGTATTTCTTGTATTATCTTGGTCCTTTAGTCAGGCTCTCTGCTTGCATAATATTAGAAATAATTTAGAGTAGAAAATGGTCTTTTAGAAAAAACATCCAATTTAGTCCAGGTACTTCATTTTTATCTCCTGTTAGTTATGATGATCATTTGTATATGAAATTTTGAGACAGGGTGTACAGCTCTTAAAATTAAGTGGCATTGCCTACATTGGGCTATTTATTCTTCTTGTGAAGTTTTAAATGCTGATGATAAAGTTAAGATGTTGATAAAAGTGTACCCTCAATTATCACATACATTTTTTAAATAAACCTAATCTATGCTAAAATGAGCATAATGAATCAATGGGGAAGGGATTCACAATTCAATCAAATGTGTTGAGAAAATTGGCTGTGAGGGAAGTGTTCAATTTTTTCTTTTTTTTTGGTCTTTTTTCATACTCTATTTCAAAATCAGTTGAAAATAAATTGAGTAAAACAAAAGAGGAAGAAGAAAGAAGGAAAATAATCCTCTGGAAGATGAATCTTTATCTTATTTTGAGATAGGATAGTATTGTCAAGATCATTTTCTTTATGCCTTTTTCCATTGCATTTATTTGTATTTATATGTTTTATTATTTTAACCAAACATAAAATTCATAAAATTGAAAGACCTAAAATTTTGATACAGATATGGCAGAAAATTATATAGTCTTTTATAAATATATATATCATACATGTAAAATTGTCTTATTCAAAATACTAAACAGATAACATACATAGCTTAAGAAAAGAAATATACAAAATAGAAAATACAAATATAAAACATTTATGAGAATATGTTCAACCATGATAAAAACAATAAAATAAATTTTCAAGAAGTATTTTTGATGATTGTTTTGTTTTTCAAAATAGTAAATATGAATGAGAGAGTTATAATCAGTCATAAGGGCATGGTGATCTGGGCTTCCTCATATTCTTCCAAAAGAAATATAAATTGGTCCAATCTTTTGGGAAAGCTGTTTGCAAAATCATAAGGAATTAAGAGACTTTAACATGTTCTTAGTCATTATTTTTCTTTTTTATGCATTCCTTTTAGTGAAGTTAACTTATGATTAATAATAAATGTATAAAAATAAAAATGTTCATGGCAGTATTATTTATCAAATCCCTGAACTTGGTAAACTCCTAATGGAGGCATTACTATACATACATATAATGAGATATTGTGAACTTTTGAATTTGAGTCCCTCAAAGAAAGCTTGCAAAAAATCATGGTAAATTAATGGTAATAAATAAATAAATAAATAAATAAATAAATAAATAAATAAATTTGTTGTGGCAGTATCTGCCAAATGTTGACTAAACTCAGTTTCTCTTCATTCTGACAACATAGATATCTAGAACTTATTTTAGTTAAGTATGGTCATTATAATTGAGCTCTGATGGGATATTTGTAAATATTATGAACATGTTCTGGTTCCAGAGCCTTCCATGAGAGATCATCTGTTCTCATTTGTTTTCCATTGAGCAGATGGAGACAACCACAGTGACATTAGGAAGAATGGGTTGATGATGGGAAAGGCTTGTTCCTGGATGAACACCTTCCTAACCCCTTTGTAAAGAGACACATAAGCAGCTGCTCAGGACAAGGAAAAAATGAACTTCTATCAAATTGGAGCCATTAAAATTTGGAACATGGTTGTGTTAAAGAGATACTAGTGTTACCATAAATAATACATATGTAGGTAGTGCATTCAGTAGATGGAGAGAGAGAGAGAAGGAGACTAGTAGGAAGTAGGAAGTGCACTGACAGAGTGGTTTCCCTTTTATAGGAAGCACAGGTTTCCCTAAGACATGCTGGGAGTACAGATGGGCAGATAACATTAAGAACAATAACACAAGTCTCATGGGTTCTCTGTATATTTTTTTTTTATGGAAAGTAGAATTCTGCTCATGTATTTTTTGAAGTCTCTAGGAGTTGTCCTCACACATGTCCTGTGTTTAAGCTGGTGCTTTAGCTATTCCTAGCATCCTGCAGTTTGGCTCTATTAGGGCTCTGGGGGGGAGGGTCCTCCACAGTGCGTTGCCATGGTTACCAGGTATTACCATCTCTCTTGGGGCATCTTGGAGGAATCAAAGTCAATAAAACTGAAACTCTACTTTCAAGTCTAAATTTTTCCATTTTATTCTCTCAGTTTCAACACTACAAAACCCCAAAAATGTTGTTTACCATTTCAAAGATGGTATCTTTATCTTTGGTATCATGAGACAGACAATGTATTTTCTTTATTAAGGAATTAATTTTGTAAGACAGTTAATTGTGCTTAATCAAATTAGGCCACTCAATTTAATATAGTGTGGTGATAGCATTGGAACATGGCCAAAATGTCCTTGTTTCTACTTGAAATTAAAATAATTATTAAAAAATGGCAGTTTACCAAGAGTCCTTTTAATGAAGTGGGGTGAGAAAATTTTACTGTGCCACTTTTATTCCTCAAGTCATTAATAGCTATGTTTTATGGCATTTTATCACAATTGACCCTTATAATAAACATTTGGCAGCATTTTAATTTAATAATGATAATATGTATAATGCTTTATAGTATTTTTCAAATTTATTATAATCATTGAGTAGCACAATTATTTTTATTTTACATATTTTATAGATAAAGAACAAAGGTCAAATAAGTTTTTACTTAGCTAAGGCTATGTCATTTTGGCAAAGTGAAGATGTGGCTTATATTAGCCAAGAAGAAGCAGGTGGCATACTTGAAATAAGATAGATCAGAAAGAGGTTATTTACAAAAGAGGTTACTTACTAATACATGGGTGTGGATAGTGGAGGAACAGAACTGTTACTTCCTGGAGGTCTAGAGGGAGAAAGGGAGGGACAATTACTGGAATGTAGCAGGAAAGATTTCTGAAGGGTCAGTCACCTTGAGATATTCATTGACCTTCAGTGGAGGGTTGAAGCCAACTCAAGGCAGCCTGGCAGGGAGGGGATGGGAAATACATAATTGAGTTGTTATAGAATTCATTCTTCCCCCTTCTGATCTCCACCAAGCTCCCCTTTCACCAAATCTAACCAAATCCTAAAGAAACTTTTATGTGGTTTACAAATCAGGCTTGGGGTTGGGGTAGGGCAGAGAAGGTTCAAGAAGGGTGGAGGGGCAGGGGATCTTACCATAGGACCGGGGTCTCCACTTGGCTCCTGGGTGCCCCTTCTACTGCCTTTAGTCAAGAAGATCTTGTCCCATTGACTATCAGGGGTTAAGTGATGATTCAGAAAGTCTCTATTCTTTTCCTTTTCTCCTTATGTATGTATTGTACCACCACTGGTAGAAGGCAAGATAGAGACTAAATTACTGGCTCTTTAAAATTCTATTGAAACCTGTGAGTTATAAATAATATTAAGTAACCATAGACTTAAAAAAATTGTACTGGGTAATTATTATTTTTTGGCAGCTCATCTTTGAGTTTCTTTGCTTTACAAATAATCTCTTAGTCAATTTTATTATTCCAACTAGACTTTGCATCTGGAGAAGAACACACACACACAGAAGGGACAAGAGAAATTACTTGAAGCTCTCTCAGTGAGTCAAGAGTTCTGCAATAGGAAGAAGGTATAGATATGAAAGTTCACTTCTATTGCCATCATCAGGGAATGACCAGTGGTGGCAGCACATGCAGTTCTATCTTAACCAGATAATTACTATAGCAAAACCTTGGATTTAGTTTCTAATACCCTGAAGACTACCTTAATTTCTATTATTTCTTTGTTGATTCTGTGAGACATCTGGTGTATTACTCATTAATTTATTTAGCAAAAGTAGATAGATATTATGAACGGAATTGTGCCCCCCCCCCCCACCGCAAATTCATATGTTTAAATCCTAATCCCCAATGTGACAGAATTTGGAGTTAGGGCCTATAAGGAGGTCACAAAGGTTAAATGAGGTAAAAAGGTGCATCTTCATCTGGTAGGACTGGTATCCTTACAATAGGAGAGACACCAGAGATTTTTCTTTCTTATTATGCATGTATACAGAAGAAATAACATGCAAGGACCTAGCAGGAAGGTGGCTGTCTACCAGCCAGAAAGGGAGGCTGCACCAGAAACCACCCTGACAGCACCTTGATCTTGGACTTCCAGCCTCGATAACTGTGAGAAAATAAATGTCTGGTGTACAAGTCACCCAGTCTGCGGTATTTTGTGAGGGCAGCCCTGGGCAGACCAGTACAGTAGGTTTCTGCCATTTTCAACAAGAATCTTGACAGGAACAAACCCTGATGATGGGATTGGAACATTATTTTTAAAACTTCAAGTCACAACCAGTAGTGGGTTGTGAAATTAATTAATAGGTAGCAACCAAACTTAAAAAAATGGAATATAATATAATATATGAGAACATACCATAATGTATCACCTCTAGTAAGATTAAGTACTGATCCATGAGACCTTAGGGGTGAGTGTGTGTGTATGTCTGTAAGTGCTGGACTCAGGGTAAAATATATTTTGCAATGTGAGAAATGGTCAAAAAAGCTTGAAACACTTTATTATAGAGTATATTAAAAAATTCTAGTTGTCCTTTATTCTGCCATGACATATTAAGGAATTTGGGGTCTCACTAAAATATATGATGTACATTTTGGTGGTAGTAATTTTGGGATTGTTTTTAAAAAATTCAATGTTAAGAGGCAACATTATGAGTCAAATTGAAGATTTGGATTGTGTGATTTTTCTTTTTTAAAAATTCTGTATTTTAAGGTTTTATGTAACATGTTAAATCTCTCTCTAGCATCAAGAGCTTTGAGGGTATGAGGAGAGGAAAATATAAGAGAGTGTGTGGTGAGAGTGAAGAGGAAATCAATAACTAATATTTGTGTTGTGAAAACAATTTGCAAGTTGCTTTCAATTTCACTTGATCACTTTATTTGCTCTTCAAAAGAAACTTATAAATATTCAGTCTTTATAAATGATAAAACTGAAACTTAAAGGTCGTACTTTGTCCAAACTTGTCTTTAACACATATAGAGATCAGCAGTGACTTTGCTGGATATCAAGACAAGGTCATTTGAATAGTCAACAAAAAATTACTGTTTTTGGATTTCAAGATTTGTCCTTTCCATTATTCTGTAAAATAAAGATGGTGAGTAGGCCAATTTATTTATTTTCCACAAATCTCTGAGTTACTCTATAGTAAATTGAAATATGATTAGTTTGATTTAAACATTTCATTGTTGTTTCTTTGTAGTATGTCCCTCAATAGTTTACCCCCAAATTTAGATATCTCTGGAAGTCCAGGTGATTTAATCTATAGGGGATTTATTATAAGGAGGCCTGTGATGTTTCTTGGGAAGTGACTTATTTAAACAGCAAAGAAAATTAAGGTACACAAGCTTGGTTTGAAGAAAATGAATCCATGTTGGAGGGAAATAGGGATTCTGATTATAATGCCAAATGTCACTGAAGATTTTCCTTTATCCCAGCCCATTTAGAGCCATGTCTGAGTCCCACAGAGAAGGAAGTGCAGTGACTAGTTCCTTAAAGTTGATGAGAAGAGGGAGCCAAGATGCCAACTAGAGACAGGGCTTAGAAGTCCAACAGTCCCTGCTGAAGGGTAGAAGGTTGGACGGAGGAAGAGTGGAGAACAGTTGTGGGCTTGGATATGGGTCACAGGAAGAGACAACAGAGACATCCAGGGACGCCACCAAGAAGGGCTAGGAAGCTGAGAAAGAGAGAAGAGAGGACAACAGCAGGGACCAAATCCAGAGAGGCCTGGAGCCCAGTGAAAGGGTAAGGGGGGCTCTGCTTCCTCACTTGGGTGACTCCAGTGAGCAGCAGGACACAAAACTTTTACAACCACCATCCCCACCCCCGCTGCCCAGAGAGTGCCATAAGAGATCAGAAAGCTGGCATTCTCACACCTAGATACCTTCTACTCTGCAACTTCTCCATTCCTATCACCACAGAAAGTAATTTTGGCTCAAGCGGGCTGGTCACAGCAGCATCCCAACCCATAGCAACCAGGAGAGTGCTCTGTGCCCAGAAGCCTGTTTCTCTGTAGTGGGGATGCATTCCTGGCAACAGTAGAGCCACAGCAGCTCTATGTCCTGGGATGGCCTGTAGGTGGCTTGGATAGGTGGACAGAACCCGGTGCCCCCAGGACACAAGAACTGTTCAGGGAGACCATGGCCCCTCACCCCAGAAAAACCCCCTGACCTTGTTGGCATGAGAGAGGAATTTGAGGCAGTTCACCCTCCCACCTCCCAGTTGACACGTTCACTGAAATAAATTCTTTCTTCCTTGACAGTCCTCTTTGTTTTAGTAACGACTTTCTGTGTGGTGAGCAAACATTGAACTCTGCCTTATGGGTTCATTAACAGCAGACAGGACCTGGTGCCCACCAGACACCAGAGCAGTGCAGGGAAATAATGGCCCTTCCCCCACCATACCAAACATAAGAATGCTCAGTGCTGAGAAGCCTGCTTTTCTGTGGTGTGGGCCCATTCTCAGCCAAGCATGCCACTGAGAGTGGAGCAACTGCAGCAGCATAGCCTGACAGGTTCATCACACCTGCCAGAGCACCTGGCAGGCACCTGAAAGGCAACTCAGGATCAGCACTCCTCTCCATGGCATGGTGAGGTAATAATCTTTGGGAACTTAGAGAGAGGTCCATAAGCCAGCCCTAGTACCCTCAGCTCTTGATTGAGAGGCAAGATGAGAAGGAATCATTGAAAGATCTCTGAAAATATGAAAAGTTAAAGTGAAAGGACACCCCTGAAAGAAAACAATAACTCTTTACCAATTGATACTAATATAAACAAGATTAAAAATGACAGATGAAGAGTTTTGAATATGGATTCTATGAAAGCTCAGTGAAATACAAGAGAAAAAAGAAACCCAACACAGAGAAGTCACAAAAATAATGCAGGAAATGGATGAAAAATTCTCTAAAGAAATTGAATTATTAAAGAAAAAACAAACAGAACTTCTGGAAATGAAAAATTCATTCAAGGAATTATAAAACACAGTAGAAAGCCTTACAAATAGGCGAGGTCAGGCAGAAGAAATAATTTCAGAGCTTGAAGATAACACCTTTGAGCTAAACAAGTTAGTCAAAGAGAAAGAACAGAGAAACAAGAGGAACAAACAATGCCTACAAGAAATGTGGGATTATGTAATGAGGCCAATATCATGCTGTTTTGTTTAATATAGCCTTCTAGTATAGTTTGAAGTCTGGTAAATTGATGCCTCCCAATTTGTTCTTCTTGCTTAAGGTTGCTTTGACTATACGAGTTCTTCTGGTTCCATGCAAAGCATATAATTATTTTTTGTAGATCTGTGAAGAATGATGTTGGTATTTTAATAGGGATTGCATTGACACTGTAGATCACTTTGGGAAGTATAGGCATTTTAATAATGCTGATTCTGCTGATCCATGATCATGGTATGTTTTTCCATCTGTTTATGTTCTCTGCTATTTCCTTTCCCAATATTTTATAATTCTCTCTGGTCTCTAGAGGTCTTTTCACCTCCTTAGTTAAAATAAAGTAGGAGAAAACATGAAACATCAAGCTATGGTCCCAAAGGAGGTCAAAGATATCAACAAGAATGAGGCTGCTGTTCAGGTCAACAGCACCAGCAATTGAATAGAAGACATCACTGTACAGCTGGAGTGGAAAGGATCAAAAGTGGGCATCACAGATGTGGAGAGCACAAACTCACAGGAGACCCAGATATGTAGGACCCTTGGTTTACACATGTGTTCATTTATTCATCAAGCATTTGTGAATAAATTACAGTATTTGCTACCAGGGTTATAATGATCAGCTAGACAGACAAAGCTCCCACTTGAATGCATGTTAGAGTCTAGTTGAGAAGACAGAAAGGTGAGCAAGTAATATTTCCACTAGGGCTGTCTGTGTATAATTGGGATAGAGTGACTGGATTCTTGGGGCAGAGCCAGATGAAAATGTTTTATTACTGATACTGTGATGCTAGTACACTCTTCAGGTTGAGGTGACCTGAGGGAAATCCATTACAAATTTATCTATACCTCTGTTGTAGCACTTACCACCTTCTGTATTTTACTGTGGTGGTATCTGTAGAAGTATTTTTCCCCCTCTAATTCAAAATTGTAGTTAAGGATGGAAAGAATGTGGTTTATCTTTGTATTTCCCACTACAAAATGCCTAGAATCACTTAATGCAAAGTGGGTTTTTTAAAAATTACACTGAATAACAGGATGTTATGAATTATAAAGTATAGGTTCAAAGGTCTGTATATTTGAGGCTAATTTTATTTTAGAGTCATATCTTGATTATTTAATACCAAGGCAGTGTTCCTGGAGCATGTGGGACACTTTTACCCTCCTTTTTTTTTTTTTTTTTTTAAATTTCAGCATATTGTATGAGTACAAATGTTTAGGTTATGTATATTGCCCTTTCCCCCCATGCCGAGTAAGAACTTCAAGAATGTCCATCCCCCTAGACGGTGTGCATCGCATTCATTATGCATGTATATATCCATCCCCTCTTCCCTCCCATTCTGACCGACACCCATTGAATGTTATTCCTATATGTGCACTTAGGTGTTGATCAGTTAAAATAAGTTTGATGTTGAGTACATGTGGTGCTTATTTTTCCATTCTTGGGATACTACATTAGTAGGATGTTTACCCTCCTTTCGAGAGAAGCCAATTTTGCCATAATAGTGATGAAGAGGTACTAGTCTTATAGAAAATTACTAGAAAATGCATAGAACTCATAAGTTTAAGGTGGAGATGCTTGTGCTTTAGATATGAGGAATTGAAATTCCTGAAAAATAGATAATACAAAATCTTTAAAAATCTGGTGCCTAGAGCAGTCTTTAGATTGGTCTATGGTTTAACTGGAAAATGAGCTTTTCTTTTAAAATTTTTGGTCTGAAAAGACTTTGATGTATTTTGAATGAAGTCATAAGAGAAGGTATTACACTTCAGTGAACTATATCATAATTAATTTTTCCCTTCATTTTGATTGTACCTCATAAGTTTTCCTTTGGAAAAATAATCTTGACTCATTTAACAAAATTTATCACAGCTTTATTTTTCCAATTTTCATTTGAGGCAATCATTTTTTAAAAAAATATGGCCATTATTTTCTGAGTACCTTGTCAAAAAATCTTTTTATTTGAATTATTACATTTTTGTGTGTTAAAATTGCTTTAATATTTCTTTTACTTCAGACAATTTTAATGTTATCTTACTGTACTTTGATTTTTAAGTTTGAGGAGTTTAGCTTGATATATTATTGTTAATATAATGTTCTTAACCATTAGTGAATAAATTGGCTTATCAAATATTTATTTTTAAATTAGGTAAAGAATACTATAATTTTTAAATTGTAACTACCCTTTTTATTAATACATAATAGTTGTACATAGATATGGGATACATGTGATATTTTCATATATGCATACAATATGGAATGATCAATTCAGAGTAATTGGGATATCCATCATGTCAAACATTTACCATTTCTTTGTGTTGGGAACATTCCAAATCTTCTCTTCTAGCTATTTTGAAATATGTAATAAATAATTGTTAACAATAATCACCAAACATTAAAACTTATTCCTTCTATCTCACTGTATTTTTTACCCATTCAACTTCTCTTAATCCCCCTATCCTCCCTATCGTTCTCAGCCTCTGGTCATCACCATTCTACTCTATACCTCCATGAGACCAACTTTTTATTAACAGCTCCCACATATGAATGAGAACATGTGATATTTGTCTTTCTGTGCTTGGTTTATTTCATTTGACAATGTCCTCCAGGATCATTCATGTTGCTGCAAATGACAAGATTTAACCCATTTTTATGGCTATATAATATTCCGTTGTGTATATATACTACATTTTCTTTATCCATTCACCTGTTGATAGACACTTAGGTTGATTCTGTATTTTTGCAGTTGTGAATAGTATGGCAATAAACATGGGGGTGCAGGTATCTTTTTGATATACTGAGTTTTTTCCTTTGGATAAATACTCGGTAGTGGTACTGCTGGAACATTTGGTGTTTCTATTTTTACTTTTTTGAAGAATCTCCATAACATTTTTCATAATGACTTCACTAATTTATATTCCCACCAACAATTTATTAGAATTTTCTTTCCAAACATTATTCACCAGATTTTTTTTTCCATTATGATAACAGCCATTTTAACTGGGATAAGATGGTATTTCATCCTGGTTTTGATTTGCATTTACTTGATGATTAATGACATTAAGCACTTTTTTATATACCTTTTGTATGTATGTATTCTTTTGAAAAATGTCTATTCATATCATTTGCCTATTTTTAAGTCTGATTATTTTGAGTTGTTGAATTCCTTATATATTATATATTATGCATTATGGTCAAATGGGTAGTTTACAAGTATTTTCGCCTATTCTATAAGTTGTCTCTTCACTCCGTTGATTGTTTCCTTTGCTGTGCAGAAGCTTTTTAGCTTGATTTAATCCCATTTGAAAAGATTAATATGATTTTTAAAATGTAACTACTCTTTAGAATGTCTTCTAAGACACTTCATTTACTTCCTTGATAATGATGAAATTTGTTAGTGGGAATTTATGGCCTTCCATAGATATTTATTTCTGTTTCATTGCCATGAATTTGATTTACAAATCTCTAAATTTCATTGATCATCTCCTATGTACAAAGCATTTTGATTTTTTCCTGTCCATAAGGTAATTTTGGTATAACACATTATACCATTATGTTTGGCAAGTGCCATAGATGAGAGGCAAATAAATGCTATTGCAGTTCAAAGGAACAGCCATTGATTTCACATTGGAAAGATCAAGGAGGATTTTAGAACATAAATTTAATCTGGACCTTATGAAATTATCAGATTAAAACTGGCACAGCATAGGGAAGAGTGAGTCACTTTAGAAGAGAATAATATTCATCTTTCTCATTGATTCAACTGCTATTTTTCAAAGTATAACCAACATTCCATTTAACCTAGCTTTGGACATTAGCTGTTTCCCAAATATACTGTTAACTTTAGAGGTTCTGTGCTTCTGTTTATTTTATCCTTTTCCTATCATTTCTTTTTGTTAATACATTTTCTTCACTTATTATCACTTCCACAATTCCTCAACACAGCTAGAATAGACATAATCATTTTTTCTTTAATAATACTGCTTCTATCTCTTTTATGACATTTTACCTCCAATATATTTTTTAATCCATTAATGAGGACAAGTCTTAATCTAAACCTAGGCTGTAAATATTATTACTTTATCTCTGTATTCCCTACTGTATCCAGTACAGCATTTTGTATACAGTACATACTCAATAAATAGAATTTTATTTCAAATTGTTTACTCATTAAACTATCAGAATGTTAGAATAGTTGTCTTCATCTCATAAACAATGTCTATCTTAGACACAGGGTTAAATGACTTAATATGATTGAGGAATACATGGAAAATACTTTTGAGCCAGTTCTTTCCTACTAATTTGCTAAAATGCATTAGAATTTATTCCCTAATTTAACCTCAGTTATCAACTATACTTAATCTATAATTCATGAGAAAGCTGTAATTGACATGATAAAATTCCAGTGAAACCATGTACTATTGAGTCGACTACCTGACTAGAAAGCTATAAAATCTGAAGGAATTCCAGATCTGGTGGGCTAATATCCAAAATATATAAAAAATTCTTACAATGTACAACAAGGAAACAAATAAGCCAATTAAAAAGTGGGCAAAGGATTTTGATACATATTTCTCCAAAAAAGTTATACAATGGCCAATAAACATATGAAATGAAAAGATGGGACAATATTACTAGACATTAGGGAAATAAAAGTCAAAACCAGAATGAAATAGCACTTTACTTCCACTTTGATAGCTATAGTAACAATTACAAAATAGAGAACAGAAAATAATTAACCAAATTTTTGGAATAATCTTATTATTAAAAAATATAAGACCAATTCAGTAATGCATAGCCCAATCTTTCTTTTTTTAGGTAGAGCATTTTTTTTTAATTTCAGCATATTATGAGGTTACAAATTTTAAGGTTTCAAATAATGCCCTTTCCCTCCTCCCCCCACAAGCCTGAGTTTCCAGTGTGACAATACCACAGACAGTGCACATCTCACTCATTATGTATGTATATACCCACCCTCCTTCCTCCTCCCACCTGCCCTATACTATAGTTCATATATGTCCACTTAGGTGCTGCTAAGTTAATACCAGTTTGCTGGTGAGTATATGTGGTGCTTGTTTTTCCATTCTTTGGATACTTCACTTAGTAGTATGGGTTCCAGATCCAACCAGGAAAATATAAGATGTGCTATATCACCATTGTTTCTCAGAGCTGAATAGTCCTCCATGGTATACATACATCACATTTTATTAATCCATTCTTGGACTGATGGGCACTTGGGTTGTTTCCAAAGCCTTGCAATTATGAATTGTGCTGCTGTAAACATTCGAGTGCAGGTGTCTTTTCTGTAGAGTGTCATTGGATCTTTTGGCTAGATGCCCAGTAATGGAATTGCTGGATCAAATGGTAGATCCACTTGTATCGCTTTAAGGTATCTCCATATTGCTTTCCAAAGAGGTTGAACTAGTTTGCAGTCCCACCAGTAGTATTCATTTATTTTTGTTGCTGCTGTGATTGCCATTGGGGACTTCTTCATAAACTCTTTGCCTAGGCCGATGTCTAGGAGAGTGTTTCCAACATTTTTCTCTAGAATTATAATAGTTTCATACCTTAGGTTTAAGTCTGTTATCCAGTGTGAGTTGATTTTTGTGAGAGGTGAAAATGTGGGTCCTGTTTAGCCTTCTACAAGTGGCTATCCAGTTTTCCCAGCACCATTTATTGAAAAGGGATTCTTTTCCCCAGTGTATGTTTGTATGTTTTTGTTTGCTTTGTCAAAAATTAGATGGCTATATGAGGATGGTTTTATATGAGGATTCTAAGATCTGTTCCAAAGGTCAATATTCCTATTTTTGTGCCAATACCAAATTGTTTTAATTACTGCAGCTTTGTGGTATAGTTTGATATCTGGCATATTAATACCTCCCATTTTTTGTTGCCTAGAATTGCTTTTGATATGAGGGGTCTTCTTTGGTTCCAAACGAAGTGTAAAATTATTTTTTCTATATCTGTGAAGAATGCTGATGGAATTTTAATAGGTATTGCATTGAATATGTAGATCAGTTTGGGTAGTATAGACATTTTAATGATGTTGAGTCTGCCGACCCACAAGCATGGTATGGATTTCCATCTGTTTACATCCACTGCTATTTCCTTCCTCAGTGTTTCATAGTTCTCCCTGTAGAGGTCTTTTACCTCCTTGGTTAAGTATATTCCTAGGTACTTTATTTTCTTTATTGCTATTGTGAAGGGAATTGAACCTTTGATTTGGTTCTCAAGTTGAATGTTGTTCAAGTATATAAATGTCTCTGATTTCTGTGTATTAATTTTGTATCCTGAGACTTTACTAAATTCATTGATCAGTTCCAGGAATTTCTTGGTTGAATCTTTGGGGTTTTCTAAATATAATATCATCTCATCAGCAAATAATGAAAGTTTGATCTCTTCTGTCCCAATTTGGATACCTTTAGCTCCACTTTCCTGTCTGATTGCTGTAGCCAGGACTTCCAGCACTATGTTGAATAGAAGTGGAGATAGTGGGCAGCCTTGTCTAGTTCCAGTTCTAAGTGGGAATGCTTTCAATTTTTCCCCATTCAGTATGGTGTTAGCTACGGGTGTGTTGTATATGGTTTGTATCATTTTAGGTATGTCCCTTCTATGCCTATTTTATTAAGTGTTCATATCATGAAAGGGTGCTGAATTTTGTCAAAAGCTTTTTCCGCATCTATTGAAAGAATCATGTGTTCTTTGTTTTGCTTCTGTTTATGTGGTGAATTACATTTATAGATTTACATATGTTGAACCATCCCTGCATCCGTGGGATGAAGCCCACTTGGACGTGATGGATTATTTTTTTGATAAGCGTCTGGATTCAGTTAGCTAGAATTTTGTTGAAAATTTTTGCATCTATATTCATTAGGGATATTGGTCTGTAGTTTTCTTTTTTTGTTACATCCTTTCCTGGTTTTGGTATCAGAGTAATATTCGCTTCATAAAATGTGTCGGGGAGGTTTCCATTCTTCTCGATATTGTGGAGTAATTTCTGCAAGATAGGCACCAGTTCTTTTTTGTAAGTATGGTAAAATTTGGGTGTGAAACCATCTGGACTAGGACTTTTCTTTTTAGGGAGATTTTTAATTGCTGTTTCTATTTCATCTCTTGATATTGGTCTGTTCAGGAATTCTGTTTCTTCCTGGTTGAGCCTAGGGAGGCTGTGTGTTTCTAGAAATTTGTTCATTTCCTCAACATTTTCCAGTTTGTATGCATAAGGGGTTTTGTAGTATTCATAGATTATATATTGTATCTCCTTGGGATCAGTTGTGATATCTCCTTTTTTGTTCCTGATGGAGCTTATTAGTGATTTCTCTTTTCTACTTTTCGTTAGCCTAGCCAATGGCGTGTCAATTTTGTTTATTTTTTCAAAGAACCAACTTTTTGTTTTATTAATCTCCTGTATAGCTTCCCTGTTGTCAGTTTCATTTAGTTCTGATTTGATCTTGTTAATTTCACTTCTTCTGCTGGATTTGGGGCTGGTCTGTTCTTCTTTTTCCAGCTCTTTGAGTCATTTCATTAGATTGTCTATTTGTGATCTTTTTGGCTTTTGGTTATAGGCGTTTATGGAAATAAAGTTTCCTCTCAGAACTGCTCTAGCTGTGTCCCAGAGGATTTGATAATTTGTCTCTCCATTGTCATTTTGTTCAAAGAATTTTTTTATTTCCATCTTGATTTCTTCATTTATGAAGTACTCATTTAGTAGGAGGTTGTTTAATTTCCATGTTTTTGTGGAGAAATGTGAGTTTCTGTTAGGTTTGATTGCTACTTTTATTTCATTGTGATCTGAGAAGATACATGGTATTATTTCTATTTTTTTAATTTCTTGAGGCTTACTTTGTGTCCTGGGATATGGTCAATCTTAGAGAATGTCCCGTGGGCTGATGAGAAGAACGTATATTCAGTGGATTTTGGATAGAATGTCCTGTAAATGTCAGTCAGATCCAATTGTTCTAGAGTTTTGTTTAAGTCCATTATTTCTTTATTAATTTTCTGTTTGGAGGATCTTTCTTTCTTTATTAATTTTCTGTTTGCAGTCAGTGGGCTGTTGAAGTCTCCAGTAATTATGGAGTTGCTGTTAATTGATTTGCTTAGATCCAGTAAGGTTTGCTCTATGAATCTGGGTGCACCTAAGTTGGGTGCATATATATTTAAAATTGTTATCTCTTCTTGTTGAACGGTGCCCTTCCTCATTATAAAATCTTTGTCTCATCATTATATAATCTTTGTCTTTCACTATTTTTGTTGGTTTAAAAACTAAATCATCTGAGATTAGAACTGCCATGCCAGCCTTCTTTTGGTTTCCGCTTGATTGGAATACTGATCTCCCGCACTTTACTTTTAGTCTATATGCATCCTTGCAAGTTAGATGTGCTTCCTGAAGACAGCAGATACTTATCCTGTATTTTCTTATCCATTCAGCCAGCCTATGTCTCTTGAGTGGTGAGTTTAAGCCATTCACATTTATTGAGAGAACTATAGGTGAGGTAGATTACTGTTCATTCTCTTGGGTTGGATGTTGTTGCTTTGATGTCTCTCTTGAGCCATTGTAATATCTGGCCTTTAATCTTTGGGTTTTGGTTGTTTTTATGTTTGTGAGCATTTATTATGCTGTTCCGTGCGTAACACTATTTTGAGCACTTCTTGTAGGGCTGGCCTTGTCTTGGTGAATTCTCTGAGACTCTGTTTATCAGAGAATGTCTTAATTTCTCCTTCATATATAAAGCTTAGTTTTGTAGGGTACAAGATTCTAGGCTGGGCTTTCTTTTGTTTCAAAAGAGTGAGAATGGGGCCCCAGTCTCTCCTTGCTTGAAATGTCTCTGTTGAGAAATCTGGCATTATTTGGATTGGTTTTCATTTTTATGTAACTTGTTTCTTTTGCCTTACAGCTTCTAGGAGGGTCTCTTTTTTTGATATTTTGGTCAGTCTGATGACCACATGCTGTGGTGTTTTCCTGTTTGCATTGTATCTCCCAGGAGTCCTTTTGGCCTCTTGAATTTCTAATTCTAGGTTATTAGTTAGACCTGGGAAATTTTCCTCAATTATTTCTTCAAATAGTTTATCCAACCCTTGGGTGTTTCTTCCTCCTTCTCAGGAATCCCATGGACCCACAGGTTATTTTTCTTTGTGTAATCCCCCAATTCTTGTAAGCTTTGCTCTTGTCTCTTATTTTTCTGCTCTAACTCTGTGATTAACTTATTTGATTTGAATGAGTTACCTTCACTATCTGAGATTCTTTCTTCTGTTTGGTCCACCCTATTTTTGAGGCTTTACACTGTGTTTTTTTTTTTTTTTTTTTTTTTTTTAGTATTTTTTTTTTTTTTTTTTATTTTGGCATATTATGGGGGTACAGATTTTAAGGTTTCAATAAATGCCCATTCCCCCCCTCCCCCCAAAAGTCTGAGTCTCCATCATGACCATCCCCCAGATGGTGCACATCTCACTCACTATGTATGTATATACCCGCCCCCCTCCCCCCTCCCCCCTCCCCAATACCCTATTACTGTAGCACCTATGTGTCTACTTAGGTGCTACTCAGTTAATACCAGTTTGCTGGAGAATATATCTGGTGCTTGTTTTTCCATTCTTGGGATACTTCACTTAGTAGTATGGGTTCCAGCTCTAACCAGGAAAATATAAGGTGTGCTATATCACCATTGTTTCTTAGAGCTGAATAGTACTCCATGGTGTACATATACCACATTTTATTAATCCATTCTTTGATTGATGGGCACTTGGGCTGTTTCCACAGCCTTGCAATTATGAATTGTGCTGCTATAAACATTCGAGTGCAGGTGTCTTTTTTGTAGAGTGTCACTGGATCATTTGGGTAGATGCCCAGCAATGGGATTGCTGGATCAAATGGTAGATTCACTTGGATCGCTTTAAGGTATCTCCATATTGCTTTCCACAGAGGTTGAACTAGTTTGCAGTCCCACCAGCAGTGTAGGAGTGTTCCTCTCTCTCCACAACCACGCCAGCATTTATTGTTTTGAGATTTTTTGATAAAGGCCATTCTCACTGGGGTTAAGTGATATCTCATTGTGGTTTTGATTTGCATTTCCCTGATGATTAGAGATGTTGAGCATTTCTTCATATGTTTGTTGGCCATTCTTCTGTCTTCTTTAGAAAAATTTCTGTTCAAGTCCTTTGCCCACTTTTTAATGGGGTTATTTGATTTTTTCTTCTTGATTTTCGTGAGTTCTAAGTATATTCTAGTTATCAGTCCCTTATCGGATGCATAGGATGCAAAAATTTTCTCCCATTCTGTAGGCTGTCTGTTTACTTTCAAGACTATTTCTTTGGCTGTGCAGAAGCTTTGTAGTTTGATCATGTCCCATTTATTTATTTTTGTTGCTGCTGTGATTGCCTTTGGGGACTTCTTCATAAACTCTTTGCCCAGGCCGATGTCTAGGAGAGTGTTTCCAACTTTTTCCTCTAGAGTTCTAATAGTTTCATATCTTAGGTTTAAGTCTGTTATCCAGCGTGAGTTGGTTTTTGTGAGAGGTGAAAGGTGTGGGTCCTGTTTTAGCCTTCTACAGGTGGCTATCCAGTTTTCCCAGCACCATTTATTGAAGAGGGATTCTTTTCCCCAGCGTATGTTTGTGTCTGCTTTGTCAAAGATGAGATGGCTATATGAGGATGGTTTTATATCAGGATTCTCACATCTGTTCCACTGGTCAATATTCCTGTTTTTGTGCCAATACCATATTGTTTTAATTACTACAGCTTTGTAGTATAGTTTGATATCTGGCATATTAATGCCTCCCATTTTGTTTTTGTTGCCTAGAATTGCTCTTGATATTCGGGGTCTTCTTTGGTTCCATACGAAGCGTAAAATTATTTTTTCTATATCTGTGAAGAATGCTGATGGGATTTTAATAGGTATTGCATTGAATCTGTAGATCAGTTTGGGTAGTATAGACATTTTGATGATATTGAGTCTGCCGATCCACGAGCATGGTATGGATTTCCATCTGTTTACATCCTCTGCTATTTCCTTCCTCAGTGTTTCATAGTTCTCCCTGTAGAGGTCTTTTACCTCTTTGGTTAAATATATTCCTAGGTACTTTAATTTCTTTGTTGCTATTGTGAAGGGAATTGAGTCTTTGATTTGGTTCTCAATTAGATTGTTGTTGACGTATATGAATGCCTCTGATTTCTGTGTATTAATTTTGTATCCTGAGACTTTACTAAATTCATTGATCAGTTCCAGGAGTTTCTTGGTTGAATCCTTGGGGTTTTCTAGATACAATATCATATCATCAGCAAACAGTGAAAGTTTTATCTCTTCTGCCCCTATTTGGATACCTTTGATTCCATTTTCTTGTCTGATTGCTGTAGCCAAGACTTCCAGCACTATGTTGAACAGAAGTGGAGATAGTGGGCAGCCTTGTCTGGTTCCAGTTCTAAGTGGGAATGATTTCAATCTTTCCCCATTCAGTATGATGTTGGCTATGGGTCTGTCATATATGGCTTGTATCATTTTTAGGTATGTCCCTTCTATGCCTATTTTCTTAAGTGTTCGTGTCATGAAAGGGTGTTGAATTTTGTCAAAAGCTTTTTCTGCATCTATTGAAAGGATCATGTGGTCTTTGTTTTTGCTTCTGTTTATGTGGTGAATTGCATTTATAGATTTACGTATGTTGAACCATCCCTGCATCCCTGGGATGAAGCCCACTTGGTCGTGGTGGATTATTTTTTTGATAAGTGTCTGGATTCGGTTAGCTAAGATTTTGTTGAAAATTTTTGCATCTATATTCATTAGGGATATTGGTCTGTAGTTTTCTTTTTTTGTTGCATCCTTTCCTGGTTTTGGTATCAGAGTAATATTCGCTTCATAAAAGGTGTCGGGGAGGTTTCCGTTCTTCTCGATGTTGTGGAATAGTTTCTGCAAGATAGGTACTAGTTCTTTTTTGTAAGTATGGTAAAATTCAGGTGTGAAGCCATCTGGACCGGGACTTTTCTTTTTAGGGAGATTTTTAATTGCTGTTTCTATTTCAGCTGTTGAGATTGGTCTGTTCAGGGAATCTATTTCTTCCTGGTTGAGCCTAGGGAGGCTGTGTGTTTCTAGAAATTTGTCCATTTCCTCCACATTTTCCAGTTTGTGTGCATAAAGATTTTTGTAGTATTCATAAATTGTATCTTGTATCTCTTTGGGATCAGTTGTGATATCTCCTTTTTTATTCCTGATGGAGCTTATTAGAGATTTCTCTTTTCTGCTTTTCGTTAGGTTAGCCAACGGCTACACTGTGTTTTGAATTTCCCTGAATAAATTCTTCATTTCCAGGAAATTGGATTAATTCTTCTTCAGGATCTCAATTTCCTTAGTGAATCTTTGTTCCAAATCCTGTGTCTTCTTTGTAGTTGACTTATGTTGGTTATCCATTTTTTCTTGCATATCGTTTAGCTTTCTTATAATCCAATTTTGGAATTCTTCTTCTGTCATTTTAGTGTTTTGGGTTTTTTCAGTCTCCGTTTCTTGAGAGCTGGTGTATCTCCTAGGGGGAGTATTTTCGGTTTGATTTTTTGAGTTACTGCTGGGGTCCTCCCCATCAGGATTAGTTGTTGGAGCTCAGGCATCCTCTCTTTTGTAGTTTCTTGATTAGCCTCTTGGGGGAGCTCTTCCAGCACACTTGGGAGGTTCCCCTGATGGGGGTAGTATCTTTTGGAGCCTGTCCCTGACCGGGGAGGAGATCCAGTCCCAGCTTTTTGTTCCACTGGGTGGCCTGAGCTGTTCTGGAAAGCGTAGTCTTTTATACTGTGTGCCTACACACTACACAGGCCTAGCGGGTTCTCCCTAGATCTGGGCGAGAGTGGGTTTTCCTGTCTCCTCCTGCCTCCAGGGGTGGAGCCTACCACTTTTGGCAAGAGAGATGAGGGCTGGGGGGGAAGGTAGCTCCCCAGTTTGCCCTGCACCTGATGCCCCAGTGCATATAACTCCCCTCCGCTGTTAGTCTTAGTAGTTTGTTGATGGAGCCAGGCCTGGCAAGCCGATTGCAGATTGTGTAGGGACAGAATTTGCCAGGAGAGACTCTAGGCTGGGCGTGGGAGGGGGGCTTTCCTGCTGCACCATATGACAGCTGGGCTGTGGACCCCCTCAATGGTGACCGTTTGCTCACTCGCAGGGCACCAGTACTGGGGGTGACTGTTTAGGGTGCGGCAGGTGCCAGGTTGAGAGTCTGGGTGGTCAGGACACCCCGTAGCCTCTTCTATGCCGCCTGCCCAACCGCCTGTTCAGCCATGCCCTTGCTCATACTGACTCGCCCTATGCAGTCTTACTTGCCCGGGGCAGTTCCAGCTTAAAGCCCCCATTTTAGTCCCGCTGGTTACCAGAGGCAAGACATGTTATTGCCTCCCCTATCAGCTCAGTTCACTTTCCTCCCTCTTGGAGCTGTCCTAGCACGGGACTCAGGGAAGTTCAAGGTGCATTCCCCCATGATGGTACTTTCCAGCACCCTCTTCTCCTGCCACGATTTCATACCAATTTCAGACAGATCCCTGGCTGGGTGGGTATGGAGGTCAATGGGGAAGCAAGGAGTTCTCCTGTGGGTCTGATCCCACTTCACCCCCTGGCTTGGCGGCCAGCGTCCTCCCACGTGCCCTACTGTTTGCTTTGCACTCTCCAGAGAGTGCAATCTTATCTCCCGATCGCTTTGTTTTTCCTTTTATGAGAGTCCTGCGCTGAACTTTTGTGGATTCTCAATGCTGTCCTTGTAATGGGGAGATCCACTTGAGTGTAGGAGACCAAGATCTGTGCCTCCTTTTCTGGGAGCAGGAGTCTCTGCCATTTGCCCCCTTTTTTTCCCCAATCTTTATTTTTATTTAAATCAGGAACCTTTCACTTCTAGAAACCATCAGGAAAAAGTTGATAAATTGTTATCAAAATAAACTAATAGATATAATAATGTTATACGGGACCTTCAAAAATTTATGGAAAAGACACATTATGAAAAAGCAATGAATGGATTTCAAACTATTTTTGCACCAAATTAAACTCACTAACTTATTACAACATGTCTGTACATGATCTAGTTTGAGGCACTAAGAAGGATAAGACATCGGTTTGAAAAGAGGCCTTGTCAGAACAACATGAATTCTGCTAAAATTGAAGAAAGAACAAGCATTCAATTTATGGTGAAAGCATGGGGTGGAAGAATAGTAGAATCACTGATGCTTTATAAAAAGTTTATGAGGAAAATATCCCAAAGAAATCAGCCATTTAAAAATGGATAATTCATTTTAACAAGGGATAAGATGATGTTGAAGATGAAGCCCAAAGTGGCAGACCATTCACATCAATTTGCAAGTAAAAAGTAATCTTGCTTATGCCCTAATTGAACAGGACAATTAACAGCACAAATAGTAGCAAACATCATAGACATCTCAATTGATCCAGTTTACATAATTCTGACATAAAAATTAAAGTTGAGCAAGATTTTCACTCAATGGGTGCCAAAATCATTGCACCCAGATCAGCCACAAACAAGAGTAGAGTTTTCAATGGAAATTTTAAACAAGTGGGGATCAAGATCTTAAAACATTTCTTCAAAGAACTATAACAGGAGATGAAACATGGCTTTGCCATTATGATCCTGAAGACAAAGCACAATTAAAGCAATGGCTACTGAGAGGCGAAAGTGGTCCAGTCAAAGGAAAAATAGACTGGTCAAGAACAAAGGTCATGGCAACAGATTTTTGGGATACTCAAGGCATTTTGTTTGTTGACTTTCTGGAAGGCCAAGGAACCATAATATCTGCTTAGTATGATAGTGTTTTGAGAAAGTTAACTAAAGCTGAAGCAGAAAAATGCCCAGGAAATCTTCACCCGAGAGTCCTTCTCCACTATGATAGTGCTCCCATCAAACAAGGCCAATTTTGTGAACGTGTCAATGGGGAATCATTAGGCATCCACATTAGAGTCCTGATTTGGCTCCTTCAGACCTCATTTTATTCCTAATCTTAAAAATTCTGTAAAGGGCACCCATTTTTCTCAACTAATAATGTAAAAAAAGCTGCATTGACAAGACTAAATTTCCTAAATCCTCACTTCTTTCAGGATGGACTAAATGGCTGGTATCATTACTTACAAAAGTGTCTTGAAATAGATGGACCTTATGTTTAGAAATAAAATTTATATTTTTAATTTTTATCTTTTAATTCCATTTTCAACAAATTTTTTGAAGTCCCCTCATATACAATAGAATAAGCAATCAAAATATTTTAGGTGAAAAAAGCACAATTAAAAATTTCTCTACACTTTTTCTTTTTTTGTAAAATGGAAACAATAAAACACAATTTTTGGTTGTCTTTTGGTTGTTAATTTTCGATAGTTGAATGGAACTAAAAATGCATGTATATGACACAGAGCAGAGGATATACAAGATCAGAACAATATTTCTGAAAAAAATATATTTGGCAGATAACTTGATTGCTAACTATTTTTTTTCAATTGTATTTTAGACTTCTCAATCAACTAAAGCAATCCTCTTAAAACTCACAGTGCCCCAACTTGACAATCTATTGAATTTGCTTACTGAATATTTTTTACTTTTTTGTAAGCATAGGATGATAAAGATAAAGTCTCTTTTTATTAGTCTATATTAGTCAATACCTCTTTATTAGTCAATAGACTCTTTATTAGTCAATAAAAAGTCTGCTTTTTATTGAGAAAAACTCTGAATATTTTGATTCAGAAAGAAAAATCCGGTTACTTTCAGAATATGTTTTCTGAGAATATGGGAAATATAAGGTAAATGTTGAGATTTTTCAATTTTCAAAGCTTATATATTTTGAGTCTCTAGTTATACATATTTGAACTTTTGACATCAGTTACCATTTGGCAATTTGGATATCACAGAGTTATATAGTGTAAAAAATGTAATTATATATTTATTTCATCCATGCAGAATAATTTTTAGATGAATAATAGTAAAATTAAAAGGTTATTTTATATTATATGAATACCATGATACTGTTAAAGTTGAGTAATTATCCTCCATCCCTCAGTGAGCTGTATTACATATGACATAACAGCTGGCTTGCAGAACATTTTTTGTGAAGGTTCAGGGTTAACTATTAATATTTTAGAACCTCAGGTCTACCTCTTTTGAAGATTCACAATCTGCACTATCAGTATATATAGGGTGACCATATAATTTATTATGTAGACCAGGACACTTGAGAGTAAAAAGGGACACTGGTAGTAGTAATGCTGTGACAACATGAGAAAACTGGGATTAATTTGGTCAAAAAACTGGGATGTATAGTTGATGCTAAAAACTATGTGCTAAGCCCTGACAGAGGTGAGATAAAATAATAGAACAGAGTTCAACTGACATTTTCTCACCTCCATTCCTTTGTTCTTGCTTGTTTTGTCTGTTTATCCATTCATTCAACAAGTATCTATTGAGCCCCTATTATGCGGTAAGTATTCGGTTTATTCTCTGAGTGGTAAGAAACTGGCAATTCTTCTGAACTTCATATTCCACCCATAGTTTCAAGTGTCTGTGGAATAGTTTCAACGATACAAACAGCTCTGCTGATGGATGAACAAGGTGTAATAATAATAGAGTTCTTTGTGGATTGAGTTTACTGTACTTTTGAAGAATACTAGTCAAACCTGTATTAAGATACATGTGGTAGTTTGTTCCCTGTCCCTATTCTGTCTTATGTTTGTTGTTGTATAATTGTTTGTTTCCCTATCAATGACTCTTTTTCTTCTCTAGTCTGAGAGTGCCTGCTGTTTGAGAGGTCACTATCATTTAAGATTTTTCTGCTCTTTCATTTTCTTTCTGTATTTTATATTGCTCATACATTTTGCCTCATGATGCATCTTGAAAGTGTGTTGTTCAGTGCTTCTAAGCTAGAGAACTTCTCAAAATCTGAGAATTCTGGGCCTCTATTTTTTTTGGGTCCTGCTGTAGTTATGTATTTTGAATGATCTAATTCTAAACTTTGAGCATACAAGCAATGTATGTATGTATAATGCCAGGGACTCTACAGGCTTACATATACTATTTCTTTTCATGACAATCCTATGAAATAAAACTACTCTAATTTTTCACTTGACAAAATAGAGGGTCCCAAGATCAGACATGTTGCAAAAAATTAGGTTCAAATTCAAATTCAATTCTTATTTGACTCTAGGATCCTTATCCCCACAATGTCTTGCTGTATATTTTAGAAAATAAAATGCTTATCATATTAGTGTGTATACTTTCTTGGTGTAAAGACATTCGAAATTTTATTCATAAGATTTTTCTGGGACCACAAAATGAAAAACAAACATATTTAATTTCACATATCAAAACTTTAAAGTTTTATTAGATTTGGCCTTTTAACTTTTTTCAACTTATATTTAGAGACTTAGAAAACTATAAATAGACTTTATCATATTTTCATAACTTTATTTTGGAAAAGCAAGTCATAGATTATACATTTTACCTATTTTAAGATTATTGGCTTTTATATTTTAAAGAGTGGTTTCTTTTTTAATAAGATATTTATTTATTATAAAGGAGAACTCTATAAAGTTTACTATTCTTTTTTTTTTTTTTTTTTTTTTTTTTGAGACAGAATCTCACTTGTTGCCCAGGCTAGAGTGAGTGCCGTGGTGTCAGCCTGGCTCACAGCAACCTCAATCTCCTGGGCTCAGCGATCCTACTGCCTCAGCCTCCCGAGTAGCTGGGACTACAGGCATGCGCCACCATGCCCGGCTAATTTTTTGTATATATATTTTTAGTTGGTCAATTAATTTATTTCTATTTTTGGTAGAGATGGGGTCTCGCTCAGGCTGGTTTCGAACTCCTGACCTTGAGCAATCCGCCCGCCTCGGCCTCCCAAAGTGCTAGGATTACAGGCGTGAGCCACCACGCCCGGCTAGTAGATTCTTTTTTAAGTGATTTCTTTTTACTTTATGATAAATGACTCAGTTAATGATTTCAATAGGAAAATACAATTGTCACTTATTGAACATTAGATATTCACTGAGGGACAAAGTTTGCATTACAGATATTAAAGAATAAATTTGGCATCATATATCATTATACTTTTAGAGAAAAGTGGATATATTGAATTTATTCTTACCATGGTGTTACTCTTACATTAACCAGTACACTCAGTAGATGAAAGTTAGTTTCAGCATGAGTTCCAGGAATTCATTTCTAAAGCGAAATGGGGAATTATTACATTTTCAAATACTGTTTAAATGACAGAAATGACATTAATTCAGAGAATGAAGTTAATAGCTGAAATTTTCCATTTTTAAAACATCTTTGCTCAAGTAGATAATTCCATTGAGCATCATTTAAGATTCTAGTATCAGCTTATTGAGGTATAAACATGTACTCTTCAGTGATTCAGTTAATGGAACACTAAGGAAGTAATTAACAAATTATGCATTTCCAATATTCAAGAAATGCACTAGGCTATATATATGTGTATATACATACACACACATATATGAAGTTTAACAATTTTTCTTGAATGAGTAAACATTCTCAGTCTTAAAAAATCCCCTTAGAATTGTATATACATATTTATTTCAAAATATTATGAAGGTACAAATATTTTTGCTTACATTGATCACTTTTATAATGCTTGATTCAGGGCTGTAAGTGTGCCCATCACCCAGATAGTGTTCATTGTACCCATTGGGTAAGTTTTTAATCTACAAAGTTATACAATCTCATTAAAATCCGTAATTATTTTGAAGTGCTTAAGCTGATTTTAAGATATATCTTGAAAAGACCAAGAATAGCCAATTATACCTACGGAGGAATACATACCGTGTTTCCCTGAAAATAAGACAGGGTCTTATATTTATTTTTCCTCAAAAAGACACCCTAGGGCTTATTTTCAGGGGATGTGTTATTTTTTTTTTTCAGCATAATATGGGAGTACAAATTTTAAGGTTGTGTATAATGCCCTTGACTCCCCTTGACAAGTCTGAGCTTCAAGTGTGACCATCCCCCAAACAGTGCACATCTCACTCATTATGTATGTATACACCCGTCCCCTCCTCCCCCCTCCCACCTTCCCAATACCCAATAAATGTAAATGTTCCTATGTGTCCACTTAGGTGCTGGTCAGTTAATACCAGTTTGCTGGTGAGTATATATGGTGCTTGTTTTTCCATTCTTGGGATACTTCACTTAGTAGTATGGGTTCCAGTTCTATCCAGGAAAATACAAGATGTGCTATATCACCATTTTTTCTTAGAGCTGAATAGTACTCCATGGTATGCATATACCACATTTTATTAATTCACTCATGTATTGATGGGCACTTTGGTTGTTTCCACAGCTTTGCAATGTGAATTGTGCCACTATAAACATTCAAGTGCAGGTATGTTATTTTTTTTAAGTATGGTACAACAATCTGCATTTATTCAAGTATAGTTAAGTCCTCTTCTTCTGGAACATCATCATAGCTCTCCAAACTCCGAATTCCATCCTGAATTTCTTGTGACTCTATTTCCTTTAGAACCTTTAGAACCACTGGCCCCAATCTCTCATGTCGAGCAATAAAGCTCTCACAGGGCAGATGAGAAGGGCTGCTCTTCCTCTTTACCACTTGGCGACGAAATGCATGGGTTGTGCAGATACGCTGCATAGCCATGCCCATCACTAGGTCTTATTTTTGGGGTAGGGCTTATATTGTGCAAATGCTTAGAAATCCTGCTAGGGCTTATTTTATGGGTAGGTCTTATTTTCGGGGAAACACGGTATGTAGCAGACTAGTCCAACCAGATATTTATGGGTTAATTAATAAAGATTTGCAAATTAAGATAATGTGGCCTTGGCATAGTTATAGACAAATGGGCCAACTGAACAAAAGAGTAAATATAGAAACCAATGAAGACATTTAAACAAACCTGATATATGAAATATTATGGAGATTACTGGGGGAAGGCAGGACCATTCAATCCATTGTGATGGGATTGCTTATTCATGAATTAAAGAATAAAAATTTTGATATCTGCTTTACAACAAAGTTCAAATATGTATATTTAAAACTGTAAATATAGAACAAATATATAAGCATATATATTAAACTTCATTGCAAAAGGCAAAATTTTATCCAATTCTTAGAATAAAAATTATACAGTATTTTTTATGGCTTTGAGGAAGAAAAGGATTTTTTTAAATCTAAAAAGAAAGAAAGATCACTAATATCAAGAGGAAAAGATCAATAATACGGTAACTAAATTTAGGGGAATTAAGAACCAAATATTGGGATAATGTTACTAAAAACATAACACTATCTGACAAAAATATTTAGCATTTCAACTACATAAAAAGTACACAAAATACTTCAGAGAACACGTTGTCAATATCCTTTAAAATTGAAAGTAAAAGTAGATTTCTAGTAAGGAGTTCCACTTTTAGAGACACATCATGACTCATATACATAAAAGGCCTCATAGTGGTATATTTTATAATAGAAACAAAAAAATCATTCTGAAACACTAAATACAGGAATATAGACTAACACACAATAGTGTGTTCCTTCAATGGAATAGTATATATCGATTAACAGAAATAAATGAGGACTACCTGTATCATCACAAATAAACCTCAAAAGCCTAAGTTTGAATGACAAAGGATAAATCTCAATAAACCTACTGTTGAATGAAAAAGAATTGCAGAAGGATAAGTACAGTGTGGTACTATTTATGATGTACAAAACAATTCAATCTATTTTTTTAGCCATGCATATATGTTCACGGGAATTGTAAGTGCCCAATTCAGAATCATAGTTCTCTGTGGGGAGAGAGTGGGATGGCATCGGGGAGTAGGATATGTATGGTAGAACAATCACATTTGCAGTACTTTTGTTAATTAGGCTGGGCTGGGGGAACATGTTCTTTTTGCTATTCTCTATACATTTGCATCTGTGAGATATCACTAACAAAAATTGAAGAAGTGGTGCTCAGATTATCTCATTACTGAGAGTATGTTTTTGTACCAAGAAAACTCAAGAGACTGGCATAAAACTATTATAATTAGGTAAAGTTGGTAGGAATTAGATAAGCTTTATACAATTCTAGCAATAAATTGCTGGAAACAGAAAGTTTCTGTTTAATTTAAAAGTTTTTGTCTACTTTTTCACTCTCAATAGCAACAAAACTAGAAAAGTTTAAGAAGACAGTTAACAGAAGAAACTCAAAGCCTTTATGAAGAAAAATACTAAAGTAAGCTGATGGATATAAAATACTATCTGAACAAATCTAAGAGCATCTCATGTTCTTTAATGGAAGCTTTTATTTTCATTAAAATAGCAATACTCTGAAATTAATATATGAAATAATGTAATTTAAATTGAAACTCCAATGAATTTTTCATTGGAAAAATTATCTTACATTTCATAATGAGTAATAAATGCTTTAAAATGTCCAAGAAAAGTATGGAAAAAAACATTGGTGGGTGAATTTGATTTTAGATGTCAAATCACATTATAAAATAAGAGTAATTAGGTCTTTCTGGTTTTGGTCTTTGAATAGACAAACTGATTATAGGAAAAAATAAAGATCATCCAGAAATTAATCTCAGTGTGGATAGAAATTTAATATATGTAAGAATGATGTTTCAATTTAGAATATTTTATCTCTGAAAGGATGCTGATACAGTTGGCTAGCCCTCTGGAAAAATAAAAGTGCATACCTGCTTATACCACATATAAAGATAAATTCTGGATGAATTAATACTTTAATTATTAAAATATATAAATTGTGAGAGATAAAAGGTACCATCTATGAGTGAAAGACTTGTTCTTTCTCCAAACTGGAAATCCAGAAGCTATTAAACAAAATTAGATATATTTGAATTTCATAAGATTAAAAAAAATCTTGGGTATGTCTAAGGAACATGTAACTTAAATCAACTGAGAAACAAGATATTTAGAAAAACAAAATAACAGAAAATGCACAAAGAACTATTGCAAAATGGGAAGAAACAAATTTAATACTCAATTAAAAATAGGCAAAGAATGTCAGAAGATTGGGTTATGTATACACCATGCATGCTTTGAAAACCTTTAAAAAAGACATGGTGCCATAGCGGGTGATTTAGCTTGAGAGAGATTTTCATGAGTTATTGTAAAGTGAGAAAAACCGCATGCACAAAAGTGTGTATACTGTGATGTAATATTTTGCAAAAATATATATTGCAATAAAAATGATTGTGTAAACATATATAAATGTCTCTGATTTTATGAGCATAAAGAAAAATTTGGATGAGTAAATATTAGATGTGACAGGATTATATAGAAGGTCAGGGATTTATGTGGGTGGAGGATGGAGGTGAGGGATTGGGTAAAACATAAAAAAGAAAAAAACACTTGTATTATAATATGCAGTTATTTGGAAATATTTTATGGTAGGACCTAGGCCACAGTATTTTTTAAAGCTCCCCAGGTAATTCAAATGTGCAGCCAAATTTGAGAATCACTGCTCTAGAAGAAGAAATAATTTTAAAAGTTTTGTCTGTTTTTCACAATTAAAATTTATTTCAGTATACTTTCTGAAAAGTGTCCACTTCGTTAAATTTTGCATTGAAAATCATAAACTCAAATAATAATTCTGTGTTTCCATATTTTATGTGAAAGGAATAAATCCTTAATAAAATAAATTACATTATGTGCATAAAAGAATATGCACATATTATATAAAATTACTTATAAATGCATGCTTTATATGTGCATATATTTGTATGCCAAAATAAGTCCCCTTAAAATTTCAGTGACTTAAATTTCCTCTCTAATTACTGGTCCAGTTTTCCAACCTGACTTTAGTCTTAATTTCTGACATCAGTTCTCACCTATTTTTCACTTTAATTGTGGTCAAATTAAACTTTTTCATGCTTCTTAAGCAAGAAATTTCCTTGTTTTCTTGTTTTGGAGTATTTGCTCTTGCTCTTCTATCTACTGAATTACAGAAATTGACTTATCCAAATCCTTCTCAATGACCAAATCCAGAGTCATGTGGCATTACTTTTATTATGTCCCTAATAAACTAGCTTTAAAATTTAGTCAGTGCCTGCTATGTTCCAGATATTGTGCTGAGTGCTCACCTTCAGCCATTTTGTGATATCCTGTTTAATTTTCTGCAAGGCATGAGTTATTTGCAATATTATTTAAACTCAAAGAACTGAGATGTCAGGATGTAGCAGAGCTGTGGTTTAAACTCAATTCTTCAGCCTTCAAATCCAAAGCACTTTCTAATGGGAATGGTTAGTCATGACCTTTCAAGCTTGAGCTTCCCTTTAAATTTGTGTTGGGTTTAGGGTACTTATATATATGGTATATATGTGATAACTATATATATGTTATTAATGTATATGTGCGTGCATATATATATATGGTGTGTGTGTATATATATCAGTGTGTGTGTGTGTGTGTATAGGTGTATGTTTGTGTGTATACTCCTCACTTCTAATTTGATGAGTGGCTGTTGAAAGAGTATGATTCTTTACATTCTTCTCAATACCTAGAATAGTGCAATACCTTGAACATACCAGAGATAATTTTGAAATGATGATCTGAAATAGAATAAATAATTTAAAATGATCTTCACAAAGTAGGTCTGATCCAAAAACCAATGGAAGGAGATTTTTTTGCAAGTAAGCATTTAAATGGGGTCTTTAGTTGTGAAGCTAAGGTTATTTAAAATTTGCTATCATTTATGTTAATTTTTCCTTGTTTAATTGAACCTGAATGTCTCATTACCACAGTAAACGATATTTTCTTTTCTTTTTCCTGATTAGATCTATCTTAACATTGGGCTTAAAATAACAATGTCTCACATATGTGAAGTCATATAACTCCCCCTTTTGTTGGTGAAATAATAACCACCTTCTGCTAAAAGTGTCCTCATTTAAGAGACAGTGTAATGAGTTGTTGGTTTAGATCACTGATTCTGGCATGAGAGCACCTAGCTTCAAATCTCAGCTTTGCCACTATGTGAACTTGAGCTAGTTACTTAGTGCCATTGTGTGCTAGCTTCTCTATATATAAAATTGTTAAAACAATAGTACCTCATGTCAGAGTTATGAGGACTAAATGAATTAGTTTTTGTAAAGGATTCAGAATGGCATCTTGTACGTGATAATGATAGAACTATAAAGTTACCAAAAAGAAAAGAGTGCACTCTATTGAATTTTCATCTGTTGAATTGTTTAGAAGTCTATATTGGTGTCCTAGAGCTTCCATAACAAAATTATCATAAATTGGGTAGGGTAGCTTAAAAGAACAGAAATTTATTCCCTGACAGTGTGGAAGCTAGAAATTCAAAATCAAGATGTCATAAGGTCTATGCTGTCTCTTAGGGATATAGGGGAGCATCTGTTCCATATCTTTCTTTCTCTCAGCTCTGGTGTTGCTAGCAATCTCTGCTGTTCCTAGTATTTTGGACGCATCCCTCCAATCTCTGCCTCTATTGTCACATAGTGCTCTTCCTGTGTACCTTGTATCTATGTCTTTTCTTTTCTTATAAAGATACTAGTCATAGTGTTTTAGGGCCCATCTAATTGGGTATCACCCTTTCTTAACTTGATTACTTATGCAAAGACCTGTTTCCAAATAAAATCACATAAACAGAAACTGAAGGTTAGGAATTCAACAGATAATTTTAGGGGGAAATAATTCAACCTACAAACAAAAGTCTTAACTTTAAATTATCTACTTAGTTGAGGATGATTCTTTGAATGACTAATCGTCTTATTGTCTGTCAGTCTTCATTAAATTTGAATAGGTCAGTTCATGTTGAATATAGTAGCTCAGAGGTGAAAATAGAGGCTCTAAAAATAGTTGTAACTGGTTCTTGGACATTGCTTTTGGTCCATTGAGGTATTTTCATAATACCTTAATTTCTAATGTAAGTAGTCTTATGTTACTTGAGACAACAATAAGGAATGATGCTGATGATACCCTCCATGGTAGATAAAGGCTTTTGGTAGGATTCTAGGAAATCTAATGGACTCTTTAGATATCATCCTTATTCAACCAAAACCCTCAACAACTTTATTTGCTGTGCTGCTTCTTTTAGAATTTAATCTCAGGACAGTTAACTAAAATGTATCTTAGGTTATTATGAAACTGATTTGTTTTGGTTTCTTAATATAGCTAGAATCCAGTGATAGGCATACAGTATGTATGTCTATCATCAGGTTTGTTAGAACCCAAAAGTTTTATGTGTTCAATAGATTTGCTGGAACACCGTGTCACAGAAAATGTAAAGTGTTTAATGTAAGATAGCTTTAATACATTTAAATACATTCACCATGCATTTATTGAGAACCTATTATATGCTAATCACTGTGCCAAGTTCTGGAGGTATAAATATGCACAGACAAAAATCCCTGCTTTCAAGAAATTTATAGTCTGTGGAAGAATCAACTGTGTAAATAGTTGCATAACAATATAATGAATATATGATTGAGGAATATAATAGGTAAGGGTTCCACAAATTATTTCCTTTGGGTCCTGCTCTCTGTTTTTATGCAGCCCATGAGCTCAGAGATAAGAAGGTTTTCATGTTTTAATTGTTTTTAAAAATATCCAAAGGAAGAATAATAGTTCTCGACAAGTGAAAATCATGTGAAACTAACATTTCAGTGTTCATAGATAAAATTTTATTGGCACACAGTTTTTCCCATTCTTTGTGTATTATCTATGGCTTTTTTCATGCTACAACTGTGACAGAGATGTTATGGTCTTTGAAGCCTAAAATGTTTATTAAAAAATATAGGTGCTTTTTTTGTTCTGACATTTCAGTCATATAATTGGTAATTCATTCAGAGTGGATGATCTAAATATACGAAAAAACTCATTCAGAAAAGGAATAACTTTCACTCACTTTTGTCCTGGACTGACTTTTAAAATGTCTATTGTTTCCTTCTCTATTCCACAAAAATAGCTTTATTTGTATGAAACTTTTTTTCTTATTTTCCCTTTTCTTCTTTTTTCTTTTATTTTGCAGTAGAACAAAGCAGAATGTGGAGATTTTCCCTGTGACAAGAAGATAACATTTTGATACCTCTGACATACTGCTGGGTGATATTAACTATAATATCAAATTACTTCCCTGCTTGCCCTGGGTTGGAATATCACTTTCAGACCACTAATACTAGGGATGTAAAGATGATTACAGAAGTTACAATTGTGTATTACATCCATCACACATTTCTTCAAAGTCCATTGAAGTTCTATTCTTTATTGTCCTGAGACATTTTCCTAGGTATTCCCAGATTGGAGGGCAAAGGAATTATATGGTGTTATCTTCTTTATAATGTCAGGTTGTAATACTCACACTTATCTGTATCTTAAACTCAAAATAGACATTCTAAAATATTTGTCTTTGGTACTTTTCCTACCTCTTTGATATCATAGATAAACTGTATTCCATTTTTATATTTAGACAAAATATTCTCTTAAATAGTAGTGTACAATTATGATCTGTAATGTAGAACTGTTTTCTTGGTCTATGTGAGTTATATTAGCATAATTCTATTATGGAAATTTTTCATGCTACAAACAAAAAAGTTTTCAAAGAATTTGAAATTATTAAAAAATGAAAAGTACAAATCACAGACCTAGTATAATATTTTGCAAGTATTTTATTCATTGTTATAAGCTTATTATCATTGCAATTCTGCTTAAGAGTCAGGAAAAGCTGGCACTAATTTTACCAGGCAGGTCCATTTTCAGAGCACAAATATGATGTTGCTATAATTTGAAAGTGACTAGTATTTTCACTGTGAATGTATCTGAAGTCATTTTCTCTAGAATATCAGATACACATGACTAAGGAAATGGGTGGACTTTTCCCAGAAGCTCTCAGATCAGTAAAAAGAACCTTTTTATGATATGAAAGACAGAAAAGTACATAATCTTTAATTTCCTATTCCTTATCTGTGAGTATATAGATACAAATCATTTTCAGTTTCATTCAATAATTTTAAAAGTTGATCAAAAATTTAATTTTTCTGACAGTACATAATCATGTATAATATCTCCAAATTTATTTCGAAAGCAAAAAACTTGCCAAAAATATCTTACTACTTAGGAGTATAGATTAATATAAATTTCATATAACCTATGATAAAAATCCTGAGTGAAATTAAGACTACTACTGTTTAAAATATCAAAGATGAACACATTAAATGATGTATTGCTTTACTCAGGATTTATTTTCTTTTATATATATGAGGGTGCTTAGTTTAATCTATTTGTAGGTACAAATTGATTGTTTCAGCTTGCCTCAGTACTGTATTCCACTGGTGGTCTATGGTTAGGATTTGGGGGCTTATTTTTGTCCTAAAATTATTAGAATAATTATTTAAAGACATGTATACTCTTTTGGCTTAAGAAAGTATTTTAGATCAAACTAAACTATAATTCTTGAACTGCATTTTCATCTTTACATGCAATAGTACATATCTCATGTATGGAAGAGAGAAATTGATTTTTTATTGATATTCTCCTCAATAACCCACACTGGCCTCCATCTCCTCTCTAGTGCCAGTAAGTTTCACATTCCCTAGCAAAGCAAATTAAATCAATCTAACACTGAAGAAAAATGAATAACTCCACAGCAGGAAGCAGAAAAGTTATATAATCAGGTATAGAATATTGAGGTCTTCATCTTCCAGGTGCACCTTTTGAAACTGACTGGTGGGTTCCAGAGAACTTTTGAACTACAAATAATTATTTGTAATGGTGTGTTGAAAACTTACATGAACTACAAACATAAACACACATGAATAGCAGTGCATAATAAGTAAGAATTTTAAAATCTGAAAATAATGCTGAGACCAAAAACGAAAATTAATCTTTGGACCTATACCAAGAAATCAAGAAGTGACATGGACAAGTGTGTTATTAGTAATTGAAGTGGGACATGGTGTTAAAGGTCTTCATTGAAAATTTCTAAAAAGTTGCCAGAGAAGGTCCTTTTAAATTTTCCAACACTTAATATACCTAAGTAGGGATATTTGATATCCCTCCTTTTTTCTCATCTGTCTTTTAAAAATGTTTTTTATTCTTCACTTTCCTCTTTAATTGGTCATAATATCAAATAAGGTGTGATTTAAATTATATTAATTTTATATATTAAAACTGTACACAAACATATTATGAAAAGTTATCTTCTCTTTCATGGTATGTAAATTATACTTCAATAAAGTTGCTAAAAATTACTTTCAAAATCAAGTACATGGAAGAGACTGGCATATGTTTAAAATTTTATAGTAATAATTCAGTTGAGAAAGAGTAGTTAAACAGCCAGCAAAATGAACCTTGTATTTAATGTAAGTTTCCTAAGAAGATGAGAGGGCATGGGATCCAGAAAACTTGCACAGGGATAGGATTTAATTTGGAGGAGAAGTCCTTATTCAATATAACAAAAAATTAAAGATGGGCTATATTAGGATTTATATAAGATTACAAACGGCTTTGGGAAGTTAAGGAAGATCTCATCCTTTGTCCTCTCTGTCCTCTGTAAAGTAGAAAAGGGTGGTGAGTTAAAATAGGTGTTGTAAATCAAGGTAGCATGCTTTGATTAGAAAAAGTATTATACTAGAAACTGAACCAATTTTGAAGGTCTATTGGGGGTAGGTGATTATGAATGTCTTCATGTACAAGTATTTTACACATTGCTTAGCTTCTCAGTTGCACATGTGGAAATTCCATCATTAATGGATGGAGTTTTGGTGTATGAAAATAATTAAAACAGACAAGGGCACAAGGGATTTTGTTTCAAAAGTTTCAATAAATGATGAGTCACAGAACTTCACAGAGAGGAGAAAGTGAAAGTCTTATAAACTGAGAGAAAGTGAAGGAATCAGTGGAATAGAGTCCCTGAATGTTAAAGAACACTCTGAGCATGTGGCTGAAGAAGCAAGCTTGAAGGACAGCAAGCTGTGGTCAGAGTCTAGGATGTTTGGATTAGTAATGTTGAAATTGGAGCAATTTTGAGAAACAATTTGTTTAGGCTATGTTGTGAATATAGAGTGAAGAGAAAGAATAGAGAAGATCATAAAAGATAAGAAAAATCAAGAACTGAGAAGCTGTGTGTGCATTAATGTTGAGTCTCTTAAGGGAATGAGAGAATTTGAAAAAAGAAGAAAATTTTTAGCCACCAGTCACTTCTTAAATGGATCAGGGGTGGATGATGGTAAAGACAAATGGAACAGGATTTTATTTTATTTTTTGCAAGGAGTTTTTGGATAATTTACTATTTGATAAAAATTGCAGTTATTTATCTGGCAAGTCAAAGAAAAGAAAATGCAAATCTTATCTCTTATCTTGAGCACAAGTATAGGATTTGACTAAACTTTAAGGGATACTGTACTTTCAGAGTCAATTAAGACAAGCAAATACAGGGAGTAATCTCAGAAAGATGAGGATGTTGGGGAGTTTGCTGATAATGAGGCTGTATTTGCCAAGGCACAGTAAAAAATTTTCCAAGAGAATGTCTGAGTCAGGAGCAAAAATATGTAGAACTCATTGAGAATAGGTATGACTAAGGTCCAGTGGTTTATCATTTAGGTGTCAACTGGTGAAATCAGTGAGGCTACATGTAGTAGTCTAACCAGTCCCTTTAAGGGGAGTGTTTCTTAGCCCTGGACTAGGGTTAGATAACAGAGGAACTTTGGCTGCAAAATGTAAGAAGGCACTCACTCCTAGGGTCATGCACATACAGGGTTGTCTCTTGAACTGCACTATGAGAGTCTCTTCTTAAATTTTCTGTCCTTGACTTCACTCTTGCTTCACCCTAGTGCCTTCAGAATAATCATCTCACTAGGACTGAGGGCTGGGGTATTATTTGTCCCTGAGGTTTCAGTGTCAGCGCAAGAATGCGTGCTAAATTATGATCAAGTATAACCATTCATGTATTTATTTTCTGCTTTGTGTTCTTGATTGATTTTATGTTAGTATTATACTTTTTTTTGGCTTTTATAGACTCATGGGGATATTGAAAACAATTTTATGTCATTACTCATAAGTTTATAGCTAAACTGAATCTTACCAAAGATCTTTAAAATACTTTTGTTGAGTTCCAAGAACAATAACCTTGAGGGTATTGATTGGAATCAGAATGAATTTATAAACAACTCTGCAGAAAATTTTTATCTTGTCAAATTTTTCCAATAGACAAAATTATTTTGTTTTCCATTTATTTAGGTGGATATTTTATGCCTTTAGTAGATTTAGTAATATGCTTTATATGAATCCCAAATATTTCTATTTAAATTGATTTCTATATATTTTAAATAATTTTTACTTGTATGATGAAATAATTTTTCCATTATATTTGAACTTTTTTGTTAGTATATAAAAAAGTATTATTGATGCTTACTTGTATCATTTCCCATTAATGATCTTATCAATACTAAGAATGGTTCAATTGACTTTCTTATATTAATATTTCCTAGATAAACAATGACTTAAATCTAAATAATAAAAATTTCTATCATTTTCTTCCCAATATTTATACCAACTACTTAATTTTGTTTATTTTTACCACTGCCAAAATGTCAGTAAAATGCTAAGTATTTAATAGTAGTGGCAATAGAATTCATCTTTGTTTTCTTTCTTGACTTTATATGACTTCTTCTACTCACCTATGTGTCTCTGCATCTTAATTTCCTCATCCCTACAGTGAAGATAATAATAGTACCTAATACATAAGATTATATGAGAATTAAATGGGATAATTACATATAAATTGGTAAAATGTGTGTCTCAGCCTACTTGGAGTCCAAAGAAGAGAGATGTACAAAACAAAGCTTGAAAGGTGATAGATCTTATGCTGGAAAAGATCAGAGCCTTGGAGAATAGATTCAGGGGACCTATCATATTGTGGTGGACAGACTCTATGGCCACTACCATGATCCTTTCTCAGTGGTGTTCATGCCTCTTGTGATCCTATCACCTTCAGTGTGAGGAACCTGTGACTTGCTTCCAAGCAGTAGAATACAGCAAAGGTGACAGGATGTTTGTGATACCTGTGTGATAATGTTACTTAAAATTGCAACCTGTCTTGCTAGGACACAGACTTCTTCATGGTTAGCTGCAAAGAAACAACCTATCATATTGTGAGCTGCCATATAGATAAATCCATGTTGCAAAGAGTTTTGAAAGCCCGGTAAGAATACTGTCAACAATCACATGAACTTGAAAGCAGATCTTTTCCCAATTGAGCCTCTGATGAAACCAAAGGCCTGTTCAACATTTTGACTACAGGTTTTGAAACCTTGGAGCATAGGATTCAGCTAAGCTGTGCTCTGATTTCTTACCCACAGGAACTGAGGTAGCAAATGTATACTCTTTTAAGCTGCTAATTTTATGATAATGTTATGCAGCAATAGATAACAAAAACACATAAAAAACAGGAATTCTAGAGAGGAAAATAAAAGGGTAAGGGATAATGAAAATAAAATTATTACTAGAAAAATATTTCCCTGAACTAAAATTTTGAGCCAGCAGAGGAAAAGTACTGATTAAATTTTAGGCACATTCTATTACAAATTTTGTGGTAAAATCGTGAAATACAAAGAATGGCAGAAAAATATTTAAAACATGAAGGAAAATTAAAATATTTAGCAAAACAAGGAGATTAAGACTGCCATCATATTTCTAATCTTTAAGATTGGAAAATGGTAGAATAAAATTGAGTCCTGAGGCAAATGAACTGGAACTCTAGACTCTTGCATCGAAACACTGCAGAGTGAGAGAAAGATGCCTGCAGATTGTAGTACTTGGAGACAGTAAAATTAAACCATTCAAGATGAAAAGCATACTTGAGAAAGGACCCTAACCAACATCAAATGACTCAGAATAGTGACTAAAACACGCAGAAAAATGCAGAGGAGAGGAAAGAAAATATTTATGAGTAATGAATCTTACATATTTAATTAATTTAACTCAAATGGATAATGGTATACTGCCTAGGAATGTCTAAGTATTTCTTAAGGACTCTTGAAACAGAACACCTCATGAGGTTCATGTACTGCCTCTAACCTAAATTTCCAGATGATTCTTAGAGGTGTTAAAATGTGAAAAAAAAATCCAGAAGTACATGAATTCAGTTGTAAATTTTGATACATAAATTGCACTTCTATTTGATTTATAAAAAAGTAACAGTTGAAATTATAGAGAACTCTATTAAAAATATCCAAAAATTTATATGCTCCCACGTTCTACCCACCAAAGAAAATATCTTAGTACACCAAAATATACATAGGTGCTTATGTGGATTTATATATACAGATTCTTGAATATGAATTATAATAATTCATGGCTCTAACATTTCCAAAGGTCACAAATACATAATGGTTTATATACACATGTGCACACACACATACAAACAATAAAGAAGATCTTGTATTCTTAAAATATATTACACATGAAATGTCTTGGTGTGAAATGTTTCCATTTGATAGGTTTTCTTTATATTATTTCATCTTTAGCAGTAAATGATGAAATAGCCCTGGTAAATCAGTAGCTATTAGTAGCTACTAAAGGCTTCTTGGGGTTCCTAGCCTAGACTCTCTCTGAACAATCTAGTAGATCCCTAGTTGAACATTTAAAAATCAATGTGACAAGATCACAATTGAATGATATTTTTTTATTATCATTCAATGACAAAATCTTTTGTGATTACTGTCTGTGCTCTTGCTAAATTTTTACTAATTTTGTTTTAGTGTCAATCATAATAAGCGAGACTAACTTACTATCGTTAGTTATAGTGTAAATTACCAATATTAGAGCTTTAAAGGATTTAGAAATTCTGTGGCCAAACATTATCATTTTACAGGTGAGAAAACTGAGGCAGAGGTAGTTATAATAGTTATTACATGCAGAAGTCCACATAGGGACCAGTGATAGAGAAAAGGCTTACTTACCATGACCTCCTAACTCCTAGTCCAGTTCTCTTTTCCACTACTGAAATTAGCATGTGATAATTAATGGAGAATTAACATGCAAAAATTGTCATAAAAAAGTAAAATCACGGGATGTCAAATGAACTCAGAGCCAAAATCCTTTAAATAATTGCATAGAGTGCCAAATCAAAGTTGTGTCTTAGGCAGTCAGACCAAATATTTCCAAAACTTCCTTTAAAAGATTCATCTGAAATGCTTATTAAATCTACAGATATTGGGGACCCAATTACACATATTAAATCAAAAATTCCATGAAAAAGTTGACATCTCATCACTGTTAATCTATATGTTTAGCAAGTACCCCTGCTTATTCCTACCATCATATGAATTTAAAAATCCCATATGATAGACAGCAGCTATAGCCAAACGACACTGTATTTTGGTAGTAATGCAGCCCAGAAGGATCTATCTTTGTTTGTAGCTACATCCTTGGGAGCAGACAGGATTGATGTGATTGAGTGATAGATCATACATATTGCCCACAGCAGTGGGAGAGGCAGAATCATGATATTTTTGTCATTACAAATGACTTTTCTATGATTTTTGTGTGTGTATGATTTCTTGACAATCCTATAACCAAAATGGACTCTAAGGAATGCATTATTTAAAAATTTGGTAAGTTCATGGCAGAATCCTTGGGGTTTTCTAGATATAAGATCATTTCATAAGCAAAGAGCAATAATTTGTCCTCTTCTGCCCCCACTTGGATGCCCTTCATTGCCTTCTCTTGTATGATTGCTCTGGTTAGGACTTCCAGCATTAAGTTGAATAGAAGTGGTAATAGACACAGACAACCTTGTCTGGTTCCAATTCTAAGTGGAAATGATTTCAATTTTTCCCTATTCAATACGATGTTAGCTGTAGGTTTGTCATATATGGTTTATATCATTTTTAGGTAAGTCCCATCTATGCCTGTTTTGTTAAGCCTTCTTATCATTAAGGGGTGCTGAATTTTGTCAAATGCTTTTTGAGTGTCTCTTGAGAAGATCATATGGTCTCTGTTTTTGCTTCTATTCATGTGGTGAATTACATTTATAGATTTGTGTATCTTGAACCATCCCTGCATCTCTGGGATAAAGCCCACTTGGTCATGATAGATTATTTTTTTGATAAGCACCTGAATTTGGTTTGTTAGAATTTTTGCATCTATATTCATAAAGGATATTGGTCTATAGTTTTCTTTGTTGTATCCTTTCCTGGTTTTGGTATCAGGGTGATGTTGGCTTCATAAAAGGTGTCGGGGAGGATTCCCTCCTTCTTGATGTTGTGGAAAAATTTCTGCAGGATAGGCACCAGTTCTTCTTTGTAGGTCTGATAAAATTTGGGTGTGAAACCATCTGGACTAGGACTTTTCTTTTTAGGAAGATTTTTTATTGCTGCTTCAAATTCAATACTTTGTATTGATCTGTTCAGGAATTCTATTTCTTCTTGATTGAGCCTAGGGAAGCTATGTGCTTCTAAGAATTTGTTCATTTCCTCCACATTTTCAAGTTTATGTACATAGAAGCTTTTGTAGTATTCATAGATGATATTTTGCATTTCTGTAGCATCAGTTGTAATTTCTCCTTTTTCATTCCTGATGGAGCTTATTAGAATCCTTTCTTTTCTGCTTCTCATTAATCTAGCAAGAGTCCTGTCTATTTTGTTTATTTTTCCAAAGAACCAATTTTTTGTTTTATTAATCTTCTATATAGTTTTTTGTTATCAATTTCATTTAGTTCTGCTCTCATCTTTGTTATTTCTTTTCTTCTGCTGAGTTTGGGTCATTTTGCTCATGCTTTTCTAGTTCTTTGAGATGATTCTTTAGATTGTTTATTTGTGATCTTTCTGTCTTTTGGATGTAGGCATTTATGGATATAAATTTTCCTCTCAGGATTGCTTTAGATGTGTCCCACAGATTTTGATAACTTGTGTCTCCTTTATCATTTAGTTTATAGAATCTTTTGATTTCCATCTTGATTTCCTCCTTAATGCAATAATCGTTCAGCATAAGGTTGTTTAGTTTCCATGACTTTATGTAGAGATGAGAGTTTCTGTTGGAGTTGATTTCTAATTTTATTCAACTGTGATGTGAGGAGATACATGGTATAATTTCTATTTTTTAAAATTTTTTGAGACATTCTTTGTGCCCTAGGATATGGTCAATCTTAGAGAATGTCCCCTGAGCTGATGAGTAAAATGTATATTCAGTGTTTTTTGGTAGAACGTTCTGTAAATGTCAATCAGGCCCATTTATTCTAGAGTTATGTTTAAGTCCATTGTTTCTTTGTTTATTTTCTGTTTGGAGAATCTTTCCTGTTCTGTCAAGGGGTGTTGAAGTCTCTGGCTATTATGGTATTGCTGTTTATCATTTTGTTTAGATCAAGTAGCATTTGCTTTATGAATCTGGATGCACTTGAGTTAGGTGCATAAATATTTAGAATTGTTATGTCTTGTTGAATTGTACCCTTCACCATTATATAGTGACCTTCTTTGTCTTTCATTACTTTTATTAATTTGAAGACTAAGTTATCTAAAATCAGAACTGCTACATCAGCTTTCTTTTGGCTTTCCTTTGCTTGAAATATTGCTTTTCAACCCTTCACCTTGAGTCTGAATGCATCCTTGTGGGTGAGATGTGTTTCCCGAAGATAGCAGATACATGGCTTGTGTATATTTATCCATTTGGCCAGCTTATGTCTATTTAGTGGGCAGTTCAAGACATTCATATTTATTGAGAGAACTGATAAGTTGGGCAGATTTCTGTTCATCCTATTGGGTTGAACTTTGTTGCTTTGTTTTGTCTCTTGAGCCATTGTGGTTCTGGCCTTTGACCTTTAGGTTTTGGACGATTTTACATTGGTGAGTGTTTATTGTGCTGATTCTTTTGTAATGCTGTTTTGAGTACTTCCTGGAGGGCAGGTCTTGTCTTCATGAATTCCCTCAGTCTTTGCTTTCCTGAGAAGGTTTTTATTACTCCTTTGTGTATGAAACTTAGTTTATCAGGATACAAGATTCTAGGCTGGGAATTATTGTGTTTGTGAAGAGTGAGAGTAGGGCCTCAGTCTCTTCTTGCTTGTAAGGTCTCAGTTGAAAAGTCTGCTGTTATTCTGATGGATTTTCCCTTGTAGGTTACCCACTTCTTTTGCCTTAAAGCTCATAGGAGGGCCTTTTTGGTGGTCATTTTGTTCAGTCAAATGACTGTGTGTCATGGTGTCATCCTGTTTGCAATGAATCTCCCAGGAGTCCTTAAAGATTCTTGTACCTGGATTTCTAGATTTTTAGCAAGGCCTGGGAAATTTTCCTCTATTATATCCTCAAATAGCTTATCCAACCCTTGTGTATTTTCTACTTAACCCTCAAGGATGTCTGTGATTCTTATTTTAGTCCTCTTTACATAAACCCTCATTTCTTGTAGGCTTTACTCTTTTCTCTTATTTTTCTGCTCTATCTCTGTGACTGACTTATTTAATTGAAAGATGTTATCTGCAATCCCTGAGATTCTTTCTTCTGTTTGATCTACTCTGTTCTTGAGGTTTTTTACTGTGTTTTGTAATTCCTTGAATAAATTCTTCATTTCCAGAAGTTCTGTTTGATTTTTCTTTAATATTTCAATTTATTTAGTGAATTTTTCTTCCAAGTTCTGGATTTTTTTGTAGTTTCTATGTATTGGTTATCCATTTTCTCTTGTATATCACTGAGTTTTCTTACAATCCACGTTCAAAATTCTTCTTCTGTCATTTTAGTGCTCCAAATTTGATTGATATTCATTGCTAGAGAGCTGGTGTTCCCCTTTGGGGTTGTGCTTTTCATTTGATTCTTCATACTTCCAGAGTTCTTTTGCTGATTCCTTCTCATCTGGATCAGCTTTTGCTTCTTACCTTCAGATTTTTGTTTGGATAATGACATGCCCAGTTTAGTCTCTGAGCCAGTAGGTGGTGTTGGTGGGTGAGATTTGACCACACCCTATATGATGAATTAGTAGATGTAATAAACAATTGTGCAAATTGACCTCCCTGTCAGTAGGTATTACTTGCTGGGAGAGGCAATGTGCAGTGTTGTTTTTGGGTCCTGTAACCAGGTCTTGTTCCTCTGGAGAGGCACTATAGTTCATCACTATAGTCCCATCAGGGGCTGTGGGACTTCTAGGTGGGTCTTTATTCTCCACCTCAGTGGGGGTAGGTGGGGAGTGAGGCTGGGCAGGGCTGGGGTGGGTGAACCTACCCTCAAGCTCCACAAATGCTGTTAACAGGGGGTCAAAGTTCTGTTTTCTACTTATGGGCAAAGCAGCCAGGGAGGGGCTGAAATGGCCCCACTCAGTTGAAAAAATTGAGTGTGGGGGTGGGGCTATCTGAGACCTGCAGTCTAGAGCAGGCCTTGCTCCTTTCCACCCTCCCCTATTCCATGGTTTCTCCCAGGCCTCTGCCAGTAGGCAGGACCTCAAGCCAGCAGATCTTCTCTGGCTGTGATGTGGGCAGAGAGTTCCAATGCCCAGGATCACAGCCTGAGCTGGGAGCACTCCCCTCCTGGGGGAGGAGGGTTGCCCTTTAAGCATGCTGATCTGCCCCTTAAGGCACACACAACTCAGTAGGCTCCTTCACAAATATCCCTTCTGTGCCCCTGGGGCAATGTGATCAAGACCTGGGTGTATGGAATCTGGTCTGCAGGCCTGTCCCTTGGGCCCTGGATATCAATCTCTGACCATGCCATGGAGAAGAGTGCTGATCTCAAGTCACCCATGGGGTTCCCAACCTGTATCAATGTCTCTCCACCTAGGGGTTTGCCCTGCTCTCCTGGAATCACTAGGCAAGCAGCACCTGGGAGGGCTAGCAGGTAGGTAGCTCACAGTCTGAGTACCCCTCAGTCCGCTATAGGGCCCCAAAAGGAAAGGTCCCATTCCATACAGATGCTTCTGGGTGATGGCTAAAGTGTCTCTCTTGGCAGCCATGGGTAGGGAAGGGTAAGGGGAGAATGAAGCAATATGGCACCTGCCGATGGGATACGGTCTGTAGAGTGGGAGGTGCCCGAAGTTGCTGGGAGCCTGGTGTCCTATCCACAAGAGGCTCATCGCTCACTGGTGGTGGCTGTCTCTGGGCTGGTGTTGGCAGGTTTCTCCAACCACTCAGGAGCCCCCCAGCAGTCCCAGATGCAAGGGAGGGGAAATTTAACTGCTCCACCTACTCTTGTCCCTAGTCTCCAAGCCTTTTGGGGGTCTTGCACCTTCCAGTTCTCCTCCGCAACTTCTTCCTATGGAGTATCCTGTAGTTTCAGGCACTCTTCCTTCTGACCCTCATCCGATCTATGTTTGCCTGTTGTTTATTTTTATTTTTTTCGCTTTCTTCTAAAATCTATCTTTCTTGCAGACACCTCTGACTGGCGGTTGTTTTCATCCACCATCTTGCCCCTCCTCCTATCACCCTTTAATTTCTGGTTCTGATTCAACTGAGAAATTTTTTTTCTGTTTATGGATATATTTTTCAGCATCTTTGTGTGCCTACTAATTTTTATTTATATGCCAGTAATTTTGATTTTTACATTTTTGAGTGCTGTTTTTTGTTATAGCCTTTTACAGTGTGTTCAATTTCATTATGTAATACAGTTCAGTTTGATCCATTAAAGCCTTTTTTATAAACTTTCTAAAAATCTAGGTCAATGGTAGCTTTTATTGTGGGTCTAATTTATTTCCCATACTAAGGCATGACCCTTCTGTGAATTATACACAAATTTCTTTCTCCTCTGGCTGCAAACACAGGCTCTTCTTGATCACTTCTTTCTGCTGGTTCCTTCCCCAGTCCACAGGGAATTAAATGCCTTGATCTTCAGGGATGTAGACCAGCACTTAGCCAAAGACTTGAGGGTACCCTTTGGTGTTCTTTTAAATCCTCTGTCTGTGTAGCTCTCTTCTCTCAGGTTCTTTGTTTCATAGATTCAAGCTGCCTTGGTCTCCCTGAACTCTGAATTTTATCTCCATAATTTGAAATTTATTTCCATAATTCAAAATTATTCCATAATTCAAAAATTTCCAAAATTCCCAAAACCACATTACTCAGTTTCAGTTTTCCCACCCTGCTACAGCCTGGAAACTTCCCCAAGGCATTTCATTTTTACCATCTCTGGTGTCAAATTCTAGTTGCCTATTGTCTAATGTCTGAAAACATTGTTTTATATATTTCATCTAATGTTCCAATTACTTATGAGGAAAGGCAACTTCTATAGCAATTAATTCTTCATGTTCCAGAGCAAGAATTTTTCATAGTTTTACTTTGAACTTAAGCAAAATCTGTGGTAGTCTCAAAAATCTTGGACAGTTTAAGTATCCGAACAATGTGATCTTCATTTTTCTCCTGCCGAACCCCTAAGAGGTTCAATAATTGGGATCTAGTTTTTATATTCATCTCTCAGGTTTGCAGCTTTACTACCACTTAAACAGTGCAGACTTGCAAATTCATTGATGAATGAAGTTGTTTCAACTTACCTTTGGTAATTTTTTTTTCCATGGAAGAAAATGAGCAGGCAGCTTACTGCCTTGCTTCTCCTCTGGAAATATGGATAGTGTTTTCCTAATCCCTTTATCACATAGAAAGCAGTTTTTTATGTCATCGGGCTTTATTGTATAGACTCAATTCAACCTTTTAAAAATTATCTGAGGAAAAGCCATGTTTCCTTTCCTTAGGAGGCCGCTGGGACCCTACCACAAAAACTCTGATTGGGTCAGAGCTTTTCAGATTTGTCACTAGCTGCAATGTTCTGGAATAGTTTCAATTTTGACTTTAATTTTCTTTCTCCACTTCTATTCCAAGAGATTTTTGCTTTGTTTGCCCCCCATGCCCCTTTATCTTCTCTAAATCCTTGGTTACTATTTTAAGTGTGTTTGTTGCTGTTTATTTTCTCTAGCAATTCTGTATGCTTTACTTGCTTGTATGTATGTAGCCAGACAAATCTTTCAACAGCTAGCTATGTGGCTATGAATAGATTTTGTAATACCCCATTCTTCTCTTTTGTAAAATGGTGAGATTGTAATAGATGATATCTGAAGTCCTTCCAGGTTTTATATTGTTTATGAAGATTTTTTCAGGTGCCTGTTCAAAATTATCTCAGTAACAATTTATCAGCAAATATATGTCTATACTTAGGTATAATTGAATGCATATATATGTGTGTATGTATATATGAAGCCAGACCTAACTGAATAGTCATTAGACAACAATTAGGTAGCAGCTATAGGCCATGAAGCAACAAGTTGAATATAATGAATTATTTCAGGGAAACAAGTCCCCAAATTTTTACTTGTTAAAAGTATGAATGCCTCATAAAATCAATTAATTTTTAAAACCAAATAACAAATAACTCAGGTGTAAAATTTATTTATAATAGCAAAGTGTTCCCAAACATTGAAAAGAAGTAATTTCCATGAAGTTGTCAGCAACTGTGATAAAACATGTTTTTTATCAAGTCAAGGTAAAATCGTCTTCTTTAATTTGTGAACTTTTCTTTCCATTGGAAGAGAAATATAGTTGTACCTGCCCAGTGAAAAAGAACTTATAAGTAACAGGAATTTCTTACTTTTAGTGGCAGCAAAGAGGCCAATGAAGTATGGAATTTGAGTATAGGAAGACATGAGGCAATGGACTATGACACTACAAACAACAAATAGAATTAATGAAGTTCAACAGGCAAATAGAAAAAATTGAAGTTCAACAGGCAAATACAGATGCAGGCTCTTCTTTGCACTCTGTATGAAACCAAGTCACATGGTACACAGATGGGTCAACTGTAAGGTCTTCAGTAACAGACAGTTCACTAAAATATATTACTTCATTTGTTTTCATAAGAACATGAAGATATTTTCAGGCATGCTTTGTAAGGCAAAAAATAAAAATAGAAAACATTTCATCTTGCACAGTTGGAAAAAACAAGTGGAGGTGAGTCGGTCATTGATAAAAGGGACAGAATGACACAGCTAAATTAATGTACAAAATGCAATAGAGTATTCCTTGCCGACATTATTTTATGTTGTTTGCTATGAAAGAACCAATTTCTTATTTTGAAGATATTTGTGACTTCAGGAAGTCAATGAGAATGATGAGCAGGTCTCCGTGATCTCCTTATGTGAAGTCATTACTAAAATTACATGAAAACAAACAAAGTCTTCTTTAATAACCTCTCTTCACTGGCTTCATAGAAGAACATGAGAATGTTCTCTTGTCCCTGAGTTAACACTTCCCGTACATAAAATATATTGGAGAGGGGTATTGGGGCACAGGTATTGACAATGACCCACAGTATATATTCAACTCCATATACTTTATTTATGTAAATAGCATTAAGGAATAATAAAGGCTTGTGGAAACTCAAGTAAGGGTAAGGAAACTCTAATCAGACTATTTTGTGGGTTAAAGAGAATTAGATATCTGAGTGTTTGGGGAAAGTACACAAAATCACAATATTATATAGATCTAAACTGAATACATAAATAATAATAATAATGTCATGAAGTTGCTATTATTGCCTCCTCTCTGAACCCTGAATAGGACAACGAGAGAGCTGATTGTATTCTAATTGCAGTAGCACTAGTTTTGTGGGACCTTTACAAATGTTTAGCATGGCAGAATCTCATAATGGACTAGACTTTTGAAGTATTATAATCCAACATTTCACAAAATACAGTATCCTTGTTGGATAGTAATGAATCATAAACTACTACTGAATCCTTCTTGTGTCAGGAAATTCATTGCTACACCAAGTTCCTGATTAATTGTTGAGAAGCTTTTAAGTTGCTACATTCCTTACCTTGAAATGAAATCAGTCTCTTACATTTTTTCCCCAGTTCTATTCTCTGGAGCCAGAATATATCTAAGCTCTCTTTTTCCATGAGAGTCCTTTACATACTATAATTGAAAAATGCAATCATGCTCCTCTTATCTCCAGGATAAAGAAAACACCACACACTTGGAGCACACACACATACACATATACGAGGACATGCACACCCAAATACTTGCCAACAGTGCCAGTTTTTTGGGCTTTTTTATTATTTGTAAAATTTAATTTGTTCTGGTCCCAATAATATCACTGTTTCTTGTCTATGTGGAGTATAGTGAAATACTAAACTAATTAATCTGGGCCCCCAATATCTATCTGCATAACAAACAACTGTGTATGATCATTAGCTTCTTGAGTCAGGCATCATTATTTACATGATTTCTTCATCTCTAAATCCCAAATGCACTATAAAATAAGTAAGTGCTGAATAAATAAAAAATGATTCCATGTGAAATATTGACTTTTTAGGAGCTCTGCTGAATTTTATGGTTATATAAATTTGCATTAATTAATATTGACAGGTTATTTTTATGACAGGGTACTATTTGTTTCTGTTGCTGACTAAAATCCACTCCAAACTATCCTGGAGCAAAGAGAAATTTATTGTTTTCTGTAATTGTAAATAGCTTTAGATAAAACCTGTGTTGGTTGTAGATACAACTGTTCCAGAAGCTCAAATGACATCACTGAGCTTGAAATTCCTCTATCTTTCATTTAGGAGTATTCAGAATGATAAAGATAGTGGTCCTAATTTTGTCTAATTGTCATTCCCCATCCATGTCTGATCTCTCACTGGTTTCTTTTTCATACCTCTGACAAAGAATCTGCCTTCCCTGCAGCTTGCTGCAAAGAAAAATACCACAAAAGAGAGGCTTTAAAAAAAATTTTAAAGGAAGGCTTAGTTCCATAAAGAAGGCTGTTTTAGATCAGTTATGTAATTGAATACTGATAGTTGTTGTGAAGGTATTTTGTAGTTGTGGTTGACATCTACAATCAGCTGGCTTTTAAGTAAAGATTACCCTTGATAATGTGGGTGGCTCTCATCTACCCAGTAAAATTTTGAAAGCAAAAACTGAGGTTCCCCAGAGAAAAACCAACTCTGCCTCAAGACTGCAGCATCTACTCCTGTTGGAGTTTCTGTGGAGGACCCTGACAGATACAGAGGGGCTCTCTCGAGCTGCAGAAGCGAACTAGCCCAGGCTGTCCTTGGTTGTGTGGCTTTTGATTAGTTTTGTACAAAAAGCTATTTAAATACACTTTGATAATTTAAAAACAACCTGTGAAATTTATGAATGTATGTTCACAAAAAAAACCTGCACATGAAAGTTCATAGCAGCTTTATTCATAATAGCCCAAACTGGAAACAACTCAGATGTCTTTCAAGGAAGGGGATGGTTAAACAAACTGTGGTGAATCCCCATTATGGAATACTACTAAGCAATGAACATTGATAAACTATTGATACACACAGTATATGAATGACTCTCCAGGGAATTGTGCTGATTAAAAAAATCAATTCCAAAAGGATACACACACACACACACACACACACATATTACATATATTATATAAAATACCACTTAAGCATCTTTGAAATAATAAAATTTTAAAAATGAAAAATAGATGAATGATTTCCAGGTGTTGGGACAAGAATGGGAGGGAGGAGAAAAGTAGGTGTGGCTATAAAATGGCAAAAAAAAGAATCCTTGTGGTGATAAAAATGTTCTGTAGCTGGACTGTATTGATGTCAATATCCTGACTGGTATATTGCATTATAGTTATACGAGATGTTAACATTATGGGAAAACTGAGTAAAAGGAACATGGGTCCTTTCTGTATTATTTATTATAATTATATATCAGTCTACAATTATCTTAACATAAAAACATTTAACTTAAAAAAACCCAGTAGCTTATGTATAGGTCACATGAGAGAGATTAAGATAAAGCATTTTATATCATGAAAAGGATTCTAAGTATGGAGCCAGAAAACCCTGTGGCTAGTTCTGAGTGGTCCAATATCCAGTTGAGAGGCATAGTACAGAGTTCATTGGACTAGGAAGTAGAAGATCTAGATTCTGAGCCTCAATTTTCAATTTATTAGCTGCATGCCTTGGGATGAGCTGCACAACCCCTCTGAAACTCATTATTCTCATCTAATCAAAGGAATTTACCCCTCTACCATCCCCCAGGGATGTGATAAATATTTGGAAGTGTAAACCATGAATCTTACAAATGAAAGGGATTCATAGATAACTGTGAAATGATGGTTAGTAGGGATTTTAAAACTTAGGCCATATTGAATAATTTCTGTTCCACTGAGATATTTATACCTTTGTGATGATGACAGGGAGCCTCTAAAAGCATTTCTACCCATCTAGAGAAGGAAAGACACAGATGTGTTAAGATTGGGAAGGCAGAGTACACAATCAGAAGATGATCAAGTGAATAACTCTGGCTGTAGGACTTTCCCCTCTTTTAATTGTCAGATTCTCTCTTTAAGGTCTGTCTGACTTTGGACACGCTATGATTCACAAATTGAGTGGATCCCAGGCAACACTGAGGAAGAACTTGATTCAGGATTTAAAAGAAATAAGTTTATGGGGGGGTGTGGGGAGGAATGGCAGGGGCAATATATGTAACCCTCACAATATTTGTACCCCCATAATATGAAAAAATAAAAAAAGTAAAAAAAAATAAAATAAAATAAAAAGAGAAAAAAAAGAAATAAAGTTTAAAAATAATTATAATAGAAATAGTAATTATTATAAAAAATTAAAAATAAAGTAAACTTTTAAAATAATTATGATAAAAATGTTTCATGCTTAAATATTAACTCAAAAATAAAAATAACATATGTTCTGTTTTTTAACTTTTTAACTTTTTTATTGATACATATTTGTACATATTTATGGGATATATGTGATATTGTATTATATGCATAGAATGTGTGATGGTCAAATCAGGGTATTTAGGGTATCCATCACCCTTAGTGATGGTATCATTTGTATGTGTTGGGAACATTCTAAATCTTCTCTTCTAGCTATTTTAAAATATGCAATACATTGTTAACTATGGTCACCCTACTCTGCTATCAAACATGAAAACTTTTTTCTTCTGTCTAACTGTAAGTTTATAACCATTAGCCAACCTCTCCTCAGGTCCTCCTACCCACCTACATACCCTTTCAAGCCTGTGGTAACTATCATTGTACTCTGTACGGTCATGAGATTATCTTCTTTGGTTCTCACATATGAGTGATAAAATGCTATATTTGTCTTACTGTGCCTATATTATTTAACTTAACATAGTGACCTCCAGTTCCATCCATGTTGCTGCAGATGACATGATTTCATTCTCTGTTGCAGCTAAATAATATTCTATTGTGTGTATATACCACATTTTCTTTATGCACTCATCTCTTTATGGACATGTAGGTTGATTCTGTATCTTTGCAACTGTATAGTGCTGCAATAAACATGAGGTGCAGGTATTTCTTTTTTTTTTTTTATTTAATTATTTTTTTTATTTTGGCATATTATGGGGGTACAGATTTTAAGGTTTCAATAAATGCCCATTTCCCCCCCTCCCCCCAAAAGTCTGAGTCTCCGTCATGACCATCCCCCAGATGGTGCACATCTCACTCACTATGTATGTATATACCCGCCCCCCTCCCCCCTCCCACCTGCCCAATACCCTATTACTGTAGCACCTATGTGTCCACTTAGGTGCTACTCAGTTAATACCAGTTTGCTGGAGAATATATCTGGTGCTTGTTTTTCCATTCTTGGGATACTTCACTTAGTAGTATGGGTTCCAGCTCTAACCAGGAAAATATAAGGTGTGCTATATCACCATTGTTTCTTAGAGCTGAATAGTACTCCATGGTGTACATATACCACATTTTATTAATCCATTCTTTGATTGATGGGCACTTGGGCTGTTTCCACAGCCTTGCAATTATGAATTGTGCTGCTATAAACATTCGAGTGCAGGTGTCTTTTTTGTAGAGTGTCACTGGATCATTTGGGTAGATGCCCAGCAATGGGATTGCTGGATCAAATGGTAGATTCACTTGTATTGCTTTAAGGTATCTCCATATTGCTTTCCACAGAGGTTGAACTAGTTTGCAGTCCCACCAGCAGTGTAGGAGTGTTCCTCTCTCTCCGCAACCACGCCAGCATTTATTGTTTGGAGATTTTTTGATAAAGGCCATTCTCACTGGGGTTAAGTGATATCTCATTGTGGTTTTGATTTGCATTTCCCTGATGATTAGAGATGTTGAGCATTTCTTCATATGTTTGTTGGCCATTCTTCTGTCTTCTTTAGAAAAATTTCTGTTCAAGTCCTTTGCCCACTTTTTAATGGGGTTATTTGATTTTTTCTTCCTGATTTTCGTGAGTTCTAAGTATATTCTAGTTATCAGTCCCTTATCGGATGCATAGGATGCAAAAATTTTCTCCCATTCTGTAGGTTGTCTGTTTACTTTCATGACTATTTCTTTGGCTGTGCAGAAGCTTTGTAGTTTGATCATGTCCCATTTATTTATTTTTGTTGCTGCTGTGATTGCCTTTGGGGACTTCTTCATAAACTCTTTGCCCAGGCCGATGTCTAGGAGAGTGTTTCCAACTTTTTCCTCTAGAGTTCTAATAGTTTCATATCTTAGGTTTAAGTCTGTTATCCAGCGTGAGTTGGTTTTTGTGAGAGGTGAAAGGTGTGGGTCCTGTTTTAGCCTTCTACAGGTGGCTATCCAGTTTTCCCAGCACCATTTATTGAAGAGGGATTCTTTTCCCCAGCGTATGTTTTTGTCTGCTTTGTCAAAGATGAGATGGCTATATGAGGATGGTTTTATATCAGGATTCTCACATCTGTTCCACTGGTCGATATTCCTGTTTTTGTGCCAATACCATATTGTTTTAATTACTACAGCTTTGTAGTATAGTTTGATATCTGGCATATTAATGCCTCCCATTTTGTTTTTGTTGCCTAGAATTGCTCTTGATATTCGGGGTCTTCTTTGGTTCCATACGAAGCGTAAAATTATTTTTTCTATATCTGTGAAGAATGCTGATGGGATTTTAATAGGTATTGCATTGAATCTGTAGATCAGTTTGGGTAGTATAGACATTTTGATGATATTGAGTCTGCCGATCCACGAGCATGGTATGGATTTCCATCTGTTTACATCCTCTGCTATTTCCTTCCTCAGTGTTTCATAGTTCTCTCTGTAGAGGTCTTTTACCTCTTTGGTTAAATATATTCCTAGGTACTTTAATTTCTTTGTTGCTATTGTGAAGGGAATTGAGTCTTTGATTTGGTTCTCAATTAGATTGTTGTTGGCGTATATGAATGCCTCTGATTTCTGTGTATTGATTTTGTATCCTGAGACTTTACTAAATTCATTGATCAGTTCCAGGAGTTTCTTGGTTGAATCCTTGGGGTTTTCTAGATACAATATCATATCATCAGCAAACAGTGAAAGTTTGATCTCTTCTGCCCCTATTTAGATACCTTTGATTCCATTTTCCTGTCTGATTGCTGTAGCCAAGACTTCTAGCACTATGTTGAACAGAAGTGGAGATAGTGGGCAGCCTTGTCTGGTTCCAGATCTAAGTGGGAATGATTTCAATCTTTCCCCATTCAGTATGATGTTGGCTATGGGTCTGTCATATATGGCTTGTATCATTTTTAGGTATGTCCCTTCTATGCCTATTTTCTTAAGTGTTCGTATCATGAAAGGGTGTTGAATTTTGTCAAAAGCTTTTTCTGCATCTATTGAAAGAATCATGTGGTCTTTGTTTTTGCTTCGGTTTATGTGGTGAATTGCATTTATAGATTTACGTATGTTGAACCATCCCTGCATCCCTGGGATGAAGCCCACTTGGTCGTGGTGGATTATTTTTTTGATAAATGTCTGGATTCGGTTAGCTAAGATTTTGTTGAAAATTTTTGCATCTATATTCATTAGGGATATTGGTCTGTAGTTTTCTTTTTTTGTTGCATCCTTTCCTGGTTTTGGTATCAGAGTGATATTCGCTTCATAAAAGGTGTCGGGGAGGTTTCCGTTCTTCTCGATGTTGTGGAATAGTTTCTGCAAGATAGGTACTAGTTCTTCTTTATAGGTATGGTAAAATTCAGGTGTGAAGCCATCTGGACCGGGACTTTTCTTTTTAGGGAGATTTTTAATTGCTGTTTCTATTTCAGCTGTTGAGATTGGTCTGTTCAGGGAATCTATTTCTTCCTGGTTGAGCCTAGGGAGGCTGTGTGTTTCTAGAAATTTGTCCATTTCCTCCACATTTTCCAGTTTGTGTGCATAAAGATTTTTGTAGTATTCATAAATTGTATCTTGTATCTCTTTGGGATCAGTTGTGATATCTCCTTTTTTATTCCTGATGGAGCTTATTAGAGATTTCTCTTTTCTGCTTTTCGTTAGCTTAGCCAATGGCGTGTCAATCTTGTTTATTTTTTCAAAGAACCAACTTTTTGTTTTATTAATCTCCTGAATAGCTTTCCTGTTTTCAATTTCGTTTAGTTCTGATTTGATCTTGTTGATTTCACTTCTTCTGCTGGGTTTGGGGTTGGTCTGTTCTTCTTTTTCCAGCTCTTTGAGTCGTTTCATTAGATTGTCTATTTGTGATCTTCTTGCCTTTTGGTTATAGGCATTTATGGAGATAAACTTTCCTCTTAGAACTGCTTTAGCTGTGTCCCAGAGGAGTTGATAACTTGTCTCTCCATTGTCGTTTTCTTCATAGAAGTTTTTTATTTCCGTCTTGATTTCTTCATTTACGAAGTAATCATTTAGTAGGAGGTTGTTTAATTTCCACGTTTTTGTGTAGAAATGTGAGTTTCTGTTAGGGTTGATTTCTAGTTTTATTCCACTGTGATCTGAGAAGGTACATGGTATGATTTCTATTTTTTTAAATTTCTTGAGATTTTCTTTGTGTCCTAGGATATGGTCAATCTTAGAGAATGTCCCGTGAGCTGATGAGAAGAACGTATATTCAGTGGATTTTGGGTAGAATGTTCTGTAGATGTCTGTCAGACCCAATTGTTCTAGAGTTTTGTTTAAGTCCATTATTTCTTTATTAATTTTCTGTTTGGAGGATCTGTCTCGTGCCGTCAGTGGGGTGTTGAAATCCCCGGCTATTATGGAGTTGCTATTAATCCATTTGCTTAGCTCCAGTAAGGTTTGCTTTATGAATCTGGGTGCACCTAAGTTGGGTGCATATATATTTAAAATTGTTATCTCTTCTTGTTGGACTGTGCCCTTCACCATTATATAATGACCCTCTTTGTCTTTTACTACTTTTGTTGGTTTAAAAACTAAATCGTCTGAAATTAGAACTGCCAGACCAGCCTTCTTTTGGCTTCTATTTGCTTGGAATATTGATCTCCACCCTTTTATTTTTAGTCTATGTGCATCCTTGCAGGTTAAATGTGTTTCCTGAAGACAGCATATACTTGGCCTGTATTTTCTTATCCATTCAGCCAGCCTATGTCTCTTGAGTGGAGAGTTTAAGCCATTCACATTTATTGAGAGAACTGATAGGTAAGGTAGATTACTGATCATTCTGTTGGGTTGGATGTTGTTGCTATGATTTCTGTCTTGAGCCATTGTAATATCTGGCCTTTAATATCTTTGGGTTTTGGTTGTTTTTATATCCGTGGGTTATTATTATGATGTTCCGTGCATAACGCTGTTTTAAGTACTTCTTGTAGGGCTGGTCTTGTCTTGGTGAATTCTCTGAGCCTTTGCTTGTCTGAGAATGTTTTTATTTCTCCTTCATATATGAAGCTTAGTTTTGCAGGGAATAATATTCTAGGCTGGGCATTGTTTTGTTTCAAAAGAGTGAGAATGGGGCCCCAGTCTCTCCTTGCTTGTAAAGTCTCATTAGAGAAGTCTGATGTTATTCGAATTGGCTTTCCCTTGTATGTCACTTGCTTCTTTTGTCTTACAGCTCTTAGAAGGGCCTCTTTAGTTGATACTTTGGTCAGTCTAATGACTGCATGACGTGACGTCTTCCTGTTTGCATTGAATCTCCCAGGGGTCCTCTGGGCTTCTTGAACTTGTATATCAAGATTTTGAGCAAGGCCTGGGAAATTTTCCTCTACTATATCTTCAAACAGCTTGTCCAACCCTTGAGTGTTGTCTTCTTCCCCTTCTTGTAACCCTATGACCCTCACATTAGGTTTCTTCACATAATCCCACAGCTCTTGTAGGCTTTGCTCTTTTCTCTTGTTTTTCTGCTCTATTTCTGTGACTGATTTATTTAATTGGAGGGTGTTATCTTCAAGCTCTGAGATTCTTTCTTCTGCTTGATCTACCCTGTTCTTGAGACTTTCCACAGTATTTTGTAGTTCTCTGAGTTGATTCTTCATCTCCAGGACTTCGGTTAAAGTTTTCTTCACTGTGTCCATCTCTTTGTTGAACCTTTGTTCCATTTCTTGGAGGTTTTTTGTGTTTTCTTGGTGTTGGTTATTGAGTTGTTGTTGCAGCTGGGTGAGTGTTCTTATGATCCACATACGAAATTCCTTTTCTGTCATATTGGTTGCCTGATTTTGGTCGGTGTCCGTTTCTAGGGGGCTGGTGCTCCTCCTTGGGGGTGTGTTTTCCGTTTGGTTCTTCATATTTCCTGAGTTCTTTCTCTGATTTCTTCCCATGTCGATCAGTTGTTGTTTCTTTCCTTAGGTTATTGTTTGGGTATTCACACACCTTGTTTAGTTTCTGAGGCGTTAGGTGGTGTCTGTGGGTGAGATTCGACCACTCCCTGTATATTGAGTCAGTGGATGCCGTGGCAAGGCTGTGCAAGATGCTGTCCCTGTCAGTAGGTGGCGTTTGCTTGGAGGAACAGGCTATGGTGTTGATTTTGAGTCCTGTTATCAGCTCTTGTTCTGGGCGGAGCTGGGTTGGGTAAGCCTGCCCTCAGGCCGTTAGCAGGGGTCAAAGTTCTGTTCTCTGCTTCCAGGGAGAGCTGTCAGGGCGGGGCTGGAATGATCCTGCTCAGCCAGAAAGTCTGGGTGTGGGGGTGGGGCTGTCTGAGACCCGCAGTCTGCCGCAGGCCTGGCTTCTTTCCACCCTCCCCAACTCGGCAGCTACTCCTGGGCCTCTGCCAGCAGGCCAGACCACAAGCCACCAGGCCTCCCCGGACTGCGATGCCGGCGGGGAGATTCCCTGCACAGGAACGCCACCTGGGTTGGGCGCACGGCCTCCTCCTGGGAGGAGGGTTGCCCTCTAGGACCCGATCTGCCCCTGGAGGCACACAGACCTTAGTAGGCTGTTAACATATAACCCTTCTGTGCCCTGGGCAATGCTAGCCCTCGGTGCAGGGGATCTGGTCTGCAGGTCCGACCTCTGCGTCCCAGAGTTCAAACTGTATTCCCACCAGGGAGAGGAGTGCCAGTCCTAATTCACCCACAGGGAGCCCAAGCTGGGTCTATGTCTCTCAGCCTCTGAGTCGGCACCGTTTTCCTGGGAACACGGTGCCAGCAGCACCTGGGAGGGCGGGCGGGTTGGGAGCTCACAGTCTGAGTTCCCCTGAGTCAGCTGTAGGGTCCCAAACGGGAAGGTCCCGTTCCCTGGAGGTGCCTCCGGCTGGTGGCTGTATTGTCTCTCTGGGCAGCCGCAGGTAGGGTCGGCGGAGGGGAGGAGGAGGCAATATGGCGCCTGCTGCGCGGCTCGGGTCCGTGCACACGGAGGTGCCCGGAGGAAGTTGGGAACCTGGTGCCACGTCTGCTACAGGCTCACCGTTGGCAGGCGGCGGCAGTCTCTGGGCTGATGTCCGCAGGTCTCTCCACCCGCTGGGGAGCCCACCAGCAGTCCCGAATGCAGGGGAGGGGAAACAGCAGATCCACCTACCCTTGCCGCTGGTCTCCGGGCTGCTCCGGTGGTCTCAGCCTCCAGTTCTCCTCCGCAGCCTCCTCCCGTGGAGTCTCCCGTGGTCTCAGGTACCCCTCCTTCCGGCCCTTGTCCGCTGTATGCTCGTCTTCTTGCTTCTTTCCTCTAGTTTCTGCTAGAATCGGTCTTTTCTGCAGAGACCCTCTGTCTGGCGGTGTTATTCGTCCGCCATCTTGCTCCGCCCCCCCTCCAGGTATTTCTTTGATATACTGATTTACTTTCTTTTAGATATATACTTAGTACAGGGATTGCTGGATCATATAGCAGTTTTGTTTTTGTTTTTTGGAAAATATCCATAGTGTTTTTTTATAATGCTTGTATTAATTTATAGTCCCACCAATAGTATATAAGAGTTTTCTTTTTCCCACATCCTTACCAGCATTTGTTATTTTTTTTGTCTTTTTATTAATAGACTTTTTAATTGGGATAAGATGGTATCTCATGGTGGTTTTGATTTTTATTTCTCTATGATTAGTGATGTTGAGCTTTTTTTTTTTATATACCTGTTGGTCATTTATTTGTATGTCTTCCTTTGAGAAATGTCTATTCATATCCTTTGCCCAATTTTAATGTGATTATTTGATTTTTAACTGTTGAATTATTTGAGTTCCTTGGATATTCTTCATCGTAGTCCCTTGTTAGAGGTTTGCAAACATTTTCTCCCATTCAAAGAGTTTTATTATAATTCTGTGGCTTTCTTTTGCTATGCAAAAGCTTTTTAGTTTAATATAGTTCCATTTGTTTGCTTTTGTTTTAATTGCTTGTGTTTTTGAGGTTGTAGTCATAAAATCTTTGCCTAGACCAATGTACTTGAGTGTTTTTTCTATGTTTTCTCCTGGTAGTTTTACAGTTTGGGGTCTTACATTTAAGTCTTTAATCCATTTTGAGTTTATTTTTGTATAGGGGAAGAGATAGGAGTCTAGTTTCATTCTTCTGTGTACTGATATCTAGTTTCCCAGCACCATTTATAAAAGAGGGTATTCTTTACCCATTGTAAGCTTCTGGCACCTTTATCAAAAATCAAGAGGCTATAAATATGTAGATGTTTTTCTGGGTTCTCTATTCTGTTCCATTATTCTATATGTCTGTTTTTGTACCAATACTAGGATGCTTTGTTAACTAATAGCTTTATAATGTATTTTGAAGTCTGGTATTGAGAGGCTTTCAGCTTCGTTTTTTGGCTCAGGATTGCTTTGGATCATCTGACTCTTTTTTGGTATGCAATTACTGATGACAATTTAGATTAGAACCATCTTTCCATAAAACAACTGACTTTACCACTGAGTATTGATTTTTTCCTTCTTCAAAAGCTGTCTTTGACAAGTCAACAATATGCCATTCTTCAACTTTTTAAAGTATTACTTTATATGTGGCAAAACAAACAAAAATGTTTCCAAAAATTAATGATCAGAGGTGGGAGTAATTTTTTTCTAGAGTAAAAGACAAAGCTTTTAAGATCTTAAAATTATGCTGCTGCCACTTAAGGTAAAAAAGAAAAAAATGTATAAAATCACTTAAATTTTCTCTCTCTCTCTTTCAAAGTCCAGTCTTTTTAGAGTAGAAATGAAGTAGTTCTTTGCAAGAAGATCAAATAAAATTACGCACAAGGCAGAGAGTGATAGGGCTGCCTGTCATTTTGTGTAATTTCATCTGAACAGTGGAACAGAGTGGCTTCCGAAACTGTCCTGGAACTGGTCACCTATGGGAAATAATGTCAGAGGTACATTTATTTCTCTAATCTCTATTGAAAGTGTTCTCTCTGTCTCTCCCTCATGTACACACACACAAAAACACACACTTTCTCTTTCTTCTGTACCATATAACACTTCTAAGTGTACACTTGCTTCTTTTACTGATAGAGGAAACTAAGGAATAAGATTTGGGTACATTTTCTAGTTAATTGTTAAAACAAATGATTATTCAGAAATGTGATAGCAATTCATTAGGAAATGATTTAAGTATTTATTCTCTTAGATCAATAATCCTAATTTTTAAACTTTTTTTAGATAAGAATAGCTAATATTAATTTAGTGCTCTCTACGTGCCAGGTGTGGTCACAGATAACCTGCGAATTGGGTTCTAATATTATCCACAAACTACAGACTAATTAAATGAAGCACAGCTTGTTTAAATAGCTTGTCTAATGTCACCCAGCTAATCAGTGCTAGAGTTAGTATTTAAAGTTATATTCTCTTTTTCTCAGACCCCTTACACTCAACCTTTGAAGTTGACTAATCACATTAGGTATAGCTATTAAATAATTGATAGAGTTACAGTTTCATAGAAATATTCCTACCTAGAAAATATAGATGCACATACCTGTAATTTTTTTCTACATGGAAGAGCAATATGATATAGATTTAAATTTTTATGAAGATAAAATAAATGGAAGATAAAATAAATGGAAGACAAAATAAATGAAGATAAAATAAATCAATAAAGAAAAAAACAAAAAATAAAAGGAGCAATCTAAATGTTTACCACTATGTGCTTCCAAAGAACCACAATATATTCTATAATTATTCATTTTTATAACTGTGTAGAACTGAGAAAAAAATCTGTACAAACTTCATAAATAATATTAAATATAGTAATTTTCAAAAGCATTTAGATTGATATCCTTCAAATGAACTATGCTTTTTCTTTAACAGATGTATGAGCTATGGGAACTCCTCTTTAAACTTCAGTATGTATGATATGTTTTTATTTCTCTCCTTTTTTCTTTATGCTCTCAGATATAAATTGAGATTAACCATAACCAATGACATTTCTCTGTAGCTTTTTAAATAGTACCCTTGCTTAAAAAATATAAATGCTTCGCCACTATGACTCAATCATTGACTTTGCAATTTTAAACTCAATTCTTCCTTTGAATCCAAGACGTACTCTTTTTGCCATGATATTTAGGTGAGGCTCTTATATAAAGTATTTCAATGTGTAATTATTTCGCAAGAACATTTAAAAATCATTCTGAACTTCGAACCTTGTCATCCATCCTTTTTAAAAACTGTATGTTAGGGTGGTGGTGTTCACCAGAGATTTGCGGGGTGGGGAGATAGACTCACATCTGAAAGATGCAGCGAACAGTGTGGAGGGGAAGGGCATACCTCTAACCTTTGCTAAGTAAAGGCAAAATTATAAGCTAACCAAAATGTTATTTTAAAAAAACATTTATCGGGTGTTGGGCAGGTGGGGAGGAGGGGATGGGTTTATATATATACATTATAAGTGCATTTTGCATTGTCGGGGGCATGGACATGCTTGAAGCTCTGACTCTAGGGGGGACAGAAGGCAATAGCAATGTTTGTAACCTTAACATTTGTACCCCCTTATTGTGCTGAAATAAATTTAAAAACTGTATGTTATATCTAACTTTTAAAATTAAAATAAATGGTTATTTGGATCAAATATTAAATTGGTCTGGTTATGTTTGTTAAAATGAAATTATGCAGTACTTTTTAAATTAATTATCATTCCACAGAATCAACAGGACTCCAATCCTATAAGGGAAAGTCAAGATCAGCTTGGGGTTTAGGAATATTACTGAGGAGCATCTCTTATTCTGAATATGTTTCTATACAGTTCAATCAACCAGGCTATAAATTCTTGCCTCTTCAAGGATAATATTAAATCTGACTCCACTCCTTCAGATTTGAGGCTTTCAGTTAGTCTTCATATTGTCTGATCTGAGTGTTTACCAACAAAGTTAAATTTGACTTGGAACTCTGATGTAGGTACCCTCTCATGTCTGAGTACATGAGCCTCATGCAGACATTAAATATTAGCTACTTGACCTTCACTCTACCATGGGCAGTTCAGATAAACAAAATGTCCCAGAAATAATGCTGGGATGTATGTAAGCTCCTAGTCTAAACTCACTGAAGACATGGGGAAATAACCAAATTAGTAAGGAAAAGCAGATGCCACATACTACAGAATTGGTCTCTTAAGAACTTCAGTTAATGATTGTAAAAAAATTCATATGTAAAATAATAGGAAGTGACAATAGAATAAAAACATCAGAAAACGTGATACAAAAAAGAAAAGGGAAATAGGTATATTTGAAAAGAATTAAAAAGTATTTTTGGAAATAAAAGAAGCCTTTGAAATTAAGAATGTAATAGATGAGTTAAACAACACACTGCTTTAAAAGTTGAAGAAAACAAGAAGTGAACTGGAAAATGTATCTATGAAGTCAAGTAGAATGCAATACTTAAGGACACCTACTCTATAAAGACGGAGACAAAGGGAAATAGAGAGAGAAATGTGGAAATTTAAAAAAGTAGTCAAAGGGAATGGAATATAGAATGAGTACATTTCTTTAGAGTTCCCAGAAAACTGGTTTGAAGAAAGAGTGATTAAAAATTGTATAGAATTGCTAAAAGACATAAATTCTGTTGCTTGGATAAATTGTATCATGTTGAAATATATAAAAAATCATAAGATTAAAAAGCCAATAAATTAAAAATAAATAAAAAAGAATAAAGATTTTAAAAAATAAGAAAAAAAGACATAAATTCTTAGATTCAAAATTATAAGAAATTTCAAACAGAATTAATTAAAGCAAGCCAACACAAATTATATTAAATATACAAATAAATAAATAAATTGAAAGCAAATGGGAAGAAAGCAGTGATTACCAAAAACAAAAACAACCCCCCCCCATTGAACCAAACAAAAAAACCCAAAACAACAACAATGATTGGCTTAACAGCTGATAAGAAGAAATTACAGGCCAAAAAACTCCCTTTATCAATATATTTTGCCACAGAGGATACTAATAAGAAAAAATAAGATTCCTTTTCAAAAAGGGGAAAGAAGAATGTAAGAGGAAACTAAAGAATAAGAAATAGGATTCATTAGTATTATATAGTTAGTATTATAATATATTATATTATTTTCTTAATTTATTTCTTAAATTTCAAAACATTAAGGAGGTACAAATGTTTTAAGTTAATGCTTGAGTCCTGGCTATAGGTGTGCCTTTCACTCAAATAGTGTTCATAGTATATTAAAAAAATAACAATAAGTTGACATTTATTGCCCATAAATCAAATGTCTGATGATATCAAGTGTTGAGGATTACAACGAACAACTAGAATTCTCACATACCATAGTGGTAGTAGTGCAGATCCACACAAACACATAGAGATACCTGGTAGAATTTGAGATCTTCACACATTTGTGGCTCATTCATTCTACTGAAAATATACTTCCAATTATTATTTTTAGAGCTCACAAATTAGGAGACTTTCATTTTAGAATGGAAAGTTTAGAATGAAAAGTTTAGTTTCATTTTAGAATGAAAAGAGACTTTCATTTTAGAATTTCATTTTAGAATGTTAAGATATTTTTTAAAAGTGCATCTTAGAATGGATGAAATACTATGGAGAAGCTTTCACACATGCAGGCAAAGAGATGTATACTAGAATGTTGACAGCAATACTGTTGCTACTAGGGAAAATTTAGAAACAATGATAAATATCCATCAGCAGCAGTCTGGGTTAAGTTAGGGAACGCTAATACAGTAGAGTGCCCTCTTCAGTGAACATGAATGAACTAGAGATACTAAATCACACCCACAAAATACTGAATGAAAAATAAATCAAGTATAGAAGGCTATATATGGTAAGATATTTTTATATATAATTTTAGTTTAAGGAAAACAAGATTGGGTCATTTGTATATAATAAATATGTAAAGATGCATTACCAAAATAAAGATATAGGTTCCTCTGATTACAAATAAGGAAAATGCTACCAGAGATTAACTCCAAGGCCTTTGTTGTATTTGTAATGCTTTATCTTTCATTGTTTATGGTAGTACGCAATTGTTATTTAACAATATTCTTTTTACATTTTGTATGTCTGAAATGTTTCTTAATACAGTGTTATTTAAATTCAATCTAATAGATCTTTTTTTTTAAACTAAGGAAAATATAGTTTATTCTCTTTAATACAGGTGGTCCTTGACTTACAATGGTTGAATTTCCAATTTGTGGAAATGCTGCAAAAGCAATATGCATTCAGTAGAAACCATAATTCTAGTTTTGACTTGTCATCTCTTACCAGGCTAATACTATGCTGTTTGATACTGTTTCAAGATGCTGGGCAATGGCAGGGAGCCATAGCTTCCAATCTGCCATGCAATCATGAGGGTAAACAACTGATAATCTATGGTATACTGTGTTGCCAGATGATTTTGTCAAACTGTAGGCTAATGGAAGTGTTCTAAATACATTCAAAGTAGGCTACTTTAAACTATGATGTTTGGTAGGTGAGGTATATTACATGCATTTTCATCTTACTATATTTTCAACTCTCAGTGAGTTTATCAGGACATAATCCTATCATAAGTCAAAGAGCACCTGTACTTCAAACCAGTAATGTGGTGGCTGGTTGTGGGGAAGGTGGAAGGATAAGGAGAAGGTTTGATTTAACACAGTCCTAAAATATATTCTGAAATGCATGTGACTCAGGTATGCTCTAAAGCTACAGAAATAGGTTCTCATTTCTAAGCTGTAAATAGATTTCATTGGATTTTATATCACAAACAAGGTGTTCTAATTTATCATGCTATTTTGCTGAGAGTGCTCAAAATTTGCTCATGTAACTATTAATTATTTGTGTTTAATTCCGAAATTACTATGAACTTCTAAGTTAATAAGGACCCTACTTAGCCTTGATCTCTTGAGCTTTTACCCAAAGGCTTAATTATAATTATTATTGGATTAATAAGAAGGAACTTCTGTTATTCAAACATCATAGAGAAATACGTACTTTATTTAAAATATGCCTATGATCAGGTTGATCAAAGGATTTGTTACATTTAATTTCATAATCACTCAGACTTAATGAGAAGAGATCATTATAAAAGCAGATGTTGGTGAAAACCAGAGATTTTCCTGTAGTCCTAAATTAATAGATACAGAGTATTACATATTTTCTATATGTGTTTTCTGCCATTTTCTATTGTGTTTAGTCTTTAATAAATACAGAATAATGCATAAAAATAAAAACAATAATTTATTTCTAATAATGACCTACTGTTATTCTGTAATTAAAAATTACAGTTTATTCTCCTAAACTACTCATTATTTAGAAAAATAAAAGGTGAATATTAACTCTGACTATTCTACTTGCAAGGAAAAAAAATCTGTTAGAATTGTGTTACTTAGACCTAGTAAATTGACTTAGCCTTGATTCCTGTTTGCCCTCTTTCTAGAGTGATCACTTGTAAAAATTGGTACTTTTTATTCATTAAGATTCAAAAGTTGCAGTTTATCATCACACTCAAAATTAGTCTTCCATTTACTCTTCATAGATTCCAAAAAAGACACAAACTTCTGAGATTTACTCTTATCCATGCAGCAGGCCCAGGATTGCACAACTAAGGAAGCCTGGGCAAAAACTGCTTCTCTTATCTCATAAATCACCAAAATGTTTTAAATGGCAAGTGGATAAACAGTGAAGCATCCTGATTTTCTAAACCAGACAAAGCGAGAGATCAGAATGGCTTAAATCTACAGTGCAGAACAACACTTGGCAAATTCAACTTGTTGCTATAATCCAATCACTCCTGCATGTTTGCTGGGTTAATCTTCTTTTAATACCACTTCTGTTATGTCAGTTCTCTGGCAAAATACCACTTAACTCTTAAATTGGAATTATTTGTATTTCAGTGTGAATTTTGAATATCAAAATACTGAGGTAAAATAGCATAAACACATTTCAAAATGCTGCAAAGCTCTGAAGACCACTGGGTAATACCTTGGAACATAGTTGAAACTAACCCTGAGCCATGAGTAAAGATGAGGAAGATGCTGCTTTTAAGATCTAAAAAATATCAGACTATGATAGACAACATCTCAGGCAAGAAGAAAGAGGAGGAAATAATCTGGATTTAAGAGACCAAAAGACATAAAGAACAAAATAGAGTAACTTAGGAGATTTCCAGAAAATGGTGATGGTATGGAAGCAAAACCTCTCTCTTCCCAAACCTACTGAACAACACCACCAAAATAAAACCAAAAGCAAAAGCAAATATGTGTGTGTATATATATATACATATATATATATATTTGATGTAAAGCTCAACCACAATTACATAATAGTAATTAAAGCTCTTAAGGTTCTTGGGGAATAGAATAAATAGGAGGTTCCAGCTATTGTAGGCTTTCTCCAGTACCTCATCTTCTTAGGGTACTTTCTGTCTGCTCCTGTGGCCCTGGCCTTCCCTGGCCCATCTCACCCTTTGGAAGAAAGGGAAGCCAATAGAAAACAAATAGGGGGGCTTATTTCTCACTAGGACAACAGCTTCTTGGTTAATAATAACAATAATAATGATAATAGCCAACATTTATGGAATGTATAAACAAGAATACAAACTCTGGCACTTGTGTTCTAGTCCCTTAGGTGGGCTGTTTCTTTCACATTATATTTTCAGGTAGTGCAATATTTTGCTGTACCAACACTATTTGTAGTCTCTAGAGTCTGACTGTGGCAAGGCAAATTTTCCTTTTATAAAATAACACATAAGCAAGTTGATCATTTGCTGTCCTTTTCTCACCTCCCAAGTTCAGATAAGAAAAGAAAGAAAAAACAAATAGATCTTTAAGGAGTCCATGATACTAATCAAGTACTCATGAATATTTCTGAGTAACATGCATTCTGCACAGTACTTCCACATTTGAGGTAAAAAAACCTACACTTTTAGTCTTGTGCATTTCACAAGCTGTGTGACTCAGAGTAAGTAATTTAATTTAGAGCTTTACAATATCTATCAGTGAGACTTTAAGAATATATACATATATATTTTTGAAACAGAAATTAATGTGTGTATTTGGTTGTGTTTTGGGTACATGGTTAGCTGACAATTCTGAAATAGGTTGGTGGAAAAAGTGTAATACAGTTTTTAAAAAATGATTTTTTCTTCTGGGTTTCAAGGTTTGTATTTTAGCTGTGCAGAAAAGGTCAAGGTTTCTAATTGTACACTCAACCAAATAAGCAGAAGGGATTTTGTTGTTAACAAAGGTGGTCTATAGTATGTGAATCTTGTCTTCAAAATTCCTTATAGGATATAGACAGCCCAACAATCCTGCCCACATATTCTTTCTTTCCTCTTAGAGAAGATGGTAAGAAAATGGCTTATAGAATGAGCAGACTGAGCAGACTGGATAAGGTACAAACAAAAACAACTTGATTCTTTCTCCCAATGTCTCTTCACACTTGATCCATGGCCTAGTTCTCTCCCTGGTCCTGGAAGAAACCTCTGTTAGGCCTTAAGGCTTTTCCAGTCACTTCTATATAGAAAGTCAACAGTCCTTATATTTGTAGCAACAAATTAGAAGTTCAATATATTTAATGATTATATCCTGTCCCCTATATTAATAACTGAAAGCCAACAGCTTTGTCAAATCAATCTCCAAATAGTAACAGTAACTATTAATGAGTGTGGGATTAAGGTTCTTTTTTTTTTTTTTTAGTTCACTTCTATTCATTGAATTCTATTATTTGCTAGTAATCTGTTTATCACACCCCATTTAATCCTCCCCATAACCATGTCTGATAGATTCTAGTATTTGTATTTCGATGAGGAAAATAGGCTGAAAGAGGTGAAGTGACTTTCTCAAAGTCACACAGCCAGTTGAAAGTCAGAGCAGAGACTCTATTTGAGATCACTCAGAGTCCAAAGTGGCTATTTTGCTAACCAACAAATTATGTTATGTTTTCTTCATTGCACACTTGATCATGAAGTTAATTTCATAAATAAAAAGAGATATTTGGGGCATATATTTGAAAAATTAGATATATATACAAATAATGTGTATACATTATATATATAAATCATATATAAACACATATAAAACAAATGTGTGAAAAAATATATATATGTGGGTGTACATATAAGGGGTGTGTGTGTGTGGAGGGGTGTGCCAAACCAATAAATTAATGTCTTGAAGCCAAAGTTCTCAGAAAGCACAGCTGATGTAAAGGATATATATAAGCAGTAGAATAAGGTATAAATAATAGATACTGTCCTCATTTTCCTTACTTCCTTCCACTCTTGATATGAATACATATGTGTGTATATATGAGCAGGTTTATTTTAACAGTTGTATATTTATTTTGAAGTTATTGAAAGATACTTTCTCAAGCTTATTTTATGGACGAGGGTTTTTTTGAATAATAGACAGGGAACAGATCTCTGTTGGATCAGTGATAACCCGTTGCTTCTGAGAATAATCAGACAGGAGGCAGATAGAGCACTATTTAACAGCAGCTGAGTTTCAAGTATCTCCTACATTAAAGAATCAAAGAAAGGGCATCTAATTATTGAAGTAGCTTGCAGATGTAAAATAATTAAATATATATTTAGTTTCTGAGCAAATGAAAAGAAGGCTTTGAGAAAAACCCATCTTATGCAAAGTGGTCCTGATGTAATATTCATGTTATTTAAAATGATATTGTCCCCCTTCCACTCAGAATGACATTTTAGCACTGTTGAAAGCCAGAAGTACTTGCTTTGAAATGAGCTACACTCAGAAAGGAAGAGGAAAGTAAATAATATGCTTTAGAAAACTGGAATTGACATATCAGCACATAGCTTGATGTTTGCTAAGAGAACAAACTTTTTTCTAGTTCTTAGCATTTCTGAAGCTTCAAATTTGAGCTAACTTCAGGCCCAGCAATGGGGAATTCAGCAATGTTAGTGGGAAATCTCCTCATTGATTCATGCAGGTATATTTTCCATTTTCGTTCAGGAAAACAGGAATCACAAATGTGGTGACACTGTTTTGTCACCTAGTAGATCATGTCTGACTTTCAGTCCCAGTCTTCCCACTGCAATTTCTCAGCTGCATCTGAACTGTCTCTTGACTGCATTATCAGAAAAAGAAATTAATTTTCAAAAATTCTTAGTTTTCTTGTTTAGGTTTCTACATGTTTTTTGACTCAAATATTATCATAGATATTTCTATGTGTGATAACATCCATTCCTGGCTAATGAGAGTCAGAATGATGGGTAATAATAATGTACCAGTGAGCAATTCTTGGATCTGTAATGTCTTATGAGATAATATCATAGCACTTTAGAATAAATGTACTTAGTAAACCAAAATACTGAAAAGTTAAATACAATCCTAGTTGTTTATTTTGGTTAATTACTGTGCTAGAGACTTAATATGCATGAACTCCTTTAAGTCTACAAAAACCCGTGTGGCATTTCCTATACACCTTTACAGATAAAGGAACTGAGACTTCAGAGGGTTAAGTACCTCCCACGGAAAATTTAATAATTGGCAAGTCAAAGTTTGAAATGCAGCAGTTCTGTGCAAGAACACTGGATATAAAAGAAGTTGGTGAGTACTATTACAAAAGACCACTTTCTAACTGTGTAATCCTAAGCAAGTTATTTGCATTATTCAAATTTCATCATTTGTAATATGGGGGGAATGATAATATCGATTTCACATGGTTTCATGAGCATTAAATGTGTTAATATGTGTAAAGTGCTTAGTACATGGCCGGGAAAGAAAGAAACCTTAATATATGGCAGCTCTTATTATCATTGTCTATAATCTACAGAAGTAGCTACAGCACCATTTTATCACACTCTGTCCAATTTTTAGGGAGTCTCTATGTCTTTATAAAATTAATGAAATAAAAATCTATGGTAAAACTATGTAAACAATGTAAATAGTCAATGGATATTTAATTGGGAGATAGTTGACTACTTTTCTCATTCTATCTAGCTGTAGAGAAAAGGGAAATTCAGAAACTGGAATATTTGTTGGACCCGAAACCTTCCACTCTGTTGTTAATCATATCACATTATCTTCTGTCGGAACCTATTCAGAGCAAATTTTAAGGATAAATGAGTACTAGAAGTACAGGCTGAGATGCAATGTGCTGGGGCCAATGGATTTGCTGATGTTTTGTGGATTCCTCCACAGATAACAGAAGAGGACAGAGCCTTTGACCTGTATTTTATTTTATCTTCTATCAAGATACTTCAGGTGTCAAGGAAAATTCCAGCAGATGCAGTTAAAAAGACAAGAAAGACTTTGTTCAGGACTGTTGTAATAGAGAAGAGAGATAGAATTCAACTCTGCTGAAACAAAAGGCGAGAGGATTTTTAAAGGCTGGAGTGAACTAATGGAAAAGTACTGGAGGAGATTAAGGAGGAAGTTGATAGATATAAAGTCCATCTGTGTTTGTTATCAGTTTAGGTTCTTACATTTCCAGGGACTGGGAGGAAGGGGCTCTATCTTTCTTGATGATTACATTTGAAAGAGATAGCTCCCAGGTATTTGAGAAAGACATTTCTGGGCTGTTAAACTGTTAGGAGTCTGAGAGAAGATTTACATCTCAAAGGGGCAGAGAAAGAATTAACAATGGAAAGTTTTCTAAAGTAACTGCTCTATTGGATTATACACTTTAAATGGGTAAAACGTATAGCTTGTGAAGTATGTCTCAATAAAGTTGTTTTTTAATAAAAAAGAAAAAAAGAAAAGGTAGGTTGGGATGTAGAGTCAGAAAGACACCTGTTTAAAGTTTAATAAAACTGAGAGAAACGTGAAGGCAGAATTGGTCACAGGCAAAGAAGGAAAAACAAACACTGACAAGGAGAAATTGGAGATCAAAATGAGAGAAGGGCTTTTAAAAAGGACATTATTGCTCTAAATACAATTAAAAACTATGCTCTGGATAAATTACATTAAGTGTTATTGACATATTTTGCATATGAGCTTTCCTAACTGTCAGTAGTTTCTAATGAGCTCTTGAGAGTAAGAATCCGGAAAAAGCAAATTGGGAAATATGATTTATTAAGGTGATGATATCATTTACAAAACCAATATTGGTATTTTGAACTCAAAGTTAATACATTTACAGTTCTGAGAATTAGCATGTGCATAACCCAATTCATGATCTTTCCCCCGCTGGGGCTGACGCCCCGCCCACGCTTTCTAAGCGCAGTCATTGGCAACTCCCACCCTTTAGACCCCACATCTAGGATGCCAACTTTGTGCCTCTCTTTCTGTCACATGTCATACCCAATCTATCAAAAATCCTTAAGGCTTACCTGTCATAAATATCCAGAATTTTACCACTTCTGCTCTACTGCTACCACCCTGGACCATGGTGCTGTCATCTCTTGCCTGCATTGTTGCAATGTCCTCCTATCTGGCCTTTCTGCTTCTTCCTACACTCTTTTCTCACACAGCAAGCAACCTATCCCTTTAAAAATGTATCAGATTATTTTACTCTCCTGCTCAAAACCCCTCAGTGATTACTTTTTTCCTTCAGATCAATGGCCACATTTGTCATAGTAGCTAATCAGGCTCACCCTTTACTTCTCTGACTTCAACCTCCACTACTCTGCCTTTTGCTCACTCTCTGATATTCATAGGGATGCCAGGTTGGACCAGGGCCTTTAACTCACTGTTGCTTCTTCCTCAGTGTTCCTCCTCTAAATATCTGCATGTGAGGCTGCCTCACTTCTTTCAGATTCCTATTCAAATATCACACAATCATGACCTTTTTCCTGTAGCAACCTCTTTTCATACCCTATTTATCTCCAATGTACCTACCATTGTTTGATAAACTACTATCTATCTATCTATCTATCTATCTATCTATCTATCCATCCATCCACTCATCCATCTATCCCCCAATGAGAAAGGAATGTCCATGGTGGCAGAGTTTTTTGCTTTGTTCATTTATGTATCCCCAACACCTATATCTGGCAAATAATGAACAAATGAATGAATGGTAATTTAATGTTCTGCCTCATTTTCACAGCAACTTTCAAACCTCTTTTCATGTTGGTGACCTGGAAATTGTCTCAGGGATTGAGCATCAGAGGGCATTTTCCATCAGACTTGTGTATGTGTGAATGTGCCCTTTGTAATATTAATAAAACCCATACAAGCTTAAGCTACTTCAAGGACTATTTACATCTGGATACTTTTGCAGGGATACGAGAGGGGGATAATAAAACCAGGACTGTTGTATGTATAGGCTTTGAGAATAGAAGCAGACCTTAGAGATGTAAAGTTCCATTTTTAATATAGTATTTTTTCTTTCTTCCTTTATTTTTGTAGATTGTAGCAAGAGATCTAGTGCTATTGCAGAAAGAAGTCCATAGGCATCACTTGTTTTGGAGAGGAACTCGTGTAATATAGTATCCTGGGTAAGAAATTTATTTGGGAAATTTGGCACTTGTCACATCAATGAACAGCCAGCCTGAGCATACAGCAGCCCTTTACCCTCAGCAGTTCTACTGCTGGGAAATCAGTCACTGGTGCATGGAAGCTAATGAAGAGATGAGTTCTTGAAGAGTTGATTTCATGGCTCTTGAAATCTCATGGCACTTTTTGCAGGCATGATTACTTGCAAATGGTGAAGGGGGAAGTATACACAAAGTTTTACTTTTACAACTAGAATGTAAATATTATATAGTATTTGGCTTTGATTATCAAATTATTTTTATTATTTTGAAATTCCTTTATGATGTCATACTTTATATCAACATTAACAACCAACTCATATAATCAAGAAGTGATTTTGCAGCATTTGATTTATTCAACATTTTGTTTTTGTGATCTGTTTTTATCATCTACTTCTCTTCCATTCATTGAACGTTTGCTTAAAATATACATCATGGGCCCTGCCAAGACAGAGAGAAGGCATAATTCAAAATAGTTTGCAGAGAGATTTACAAGGATGAGCATCTATGGATTTATTTATTTTCATAGGTAACATAGGGTGTTTGAGTAAAATAAAAAAAAGGTTATTTATTATTATTAATACCTTTCTTCCACAAAGTATTTGAGGCAGCATACGTAAGGATACACACATTAAAATAGAACTAGGAATACAGAATCAGAGTGAGAGTAGAAAATACAAGTCTGGGAAAGAAACTTGTATGCCAGCCCAACCATAAATGTCATATGGCTGTTGCAATGAAATTCTAGTTTATTTTTGAAGAAATAGAGACACCACTATTTAAACAATTCTCATTATCACAAAAGAAAACACCTACCAGCTCATCAAATGCTGTAAATTATTTTGAAACTACTCTGAGTTACTGAAAAAAAATTCTATAAAACCTTTGGCTGAATGTTAGATTAACAAGATAGAATGCACAGAGCAGGGAATTTTGGAATTAACTAAAAGGCTTTGTCATTCAGCTGGAACATAAGCCAGGACAAATTATTCACACATATCCCTGATTCATTTTGGTATTATTTTTAATAAACATAATATAATAATAGCATAACATGACTACCAACAAAAATGATAGACCTTTAATAGCATTTAAGGTTTGAACACATTGTTCTAAGCATTTCACTATTAAAAAATGTATTTAATTTCCTCAATAAGTATTGTTAGATTCTCCATTTTCCAGATAAGAAAACTGAAGCACGAAGAGGTTGAGTATCTTGTAAGAGATTACTCAGTAAATGACAGAGATGGAACCTCAATTAATATTTATTATATCTATAACTTTATAGAGCTATCCTCCTGTAGATATTTGACTTTAGAGAAAGGAGAACGAACTTAAATATGAAAATGCATATTATTATTCATATTATTTTTACTACTTTGTAAAACAAAATCTGAGGGAAGAAAGGCAAAGTCAACGTCTGTGGTTAAGCTGAGGCCACTAGGAAACTCAGCTGGCCAAAGTAGCACCCCCAAAACTGAAATCCATAGTAGAGGATCTATATTTGTTTGGATCAGTTAGATCTGTTTTCCAAACTCCCTAGGAAGGGGACTATATAGCATTAGTAGACACCAGTGTAGATAGAGCTAAACCCATCAAAGGAAATGTCACTCAGACCACATGCCTCTCTATGAGAAAGCAGCATCTATTTCTTATCTATTAATATAAAGCAACACATACTATGACTTTGTGTCTTTAATGTAATCTTGCCCAGTCTTGTCCACAAGTCAGCAGTAGGCTTGTTGCAATAGTGCTGAGACAGTGAGCTTTATGCAAATTAGAATCTGGATGAGCAAATGTGCTTGTCATTCGATTAGCTAGGTGGCTCTTTAAAATTCAGCAAGATCCATAATAAAAACCAACGAGCCTTTATTATATCAATAGATGTGCACCTCTTAAAGAAATGAAGTTATGGGTCACTTCACTGGTCACTCTACCACTAAACAGATTATATAAATTATACATAATGCTCACATTTACTTTTCAACTCTTATTTTTCCTATCTTTTAACACTCTTTTATTTAGAGTACACGCGTGTTTATGGAATATGATATCACTACTAAATACTCATGATTTGGTCTTATTATCCCGTAATTTTAAAACAATGCTTAAAAAAGCAACTAATATCTGGTAAGAAATTTTGTAAATTGTGTGTTTTTAGCACAATTAGCCTTGTTTTTTATTTAACAGAAACAAGGCATTTAGTATGACAAATTAAAAAGTATAAAATGGATAAAGTAAGATTGGGGGAAAAGAAGAAGCAAACATGCCTCTGACAAATGTTGATGTTGTTGAAATTGAGCACAGAATTGAGCTCTTATCTTCCCGTAGCTAAGGCAAAAATGGAAATGTAATTACTTATAGAACTTATCTCCTTGTTTCCATAGCAACCCATGCATATCTCTAGCATTGAATTTATTGCATTGTTTTAAAATTAACTTTCTTAGAGTCTCTCTCCCATTAGATTGAGTTTCTTGAGGTTAGAGATTGCATGTGCAACATAGTTTCTCAAAAAAACCCCACATTTTCCCTATTCCCAAACTGAGAGTCATTGACCAGAAAGACAGAAATGACCCACATTTTCACAGACAATACTGATTTTCCACTTATTAAGTACAAAGGGAAATTTCTTGGTTGGGATTTTGTGAAGGGTCCATTGGGTGATACATCAGACCGTACCTCAACAACAGTTGTATTGCAAATGCAGAAGTGAAATCCGAATGTCTGTTTCCATGGTGAAGTCTGATGTAATTTGAGGCTACAACAGTAATGCCTCTGTCAGGGTAGTGATCTTACAGGGAAAATACTTAGGTGCTGCACACATACAGGCTTCTGGCGATCTTGGTTAATTCAAAGCTGAATCATTACACCTAAAATCATGGGCTATGTATGGATTTGCAATTGTGTTCCATAGATCCTGAGGACTCTAGAGGGCCCCAGAATCCACTAAGAAGTAAAGATGACGTGGGAGCTTTTGATGCTCCAGATCGCAAATCATTATTCATCCAGAGGAAGTCTTCTTTAATCTGACTAACTTGTTTCTACATAAAAGTACCCAGAAGAAAACTGCATTGCTAAAGAGCTTTGCTAAATAACCAAACAAATAAGCTTTGAAATCACAGACCTAGGTGATTAGATGAATATAGTTTGCCTTTGACATGAAACTCCCAAACCTGACTGGTCAATTTATTCACCTGGGGTTCTTTTCTTGGGCACAAATATGGGGATAATACCCTTTAGAAATTCTGATTTATTAAGTGTGATGTAGAGCACAGATATCTGTACTTAAAAAAATTCTTCAGGGGATTCTGATGCTCTCTGAGTAGAAAGCTGCTACATTGACTGTTTCCTAATTAAACATTCCTTCTGCACAGCCTTCAGTGGGCACAACTTTCGCTGGCTCAAAGAGTGCAATGTACTGTTCTATGGTGAGAGCCTGGAGTGTATGTATTAATATTTTTCTAAAACTTCACATATAGGGTGGCGGGGTTAATTCTTAAGGGTGAAAATTTACTTTGACCCTTTATGTAGAGCATTTCCACTGCATGTGAAACACTATCAATTGTCATCTGAATAAGAGAAACTAATAGAGTAAGTTTTGATTTTTTCTTCTCTTGACAAAGTTGTTTACTTGTGTCATACAGAAATAAGATAAAACACCAGTTGATGTATATTTATTTTGAAAAAATATGTTAATAAGCGAAATAAAAGATGAGAAGATAGTAAAATTGCCTAAAAGTAGGAAGGATTTTCATCTATAACATGATTGTTATTTTTAACCTAACATTATATAGTACTTATCATCATTCTGTGTAATTGAGTCCTAAACAAATATTTAAAATGTGTTGACACAATACTTTCATTTTCAACAAAGTCTAACTCAAGCATCAGTGGGTGAGTGAATATTCAAATGTTCCCAAAATTGATATGTATGGCAGATATGAGCATCTGTGGTGATAAACAAATATAGAAAGAATAGATGTACATTATTTTACATTATCATATAAGAAATTAAAAATTAAGAATATCATCTTTTGACTCCTAAAAGCCTAATGATTGAATGTTTATGGCCTGTAATGAATTAACCTAAAATGATAGAGTTAATGTTGTATGAATATTTTATTATATAATAATCATTTACATATATTAGCCCTTACCTTGTGATAAACACTATGCTAAATACTTCACATATATTCTGCCCTTAACACCCACAATTACCCTATGACATAAATATACTATTATTATCCCAATTTAATGATAAGGAAGTTGACTTTTATAGAAGTTAACTAATAAATAACAGGGCTGAGGTTTGAGCTCTTGCAGTGACTTATCAACTCTTTCATTAACTTATGGGGGAAAAAAAACCCTCTGAGTTGAACTCTTTGATTACTGCTGTGATTAGAAAATATAAAAGAAAATGTCTAACACATTCTAGATGCCCAAATAATAATAAAATAACACTATGTGCTATACAAGTAATGGGTTGAGAGAAATATGCTGTATTTTTTAAAAGAGAATTCTGCAGGATCTATGTAATAATGAGCATTACAATAGTTCGAGTGCTGCTTATAATTCAATGACTTTTTTTTAGCACTTTGGAGAAACAGAATTTCTAGTCCTGAAAACATTTTTGATGTCGTTTCTTTAAAATAAATTTAAAACTAATGATTTGTTTTTAGCTTTTGATCTTAAACTTAAAAAATGCCTTTGGAATAAATGTAGGACAACTTAAGAATACAAGACACAGGATCAATTGAATCTAACCTGTTTTTTAAAATTATTCTTCTAAAAAAAAAAAGGTAAACTAATTTAATCATTGAAAATGGCCCAAGTTAGTGTTGAGACAACCTTTAATCTTTCATAGATTAAGATAAATGAACTGATAAACAAATGAAACAGTGAATAGGTATAAAACCAGTTATAAAGCAGGCATTAGACATTGCATATATAGAAAATCTATCAGATCAAGTGCATCAACAAGTGAGTATAAATAAACAATCTAGCCTATAGTAGATGTTTAATAAATTTTTGTTGAGTGCTGAGTTAATTATTTTACAGACATGACTCAGATGTTCATTTCAAATTTTTCTGTAAAAGGGTCATACTGTCAAAATTATACTGTTACTCATTTGAGTCTTCATAATATAATGGACACATGGGAAAAATTAGAAATTGTTAGTGTAGAACAATTGAAAAAATAAAGGAATAGAAAATAGAAACTATTAGACTTAAAAGGAGTTAACCATATTTGACAAGTTTGAAGGTCAAGCATTATGTGTTTTAAACATAAAAAGTTGTTACCAGGAAGAGAAGTTTATATATTGTTAAACAGTGCAGTACAAGGGCGTGAGAGTAGAGTACGAAAGATTGGGTAGTGACGGCTACCTCTTCATCCCTGCTCATGAGAGCCCTTCAAATGATGAAGTTACAGGATTCCCTGACTGTCATATCTTCCAAAGTAATGTGAAATGATTGGAGAGCTATTAAACACGATGTGTTTTGACTGCCTCCTATTTATTCCATTGGTGAATGAATGAATTCCAGCCGTAGGGTTCTGAAAACTGGCAAACACATAACACCCAACATGAGACAGATGAGGCCAACAGCAGTTTATTAGTTACATGCAATCATAACCTAGGGGAGGAAGACACAGCATGCTGTACAACCACACCCAGGTTGCATCTGGGGACAGAGTACACAACCAGGGGCGTGGCAAGTAGGCTTTGAAATGTCAAGAAGGTGGAGTGACCCTGTTTCCCTCTAGAGAATGTAACTGGCTTGTTTGAGTAATTCCACAGGCTGACAGAGAACTGAAACCTGCTACTCTGGGATAAAGCAGGAATTGCTCCTAGTCCCTTTGATAAGGAGAGTAGCTAGAGGACCTTATTCTTGGGAGTAGAGTTGAGAGGGGAGCTTGTGATTAGACCATTTAAGATCTTCCCAATTTTATAAAATATCAGGGTAGCACATATTGTTGGGCCTTGATTTGGGGCCTTAAACCACATGATGATATAAAGCATTGTCAAAAATGTATGTTTTATTTCACAGAGGGCCAATAGGGGTAAATTACAAAGTAGCTCTCAGTTAGGTAGGAAACAATTATTTTCCCTTGGGGAAGAGGTGAAGAGAAGGGGAGTGAAAATATCCTTGTGGACTCTTCCCTTTTAGGCCTCTGTGCTCAGTAGACACACTGACCATGCCTGGGGCTTGCAGGAGGAGGTTGGTGAACAGAACAGGCGAGAAATGTCTTTTGATATTTCCCTTGACTCTTATGTCTTCCTCTTTGTTCTCTTAGAAAAGTTTAAGAATTCAGCTTTATTTTTCTTGTGGAGTTTAGACAATAGGTGTAGGTCTAATCTTAGCAAAACAGAGGAGGAGGAAGAAATAATCTTTAGTTCTCTTTCATATTTTATTTCTGGACTCCCTCCGATGTGTTGGCAACTTCTTAAACCATTTCTCCCACATATTCATGCTGTATTTCGGATTTGCTTTGGCTCCCTAGAAAGACTAGCTTTAATCCCATTATTGTCCTGCACACAACTGTGGGTCCAGTCTTTACATTCATCAAGACTTGCATTTACTCAGTGTCGGTATCTTCTGTTTACTTTCTATGGTGTATGGACAAGTAGATTTTGAACAAATAGATCTAGACTCTGCTAACGGATCTGTTATTAACTATGTGAACTTAAGCAACTTCCTTCATTTCTAAGCGCATGAGAGCTTTTGTTTGTTAAAATTAGTCAGACTGTTATCTCTGAAATATCTTTTAGTTCTTTCATATTATGCCTTTAAATTTTCATAAGAGAAGCCTGTACCTCAGGCCTTGTTTAAAAAAGAGTTGGTTCCTGTTGTACAAGAGCAAGCTTAATAGTCTTCCCTACTGAAATGAAGTTTACTCCAGTTTGAAGTTTATGTTCCTGGTGGGTGCATCTGCTAACTACTTGACCCTCATCTGGGATATCATTCCTGATTTTCTCTTCTGCCTTTGACAGACACCTGGCTTCAGTTTTTCTTCTGCAATTGTTCTGTACCTTCCTGCAATTATAAATGAATTATCTTGCCCCTGGCTCAGATTTCCGATCCAGGAGTTTAATTGCAGTCATGTCAGGAAGAGCAACTGTATTAAGTGGTTGTTATTAAGAAAGCTCTAATTAAACCTTGTAAGAATTAATAGATTTTGATCTGGATATCATTTGGACTAATATCACAAAGGTGGTTGCCTGCTTTGCTCACTAATAAGTTCATTTGTACTCACAGTCATTGTGGGGAATAAAATTTTCTTTTCTTTTCTTTTTTTCTGTGCAACTACCATTCCTGAAAGATTCCACTAAAAAAGTCATGGTTGGACATAATAAGCCAATATTTTGTATCTTCTATCACTGGTGGCTGAATTTAGTCAACCTTTGCTTCAAAGTATTAATACGTGGTTTTAAAGGGGCTTTAACTTCTAAAGGAACCAGTCTTATTCTATTCTTTTCATCTCATATTGATTAGAGAGGAAGCCCAGAAAGAGAAAAAACTAGACATGATAAAATAAATTCTCATGGGGAGAAATTTTTTAAAGGGACCCTTTTTGATAAGTTGTTGAGATTTAATTGTAGGTTTAATATAGCTCATTATTATTGGCACATTGTGTCTGTTAATTAGATGTCACTGATTTGATTTAAGATGTATCATAATTATTTGTGTCATTATTTAATAATTTAATGATATAATAAAATGAAGGAAATAAAATTATTTAAAAATCGTTTTCATTATAATTTAAGCCCTCAATAGAAAAATTAATCTTTAATTTCTAATTTACTTTAAGATATATCTTTAAAATTTAAAGCTAAGGAAAAGAGCTACATTTTAATTTTCAAGGCAAGTGAAACGTTTTGGAAATAGAGATCATTTTTTCTAATCAGTACAATTTACAACTTCCTATTCTAAGAGGAACACCTGAGCAGTATTGCATGAGCAATTTGAGCACCCGTTAAGACTTTACAGGTGAACCACAGTCAAAATGTATCATCAGAATTAAAATAATTGAAAAGGTTTCACATTAGATTCTTTTCATTTGCCTATCACACGTTAGGTTGTCTGGTGAAACAATGTATGTGTACTTTGACTTCAGAACTATTCAGAGTAGTAAAATTCATGCATTTCAGGGGAAGGATTTGACAATCTCCGAGTTTCTTTGGAATTTCATTTCTGGCCTGCATTCCTGCTGAGATAGCCTCAGGAAGTCATAACAGCTTCCTGTACTCTACTTTCCCCAGGCTCTTGGGTATAGAATATACACCAGCACCATTACCAGGCACCAGCCCAGTAATACAGAGTATGAGCTCTGCAGTTGAACAGATGGACATGAATGTTTTATTTCCTATTTACTAACTGTATGCCTTTGAGAATGCTGCTGGATCTCTCTGAGGTCTAGATATCTCATGAACAGAGACAATAATACATATCTACATCATAAGGTGGTAGTGTGTCATAAATAATATAAAAATGCAGTGTCTAGCATCTTTCCAGGCCTCTACAAATTGTAGTTAACATTATTTCATTCTTAGAAATTCTGACTGTAATACTCGTCTGCATGGGAAATTCAGTCTAATTATCTTGTATCATCAGAGTGATCCTAGCCTGCTGTGCAGCAATAATTTGAGCATGAAACCTAGCAGAGTTAATCATCATCACTAGACGAATCTCTTCCTTATTAGAAATTCTATTCCTGAAATCACCTGGGAAGCATCTAAAACAAAGTCTGAGGTTAGAGACTCATAAGTTGGTTTGATTTGAAAATGGTCAAGTGAAATTTAGAGGGACCAACAAAATAAGGATATTTAAAAATATAGCTGTGCTTATTTCTTTGGTATTTTAAATATTTCATTATAATTTAACAAACTGTTGTTGATGATAAAATATATTTTACATATAGAGTGCTTATTAAGTAACTTTTTTTTCTAAATAGTACTATGATTAATACAATGTTGGGGAAAGAAATTCATAATGAAAATAAACTTTTGTATGCATTCAAGCACACCATGATAAAAGACTTTACTTTGTTAGACCATGTTTTAAATTACTGTTTTATAGAATAGATTCATTTCTGAAAAGTTTGCTACTATTTTTCTCTTTAAAGTAAATGCTATTCTGTGGGGGAGAACCATGTACAATAAACTGTTTTGAAAATGTATATCCATAAAAACATTAAGATGATGGTAATGAAACTCATTGACAACTCTAGGTTATTCCAGATGTTTCCCTTTTTCTATCTTTCCCTTGGGAAACTGGACTATACTTTGAAGCCAAAAATTAGAGCACATGAGCAGATAGCGAATTTGGTGCTACAATCTGAGTGTGAGAGATATGCTGGGAAGCATAATTTGGATGCAGAAACCTTGGCTTTTCTAATATATTTCTGGTTATAGATTAAATGCTCTATGAAATTTTTACATCATGTTGTCACAGAAAACCGAAGACATATTTGTTGCCAACCCTAATGTAATCATAAAGATTTCATATTCATGTGACTATCCTTTATATATACATACTTTGCCCTTTAAAATTTAACTACTTGTTTCTTTTTTTGAATAAATACCATCTGTGGCTAATAGAGCAGTGCTTAAGATTATAACTTTTCAGTAGATACAAATATCAATACATTATGTATTTCAAATAGAATACCTATAACTTCAAGTTAGTTAATATGTATGTATTTATGACTAAATTATATATGTATATGAATAATATATATGAATTATATATGATTAATATATACATATAAACATCTATATATGGTTTTCAAAGGAAAACATAGGATACCTGAGCATTACAAAGCTTCAAATAGATGATACATTTCATATTAGCTTATTATATAATTTCATAAAATGCTCTCCATATATCTTCAAAATACTAATTTAATTAGCATTCAGTAGTGATCAAAACAGAATCACTGGGATAAATATTGTCCCAGAACCACTGGAGGAATATTAGATATTAGATATAATATTATCTAATATATCTAATATCTAATGTGATGATGTTATCATCAGTTCTTGGTCAAACTGTAGATTAGTAAAACTTTTTTCTAAAGCAGTTAACAGTATGTATCAAGTGCTAAGTGAAGTATAACAGGAATGGAAAAACAAATGCCACATGTTCTCACTTATAAATTGGAGCTAAACAATAGGTGTATATTGTCATACAAAGTAGTATAATGGCCATTGAAAACTAAGAAGTGGGAAGATGTGAGGGGTTGGGGGACAGAAATTATCTATTAGGTACAATGTACACTATTTGGGTGACAGGTACACTAAAAATCCTGACTTCTTCATTATACAACCCATCCATGTAACAAAAAGTACTTGCATCTCCCTAAATCTATTGAAATTAAATAAATAAATAATGAAATAAATAAAAAATAAATATAAATAACTTTAAATGGGTATACTGCTTGTGATTATTTTTTAATATATAATCCAATAAAAGGTATTATTGAGTTAGGCAGGGTGTTATACACAAGGATGTTCAAAACAGTACTGCATTAACAAAAAATTGAAAAAATTCAAGAATATCTGAGTCCTTATAGTATAACAGAGTAATTCAAGACAATTCCATTGGCCATTTAAAGTATGAAGTAGACATTTATCATTGACGAAAATGCTCACTCTGTATTTTAAGTCGAAAATCAAGTTGAACCCACACACCCTACCCCCATGTCACTGCATGGCACTATGCCTGTTGTTTAGTATTCCATCACAGACCCCTCATCCATGACCTTCCCCCCACCATGTGCCACCATTATACCTGGAACCGGATGAAGTGAATGCCCACAGCCCTGAAACTGGCAGCCACCGCCTTAGATAGCACAGCTACTGCCACCACTGCAGGGAGACCCAGGCAGTCTCCAAATGCCTGCCTCTATGAGAAGAGACTCACCCAGCACCCCACCTAAGATTCCAACAGTAGCCTGGGGACCAACCCACCACTCCACATGAAGATTCCCTAGCACCAGCTTGGATAGTAACAATCACAGGGGAAAGGGACAATTCAGAAGAGCTATATTACAGGATCTCAGTGAATCTTCCCCTCTTCTGCTAGATCAATCTTCTGGAATAGGAAAAAAAATGTACAATCTAGGGACCTCTCCTTTTTCTCACTAACTAGAAGAGTTCCCAGCAAAGGAGAACAGGTGTATTGAAACCCATCTGCCTTGATCTAAGAGAAGAGGTTACAGATGAGAAGAAATCAGCAAAAGAACTCTTAAGCAAAAAAAAAAAAAAAAAAAAAAAAAAAAAAAAAAGAACTCTTAAGCAAAAAGAAGAAATTAGGAGGAATCCTATTACCTACTTTCAAATTATACCATAATGCTATAGTAACAAAAACAGCATGGGACTAGTATAAGTGTGGGTTTATAGACCAATGGAGCAGAATAGAGAACTCAGAAATAAAACCTTGTGACTGGGGTAGCACGGTATAACACTGCAGTTTTAATTTGAATTTCCCTGATGATTAGTGATATTGACTACAAACAACTGTTCTTTGACAAAACAGACAAAAATATACACTGGGGAAAGGACCTCTATCTCTATCCATATACAAAAGTTAATTCAAGATGAATTAAAGGCTTAAATGTGAGGCATGAAACCATAAAAATTCTAGGAAAAAATGTAGATAAAACTCTTCTAAATATAGGCCTAGGAGAAGAACTTAGACTAAGACCCCAAAGGCAAATTCTGCAGCAACAAAAAGAAATAAATAAGACTTAATTATATTAAAAACTTCTGCACAGCAAAGGAAATAATCGACAGAGTAATCAGGCAACCTACAGAATGGGAGAAAATATTTACAAACTATACATCTGACAAAGAACTAATATTCAGAATCTACAAAGAACTCAAACAAATCAGCAAAATACAAACAAACAGCCCCATTAAAAAGTGGGTGAAAGACATGAACAGAAGTTTTTCTACAGAAGACAGGTAAATGACCAAGAAACATATGAATAATTGGTCAATATCACTAATCATCAGGGAAATTCAAATTAAAACTTCAGTGTTATACCGTGCTACCCCAGTCACAAGGGCTATTATTGAAAAGTCAAGTGCATTTCATGTAACCAAAATGTTTGTACCCCCATAAAATCCTGATTTAAAAAACAAAAGTCAAAAAACAACACATGCTGATGTGGATGCAGAGAGAAAGGCACACTTACACACTGTTAGTGGGACTGCAAACTTGTACAACCTCTATGGACCTATATGGATCACCCCACCCCCATACATACACATTTCACACCTTATCTTCATGTAATCTTTCCCACCTTAATAGACGAAAACTCCAAATGATCTGTTGTTTCAGCTTAAAAAAATTGGAATCATATTTGCCTTGTCACTTTCTCTTATGTCATCACACATCTTACATTCTCTTAAATCTCACACTTTTTCTTATACCTGCAGTCTGAGAGGAAATCCCATTGGCTCTGCCCTAAAAATGTTTCCACAATCTAACTTCTTCTCACTGGCTTTACTGTTCCTAGTTGAGCCTAAGTGCTTTAATGTCTCATGTTATCTGGATTATTATTCATCATGGATAGAATCATAATTGGTGGCTTTGCTTCTGCCTTTGCCAGCCTGCAGTATTTTCTTAACATAACAATCAGTCTGATCCTTTTAAAACATAAGGTGGCACATCTCACTTCTCCATTCAAATGTCTCTCATGGCTCCATCTATCTCACCCAAGGTGAAAGACAAAATCCTTAAAATGGTCTATGAGATCTCCCACAACCTAGCGTCCTGTTACCTCACAGACCTCAGCTCTTCCTACTCACCCCTGGCTCCCTCCACCCCACTTGTGCCAAACTCCTTGCTGTTCTTTAAACATACCAAGTAAATCCAAAACCCAGCAACTGTCCTCTTCCAGAATGATCTCTGTCTACTCATTCCACATAACTTATTCTTTTGCTTCATTTTGATTTTGCTCTAACATCATCTTATTAGAAAGAACTGTCTTGACCACCCTATGTAACACATTACTACCCTTCCTCCATCCCTGTCTTCCTTATGTTACCAAAGCTTCATAGCTTGTCATCACCCAACATAGTTTACATTATTTATTTATTATCTATCTTCCTCAACTATAGTGAAAGCTGCATGAGAGCTTTGCCATATTTTGGTTACTGCTATTTGACCCAGTTTGAAGTAGTAATCTGCTTTTCCATCCCTGGGCCAGATCATCTAGAATTTTGCCCATGCACCAAGACCAACAACTACTTGCAAATAAGCTCGGCCAGAACCCACCAAGAGAACCTGTCAGCCACAGGTGACCTCAAACCCTGTCACTAGCAGGCTGGGCCATCAGCTTCTCTTCTCTGAGTCTCAGGGGCCCATATCCACTCCAGGGAGTTGTTGTCTCTCCAATCCTCATACACAAATCTTGGCTATTAAAGTTTTCAAGTAAGTATTTTTTAAAATATGCCTAGAACATTTCTAGAAATTTGTAGGTACTCAGTAATGACTTTTAAACAAACCTAACTAATATTCTGCTGAATATTGGAAGAATCACATTAAAACACACTAACGGAACTACGGAGCTAGTATAACCAGTGGTCTGACAAATATCTAGAAGACAAACTGGGCAATAAACATAAAGGTTCATGGTGTATTTTGAGCAGAAGTCATGCCTATAAGACCCTAGGTTCTACATCTTTCCAATGAACTAGATTTTATAAATGCAAAGTTTCCTTTGGAGGAAAACTAGGACCAAAGTCACAAATTTAACTTTAATATGCAAAGCAATCCTTTTTGAAAAAATAATGTGTATAACTCACAGTTTTGATTTTGGAAATATTTATGGTAGTTTTGGACCACCGAATCAACCTAATATGAAAAAGCTTTTAGTACATAAATGATGCTTCAGGAAATCATATATTTATGGATGACTTAGCTTTGAGCTATAATGAATGTGTTTGTTGCTGGATGATTTATACTTTTGTCTGGGGGAAAATACAAACTTTTAAGAGTAAATATAAAGTACTATTGCAGCAATACATAAATCTGAAATGCTACAGTCACTTGGAGTATAAACAATGCCAACTTAAATATAAAACTAGAGTTGTTGAGAAGATACAATTAAGTGGAAATTTATATTCATCATCACAAACTAAAATGTATGTGTGATAGTAAAATAGAGAAGATACATGCAGCATCTACTACATCTGAGTCCTAATTGTACACATTGGACAACCAAGAAACTTAATTCTAACTTAAACAGGGTACAAGAAAGGCTTTGCTATTTTTATTGAGTTTCTTTGTCACCAATGCCTAAGAAAAAGTTTGAGTTTTTATTGAGTTTCTTTGTCACCAATGCCTGGAAAATTCAATAAAAGTTGAATTTTTTCAACTCAATAAAAGTTGAGTTTTTATTGAGTTTCTTTGTCACCAATGCCTGGAAAATTTCTGGATGGTCTTATCTAGATTAGAACCCCATATTCTTAATTATTTGGATAAACATTCTCCTTTTTAAAACTTTATGCTAATACTTTATACATAAATTCCTGGTGAAACTACTGGTCATTGTTCTTGAGAGGAAGTCAGAACTGTGTTCCATTGATTTTTGAAAATGGGGGCTGTCCTCTCTCCAATCCTCATACACAAATCTTGGCTAAAAGTTTTTAAGTAAGCAACATCTTTTTTGTTTGTTTTTTCCACTGTGTACATTTGCACTGACTGCAAAGCAAAGGAGAATAAAATTGCTGGTTCCTTAGCACAAAACAGGACAACTGCACCATACTGGACTGCTAAACTAGAAGACTTCAAGGCCATGCTCTAACAGTAAAATCAAGCCAAACAACATGCACACATACACACAACAAAACAAAACTAGTTTTGTTTAAGAATGTTTTCTGAGGAAGCAGAAAAAAAATTCACTTTATCAAATTTTGATATTTAAATACATATTTTAAATAATTTATATAGTGAAAGAAAAAGTATGTATAAAGCACATCTGTTAGATACAAAAATACAAAGATTGTCCAAAGAAGAAGCACGTGTTCAAGTGTTTAAATTGTGAACTTAACTACAGTTGTTTTATATGCAACACTATTTTTACTAGGAGAATAACTGACAATCTAGGGTTATTTAGACTTTGGAATTTTTCAGACATTTTATTGTAAATGAACAGAATGAGTATGCAATTTGAAGGAAAATAACAATGAAAGAATTCAAATTTTGAGCAAAAGCTAAAATTTTGGAAAGGTTTTGAGCAGTATCAAAGAATAATATCCATAATTGTCTAAAAGGGCTGTTAAATACTCCTATCATTCCTAACTACATATTTGAATGAAATCACTTTTTTTCATTTGTAACAGATTGCAGAAGCAGATACAGAATCCAGATATCTTTTTCAAAGCTAGGTATGAAATACATTTTCAAAATTATAAAGGAATGACATTCTGTTTTAAAAATGATTTTCAATAATATTAATAATAACATTATTTGTATAATGCATAAGGGGAGTCCATTTATTATTTTAAATGACAAATATTTCAAAATTTTCTCAATTTTAACTTATATCACAGTAAATAGAGATAGTTATAACTCACATTAACAAAAGCTCTTGGGGATCCTTAACATTTTTTAAGCTTATAAAGGGTTGGTGAGACAAAAACTTTTGAGAACCACTGGTAAATGGATTCTTTGAATTAATACTGCTTACTACAACTGAATGCCAAACTTGAAACTTATATCCAAGCTCAAAACCATCTATAGGATCTATGTGAATATTTTCATGACACATATAAGAAATGTTCTCAGAGGAGACAAAAAAAATACAATGAAAAGTATTAGGAGCAGGGAAAGTGTAGCATAGTTATTATGAAAAGTGATTTAAAAACACCTCTATTTAAATTAGGTGAGTGAACACACCTTAAAATGATAATAAATGCTAGGCTTCATATGTTACACTGTTTAAAAAAATTGACTGTATACTGCTGCAAACTTTAGCAAATAAGACGAGGCAATAAGGTATAAATTTTATTTGATTTTCCTTTTGCAAATGAAAATGTGTTCAGAACTGAAATTGTCAACTTTTCATACCTTATATTAACACTGTTTGGTACACTTTGCACTTTATTTAACAAATATACAATAGTACAATTTATTTTTCCCCTTTTATTTCATCATATTATGGGGGTACAAATACTGTTAGAGTTACATATATTGCCCCTGCCACCCCTCCCTGCCCGCAATGTGCCAGAGATTCAAGCATGTCCAATCCCCAGGTGGTGCACACAATAGTACAATTTATTAACTCCAAATTCTCACATCAAAAAGTTTTGGTTTAGAAGGCTGAAGCTAGATAAATTTCCACATTTTTTGATAAAGGGATCAATGTAATTTTTTATAATCAGACTTGAAAGATTTAAAAGGACAAAAAGAGTAAAGAAACGTATTGAGTACTATTTGTTTGGTTTCCTCAGATTTTTTTTTCTTTCTTTTTTCCATGTTTCCCAAAATTCAGTTTTACAGTGAAAATGCAGATGACTATGGACACCATGGCTCAGCATTGACCTCTTAAGTTATTATCTATTTCTTACCATTCTCAGAATAGAAAAACTATCCTTCTATGACCATAAACTTCAGCAGGTAAGACTCAGTTGAGCAGCCACACAGAGTGCCCTCTGGTTATGAAACGGTTGACCCTGCTGCAGGTCACTCACTGTCCTTCTGGATCAAGAGCAATATAGTACCCTTGATACCTCACAGTGTAATTCTTCATATCACAGGACTGGCATGTGAACTTGTCACTGACCATCACTTGTGGTTGCCCAGCCATAGCAGAGCCACTATCAAAACTACAGAGTGTGTCCCATGTCAGGCTTGGTTTTCTGCCTGTATACACTCATCTGCCTGCATATCACCTGTATTACTCTTTCAGCCAGTCCTCTGGGGTTTCTTACTGCCACTATATAGTCTGCCACATATACCTTTTCGTGATTTCAGAACTAAATCTGACAATGAAGAGTTCTCAGCAGGTGTTATAAATGAAACAAACTTTTCATTTATACCCAGCTACGTTGGCGTCAGTTGCAGCATAGCCTTTCTTCATGCTCTCTTTACAGCAAGCACAAGGATACTGACTTGTTCTGTGATTTGTAGATTTATCCTCCTTGCTCTCACTACAGCCTAGCGCTTCTCTCACCAGCAAAATGAATTTCATTAGTGGCTTGTTCATCCACTTCACTGGGAAATGTAATATCTCCTCTCTAAGCTTCCCTCTTGTATTTTACACAGTCAGCTTCATTTGCTTCCCTTCAGGGGAAGACATACATTATGGTGTCTTGCAGGGGCTTGATCATGAGTAGGCAGCTAGCTGTTTCCCATCTGCCTCCCCCAAGATCGGGGCCCTTCTTAGGCAGCCACAGCAGTTTCTCTGAAGGCATAGAAGTGATCTTTTAGCTGATAAAGATAATATCCTGTAAAAAAATAATGATTTAATAACAAAAATAGCCAATGAAACAGAAACAAAAATTTTAAATATATTTTTATGCATATTTATAAACTATATGAAAGATTCAGTCACTTATTCTTAGATGGATCTATGAGTAATGTTTTAATTTTGAGGGTAAAAGTGGAGCTGCCAGAAACAAAACACACACACACACACACACACACACACACAGGCGCGCACACACACACGCTCACAGGCACGCACCCACAGGCACAAATAAAGACAGACTGGTTGCAAAGGAAGAGCTATCAGGCATTCTCAGACTGTTAATTCACAAAACTAACATCCAAACACAAAGATGTAATAGAAAGTTATGAGACATATTATGATTCAAAACATCTGTACCTCATCAAGTTAGGGTTATTGTACGTTGCAATAGAAAGACATTTTCACTTTGGGGTTACATTGTATATCTTAAAGTAAAAATGTCTTTCTATTGCAACGTACAATAGGGAAAAAACAAACAAACTTTTATCGGGTGGTGGGCAAATGGGAGGGGGAAGGAGGGGAAGAATTTACACTTACAAAATAGGGTGATGAGCACTACTGGAGAGTAGGACATGCTTGATGTTTTGGTAAGGCGGGGGGTGGGGTGGGCATGGGGAGAAATGGCAGGGGCAATATATGTAACCCTAACAATATTTGTACCCCCATAATATGAAAAAATAAAAAATTTTAAAAAAGACATTTTCAGTTACTCAAAGACTTAGATTATGTAGTACTCGTATCTTCACAAAAACAACCACAGCCACCACCATTGGAGCAAATACAACACTCACAGATTGTGTAAAGATAGATATAGAGGAAATGCAACTATAGACATAGACATAGAAGTAGAACTAGATGTAGGTAAAGATATATATATAACAGCTACCTAGGAGATGAAAAGCTTACTGTTAGCCAGCAGTTTGTTGATACAGTAGAAGACAGAAAAATAGAAACCGAAAGTGAATGAAATATCAAAGCAGCATAAAATAATAAAATAAGAGGAGTAAGACCAAATATATTCTTTTAAAAAATGAAAAAAAAAAGATAAAATATTCCTATTAAAAGACAAAGATTATTGGTGTCAACTAAAAAATTCTGGATATTTATCAAGAAGCATTCATCAAATAAAATGCTACAGAAAGTAAACATGAAACATATTAGTAGTGTAAGATATTATTAATAGGAGAAATTGGGTTTGGGGTATATGAGAACTCTCTGTACTATCCTTGTAATTTTTATATAAATCTAAAATTGGTCTAAAATTAAAAGTTTATTGAAGAACAACAATTCTACCCTACATACTGCTTTGCAACTTGCTGTTGTTTTACATAAAAATATGTTTTAGAATGTTTTCCATGTTAAAACATAGGTTTACATCATTGTTTATAATACTTACAGAGTAATTATGTGATATATAACATAATTTATTAAACAACTCTTCATTTGAATTTTATAATCTCTAAAGCAATGCTATGATGAAAAACCTTGCACAAGCATTTTTATACTCTGGCAGTTTGGAAGGATATTGATCAAGATGTCAAAAGCCATTTTTTATGTAAAGTGAAAGTACTCTTTATTTATTTATTTTATTTTGGCATATTATGGGGGTACAGATTTTAAGGTTTCAATAAATGCCCTTTCCCCCCTTCCCCCACAAGTCTGAGTTTCCAGCATGACCAACCCCCAGATGGTGCACATCTCACTCATTATGTATGTATATACTCGCCCCCCTCCCACCTCCCACCTGGCCAATATCCTATTACTGTAGTACCTATGTGTCCACTTAGGTGCTACTCAGTTAATACCAGTTTGCCAGGTCAATATATGTGGTGCTTGTTTTTCCATTCTTGGGATACTTCACTTAGTAGTATGGGTTCCAGCTCTAACCAGGAAAATATAAGATGTGCTATACCACCATTGTTTCTTAGAGCTGAATAGTATTCCATGGTATACATATACCACATTTTATTAATCCATTCTTGAATTGATGGGCACTTGGGCTGTTTCCACAGCCTTGTTATTATAAATTGTGCTGCTATAAACATTCGAGTGCAGGTGTCTTTTTTGTAGAGTGTCATTGGATCATTTGGGTAGATGCCCAGCAATGGGATTGCTGGATCAAATGGTAGATTCACTTGTATCGCTTTAAGGTATCTCCATATTGCTTTCCACAGAGGTTGAACTAGTTTGCAGTCCCACCAGCAGTGTAGGAGTGTTCCTCTCTCTCCGCATCCACGCCAGCATTTGTTATTTGGAGACTTTTTGATAAAGGCCATTCTCACTGGAGTTAAGTGATATCTCATTGTAGTTTTGATTTGCATTTCCCTGATGATTAGAGATGATGAGCATTTTTTCATGTATGTTGGCCATTCTTCTGTCTTCTTTAGAAAAGTTTCTGTTCAAGTCCTTTGCCCACTTTTTAATAGGGATATTTGATTTTTTTCTTCCTGATTTTCGTGAGTTCTCAGTATATTCTAGTTATCAGCCCTTTATCGGATACGTAGGATGCAAAAATTTTCTCCCATTTTGTAGGTTGTCTGTTTATTTTCATGAGTGTTTCTTTGGCTGTGCAGAAGCTTTTTAGTTTCGTCATGTCCCATTTATTTATTTTTGTTGCTGCTGTGATTGCCTTTGGGGACTTCTTCATAAACTCTTTGCCTAGGCCGATGTTTAGGACAGTGTTTCCAAATTTTTCCTCTAGAATTCTAATAGTTTCATACCTTAGGTTTAAGTCTGTTATCCAGTATGAGTTGATTTTTGTGAGAGGTGAAAGGTGTGGATCCTGCTTTAGCCTTCTACAAGTGGCTATCCAGTTTTCCCACCACCATTTATTGAAAAGGGATTCTTTTCCTCAGCATATGTTTTTGTCTGCTTTGTCAAAGATTAGATGGCTATATGAGGATGGTTTTATATGAGGATTCTCAGATCTGTTCCACAGGTCAATATTCCTATTTTTGTGCCAATACCAGATTGTTTTAATTACTACAGCTTTGTAGTATAGTTTGATATCTGGCATATTAACACCTCCCATTTTGTTTTTGTTGCCTAGAATTGCTCTAGATATTCAGGGTCTTCTTTGGTTCCATACAAAGCGTAAAATTATTTTTTCTGTATCTGTGAAGAATGCTGATGGGATTTTAATAGGTATTGCATTGAATCTGTAGATCAGTTTGGGTAGTGTAGACATTTTAATGATGTTGAGTCTGCCGATCCACGAGCATGGCATGGATTTCCATCTGTTTACATCCTCTGCTATTTCCTTCCTCAGTGTTTCATAGTTCTCCCTGTAGAGGTCTTTTACCTACTTGGTTAAGTATACTCCTAGGTACTTTAATTTCTTTGTTGCTATTGTGAAGGGTATTGAGTCTTTGATTTGGTTCTCAATTTGATTGTTGTTGGCATATATGAATGCCTCTGATTTATGTGTATTGATTTTGTATCCTGAGACTTTACTAAATTCATTGATCAGTTCCAGGAGTTTCTTGGTTGAATCTTTGGGGTTTTGTAGATATATCATATCATCAACAAATAGTGAAAGTTTGATCTCTTCTGCCCCTATTTGGATACCTTTAATTCCATTTTCCTGTCTGATTGCTGTAGCCAAGACTTCCAGCACTATGTTGAACAGAAGTGGAGATAGTGGGCAGCCATGTCTGGTTCCAGTGCTAAGTGGGAATGATTTCAATTTTTCCCCATTCAGTATGAGGTTGGCTATGGGTCTGTCATATATGGCTTGTATCATTTTTAGGTATGTCCCTTCTATGCCTATTTTCTTAAGTGTTCGTATCATGAAAGGGTGTTGAATTTTGTCAAAAGCTTTTTCTGCATCTATTGAAAGAATCATGTGGTCTTTGTTTTTGCTTCTGTTTAAGTGGTGAATTGCATTTATAGATTTACGTATATTGAACCATCCCTGCATCCCTGAGATGAAGCCCACTTGGTTGTGATGGATTATTTTTTTTGATAAGCATCTGGATTTGGTTAGCTAATATTTTGTTGAAAATTTTTGCATCTATATTCATTAGGGATATTGGTCTGTAGTTTTCTTTTTTTGTTGCATCCTTTCCTGGTTTTGGTATCAGAGTAATATTCGCTTCATAAAAGGTGTCGGGGAGGTTTCCGTTCTTCTCGATGTTGTGGAATAGTTTCTGCAAGATAGGTACTAGTTCTTCTTTGTAAGTGTGGTAAAATTCGGGTGTGAAGCCATCTGGACCGGGACTTTTCTTTCTAGGGAGATTTTTAATTGCTGTTTCTATTTCAGCTGTTGAGATTGGTCTGTTCAGGGAATCTATTTCTTCCTGGTTGAGCCTAGGGAGGCTGTGCGTTTCTAGAAATTTGTCCATTTCCTCCACATTTTCCAATTTGTTTGAATAAAGATTTTTGTAGTAATCATAAATTATATCTAGTATCTCTTTGGGATCAGTGGTGATATCTCCTTTTTTGTTCCTGATGGAGCTTATTAGAGATTTCTCTTTTCTGCTTTTCATTAGCTTAGCCAATGGCATGTCAATTTTGTTTATTTTTTCAAAGAACCAACTTTTTGTTTTATTAATCTCCTGAATAGCTTCCCTGTTTTCAATTTCATTTAGTTCTGATTTGATCTTGTTAATTTCACTTCTTCTGTTGGGTTTGGGGTTGGTCTGTTCTTCTTTTTCCAGCTCTTTGAGTTGTTTCATTAGATTGTCTATTTGTGATCTTTTTGACTTTTGGTTATAGGCATTTATGGAGATAAACTTTCCTCTCAGAACTGCTTTAGCTTTGTCCCAGAGGATTTGATAACTTGTCTCTCCATTGTCATTTTGTTCAAAGAATTTTTTTATTTCCATCTTGATTTCTTCATTTATGAAGTAATCATTTAGTAGGAGGTTGTTTAATTTCCACATTTTTGTGTAGAAATGTGATATTCTGTTAGGGTGATTTCTACTTTCATTCCACTGTGATCTGAGAGGATACATGGTATGATTTCTATTTTTTTAAATTTCTTGAGGTTTACTTTGTGTCCTAGGATATAGTCAATCTTAGAGAATGTCCCATGTGCTGATGAGAAGAACGTATATTCAGTGGATTTGGGGTAAAATGTTCTGTAAATTTCAGTCAGACCCAATTGTTCTAGAGTTTTGTTTAAGTCCATTATTTCTTTATTAATTTTCTGTTTGGAGGATCTGTCTTGTTTCGTCTGTGGTGTTGAAATCTCTGGTGATTATGGAGTTGCTATTAATCCATTTGCTTAGCTCCAGTAAGGTTTGCTTTATGAATCTGGGTGCACCTAAGTTAGGTGCATATATATTTAAAATTGTTATCTCTTCTTGTTGAACTGTGCCCTTCACCATTATTTAATGACCCTCTTTGTCTTTCACTACTTTTGTTTCCTTAATAAGTAAATCATCTGCAATTAGAACTGCCACACTAGCCTTCTTTTGGCTTCCATTTGCTTCTAATACTGATCTCCACCCTTTTACTTTTAGTCTATATGCATCTTTGCAGGTTAGATGTGTTTCCTGAAGACAGTATGTACTTGACCTGTATATTCTTATCCATTCAGCCAGCCTATTTCTCTTGAGTGTAGAGTTTAAGTCATTCACATTTATTGAGAGCACTGATAGGTAAGGTAGATTACTGTTCATTCTGTTGGATTGAATGTTGTTCCTATGATTTCTGTCATGAGCCATTGTAATATCTGGCCTTTAATCTTTGGGTTTTGGTTGTTTTTATATTTGTGGGTTATTATTATGATGTTCCGTGCGTAACGCTGTTTTGAGTACTTCTTGTAGGGCTGGTCTTGTCTTGGTGAATTCTCTTAGCCTTTTCTTGTCTGAGAATGTCTTTATTTCTCCTTCATATACAAAGCTTAGTTTTGTAGGGATTATGATTCTAGGCTGGGCATTGTTTTGTTTCAAAAAAGTGAGAATGGGGCCCCAGTCTATCCTTGCTTGTAAAACCTCATTAGAGAAGTCTGGTGTTATTAGAATTGCCTTTCTCTTGTATGTTACTTGCTTCTTTCTTTTTACAGCTCTTAGAAGGGCCTCTTTAGTTGATATTTTGGGCAGTCTGATGACTGCATGTCGTGACGTCTTCCTGTTTGCATTGAATCTCCCAGGGGTCCTCTGAGATTCTTGAACTTGTATATCAAGATTTTGAGCAAGGCCTGGGAAATTTTCCTCTATTATATCTTCAAATAGCTTGTCCAACCCGTGAGTGTTGTCTTTTTCCCCTTCTGGTAACTCTATAACCCTCACGTTAGGTTTCTTTACATAATTCCACATCTCTTGTAGGCTTTGTTCTTTCTCTTGTTTCTCTGCTCTATTTCTGTGACTGATTTATTTAATTGGAGGGTGTTATCTTCAATCTCTGAGATTCTTTCTTATGTTTGATCTACCCTGTTCTTGAGACTTTCCACTGTATTTTGTAGTTCCCTGAATTGATTCTTCATTTCCAGGAGTTTGGTTAAACTTTTCTTCATTGTGTCTATTTCTTTAGTGAACTTTTTTCCAGATCGTGGTGGCTTTTTGTGGTTTCTTTGTGTTGGTTATTGAGTTGTTGTTGCAGCTGGGTGAGTGTTCTTATGATCCACATACGAAATTCCTCTTCTGTCATTTTGGTTGCCTGATTTTGGTTGGTGCCCGTTTCTAGGGGGCTGGTGCTCCTCTTTGGGGGTGTGTTTTCCGTTTGGTTCTTCATATTTCCTTAGTTCCTTCACTGATTTCTTCCCATGTCGATCAGTTGTTGTTTATTTTCTTTAGGCTTTTGTGTGGGTATTCCCATGCCTTGTCTAGTTTCTGAGCCGGTAGGTGGTGTCTGTGGGTGAGATTCGTCCACTCCCTATATAATGAGTCAGTAGGTGTCGTGAAAAGGGTGTGCAGGATGCTCTCCCTGTCAGTATGTGGCGCTTGCTTGGAGGAACAGGCTACCCTGTTGTTTTTATGTCCTGTTATCAGCTCTTATTGCTGTAGAGAGAACTCTAGTGCCTCAGGTGGTGGGTGGGGCCCTGTGACTTCCAGGTGTGTCCTTTTCTCCCCTTCAGTGAGGGCTAGTCTAGGAGAGAGTCTGGGTGGAGCTGGGTTGGGTAAGCCTGCCCTCAGGCACCACCAATGTCCTTAGCAGAGGTCAAAGTTCTGTCTCTGCTTCCAGGAAAAGCTGACAAGGAGGGGCTGGAATGGCCAGGCTCAGTCAGAGAGTCTGCGTGTGGGGGTAGGGCTGTCTGAGACTCGCAGTGTGGAGCGGGCCTGGCTTCTTTCCACCGTCCCCAACTCCGCAGCAACTCCTGGACCTCTGTCAGCAGGCCAGACCACACACCACCAGGCCTCCCCTGGCTGTGCTGCCGGCGGGGAGGTTCCCTGCACAGGAACGCCACCTGGGCTGGGCGCATGGCCTCCCTTTGGGGGGAGGGTTGCCCTTAGGACGCTGATCTGCTCCTGAAGGCACACACACCTCAGTAGGCTGTTCACAAATATCCCTTCTGTGCCCCAGGGAATGTGAGGCCTCAGTGCACGGGATGTGGTCTGCAGGTCTGACCTCTGGGTCCCAGAGTTCAAACTACATCCCCACCAGGGAGAGCAGTGCCAGTCACAATTCACCCACAGGGAGCCCACGCTGGATCTATGTCTCTCAACCTCAGGGTCTGCCCCGTTCTCCTGGGATCACCGTGCCAGCAGCACCTGGGAGGGCTGGTGGGTAGAGAGCTCACAGTCTGAGTTCCCTTTAGTCAGCTGTAGGGCCCCAAAAGGGAAGGTCCTGTTCCCTGTAGGTGCCCCTGGCTGGTGGCTATATTGTCTCTCCGTCTCTCTCTCTGGGCAGCGGCGGGTAGGATCGGGGGAGGGGAGGAGGAGGCAATATGGCATCTGCCGTGCAGCTTGGGTCTGTGCACACGGAGGTGCCCCGAGGGAGTTGGGAGCCTGGTGCTGCGTCCGCTACTGGCTTACCGCTCACTGGCAGCGGCCGTCGCTGGGCTGGTGTCCACAGGTCTCTCCACCCTCTGGGGAGCCCACCAGCAGTCCGGGATGCAGGGAAGGGGAAATGGCCGATCCACCTACACTTCCCGCTGGTCTCCGGGCTGCCCCTGGGGTCCCAGCATCCAATTCTCCTCCGAGACCTCCTCCTGTGGAGTCTCCTGTGGTCTCAGGTACTCCTCCTTCCGACCCTCATCCTATGTAGGCTCGTCTTCTTGCTTCTTTCTTCTAATTTCTGCTAGAATCTGTCTTTTCTGCAGAGACACTCTGTTTGGCAGTGTTTCTCATCTGCCATCTTCTGGTGCAGTTCAGTTTTAAGTTGCTACTCTTTATTTTTATACATATAATTTTATGTAGTTTCTCTTTTTTACCTTTAAGTTATATTATTTCTATATCCAAAAGAACTGTGATAAATGTTTTTCTTAGTCATATATAAATATTACTTATTTTGTTTACAAAATGAAATATATTGAAAAAGTAAAATAAGCAAGTTCTTTGTTCCCATATAGCATTGTGTCAGATGTATTTTGAAAAGCTAGTATAAGATGATCTAAACTTGATAATCACTGTTGGTTTTCTGATTTAACTCCTCTTGTGTTTCTGTGTAATGCAAGCAGGCAAATAATAAACAACTTCACAGAGGAGCAGGATAAGATATTTCATATGATTGATTTAATAAATATTTTACTGAAAGCACTCTTTCAAGTGCTAAGAAAATTTATTAAATTTGATGGCATATTAAGCCATATTTATAAAATCTTTAAAGCTGAAATCATAAAAGGTCAAATTTAATCATATCAATGGCACACTCAATTGTTTAAATATCCTATTTGTAATGCATAACTTTAAATACTGTTGTGATTGTCAGAATAAACCTAAATTAACTTAACATTCAATAAAAAATTAGGAGAAAGGAAAATAAATTTAAGGAAATAACACTGAAAGAATTAATCATACCTATTAGTAAAAATCCTGTGCAATTAATAAACGAAAATGCTAGTCCTTGAAAATGCCATCATAAAACATAGTTTTCATAATCTATAGAACATTTCAGAACTGGTCGAATATAAGCTATCCCTACAGGAAAATACATGAATCTGGAACAAGCAGCAGGGAAGAAACTGAAGTTTAAATTTGTTTAAATAAACCTCAAATAGTGGCTTAAAGATATACTAAAAAGCCTAATGAGCAGTAAATGAAAAAAATAAAAATAAAACATCTGTCCAGATAATAAAATCTTCTGTTATTGCTATTTTGAATTATGGCATATTGATATTTTCTAAAACTTAGTTTTTAAAAATGTTCTGAAAACCAACGGTTTTTCAGTATATGGTTACTAACTATCTCACAAGAACACAGCAAACCCTGACCCATATAAATATGTTCTTTATCTCTCTGGAATTCATAAATACCAATTCCTTAGCAAACAGAACTCAGGTATCTAAGAGAAGGAAAAGCTATTTTCTTACAAAAATTGGTTCTTATAAAAGTCATTGGTAATTTGCCACTATTAATTCATATATTTCTTTATCTAAAGTGGGAAAGTAGAAAATAATGGATTGCATTATCAAGAATGAGATCACAGTCAATAAAATCAGATTACTAAAAGTCAGAAAACTGACTAACAGGAAGAAACTCTTCAATGACACAAACCTCTCTGGCAAAGGAAAACATCCATCTTGCCTTTCCAATATTCAGATATTGCCCTCTGAGGTAACTGAAGACGCTTGTCTTCAGTGAAAAAAAATAAGCAAACTTATTCTATGTGTGTGAAGTTTGCACTGTGTACTTTGGTTCAGGTGAGCTAAAGGTCACTTGGTGACTAACATAAAACTGCCAATAAATCATGCATCCAGAAATAAAATGTGCATTTCAAATAATATTATCTATCACATATTTAACACATTGTTTCAGAAATCAAGATTCTCAGCAGTGGGTGAAAATGTCAGCATACAGCCTGCAATAGATATGTTTTCAGATTAGATTATTACACTCAGTGTTCTGCACTATTAACTCATACCCACCATTTCTTGGAATTGTGTAAATGTCATCTATTTGTTGCCTTGTAAATGTGATTTTGTGAGGTCTCATCACATGGTGTTCCCTGAAATTCAATCTTAGAGCTATCAGTCTCACCACATTACGGTGATAAAATAGTGCCTGCTACTTCTCCCCCTATTTCTTTATCCAAGTGCATTACTAAAGGGTGATATGCTCCATTTATGAATATATCCACTTCTATAAACCATTAGCCATAGATAAGTGGTTGGATTCTTGCAGTAATCCCATTTATTCACTTTGTGGATTTTGAGATTCCTGTAAACAAACAGTTTCTCTTATAACGATAATTGTAAAATTTATAGAAGCAAGGCTGTTTTGTTAGTGACTTCACAGAATCATCAATTTCTTTAACCTTTTAGGGTGCTCCTACCTTAATGATAAACAATTTGGGCATTTGTAATGACTTAAATTTATGGATAGAATAAATGTCTGATTTCATATGAGTCAGAAACTTTGACCACCTGTTCTTACGCATATTACCATTTCTTTCCTATTACACTACTGCTGGAAAAGTACATTGGAAATATGGTACCCTTTATGAATGTGGGCATTATAGTGCTTTAAAAGGAAGCCAACTGGGATTTTAATCCAAGCTCTACCATTTACTACCCACATAAATAGCCTCATCTTCTTTGAGCCTCATCTTTAAAGAGGAAAATAATTACACTTCTCTTGCAGGGTTCTTTTGAATGCTAAATGAAATTATATGGCATGTGATTAGCTGGGCATGGTGGTGCATGCCTGTAGTCACAGCTACTTGGGAGGCTGAGGCAGTAGGATAGCTTGAGCCCAGGAGTTTGAGGTTGCTGTGAGCTATGCTGATGCCACACACTCACTCTAGGATGGGCAACAAAGTGAGACTCTGTCTCAAAATAAATAAATAAATAAAAATAAAATATATATATATATATATATATATATATATATATATATATATGGCATGTGAAAGATATGTCCCTCCAAGTAGTGATGAGAAATTAGACCAAACACATGTGCATCAGTGAATCAGGGACAATGTACCCATCAGATCCCTGTAACAAGGGACCAGTCATCGCCCCTGTTCTACACTGGCCAATGTGTAAGTACTTGGCGTATTATAATTGCTATATATTATTAGAAAGAATAAAGATAGAAAATTGAGTTTCTTCTGTATGCCAGGCATTGTCTGAGGTCTTTTCTATTGAGTGAATTTGGAATGAGCTTCCATGGCTTTGCTGTAGAGCAGCAGTGTTGACAGTTGGTATAATGTACTGTCAAGTCAATCTCAGCTGTTCCTGAGGAAGAGCTGCAATTGTCCCTCGTATCTGTGGGGAATCAGTTCCAAGACTCCCTGTGGATACCAACACTCATGAGTGCTCAAGTCCCTTATGTAAAATGGTGTAATATTTGCATATAACCTATAGCACATCCTCCCAAATACTTTAAATCATCTCTAAATTACTGATACTACCTAATAGAATGTAAATGCTATGTAGGTTATACTGTATTTTTAAGTTGTGTTAATTTCATTGTTGTATTGGTTTTATTTTTTCAATTTTTTTTTATCTGCAGTTGGTTGAATCTGTGGAATTTACATATACACAGGTCCCACAGTGCTTTTTATTTCTTTATGGCCTTCAGCTTGCCTTCAGATGGTATGTGCCCAGGGAAGACCCTGAAAAAATTTATGGGAGGTGGCAATATTTCAAACTGTCTTCTCTCTCCTCTAGAAAATTTTGTAAATAGAGAAGACCGCAAGGTGTGATGCAAACACACGACATGCATGTCAATGTCTGGGTGTGTACAGCTACCAGGTAAAGTTAGGCAGCATCTCAGTGACACTTCCATCTCCTAATATTTGGTGAGCATTTTCATTGGCCATCCTAAAAGAGAAAGTCTCATTAAAGATAAGGACATAATTCAAATTTATAAAATAAGCCATCATGAATGAGTCATCACAAACTAACACTGTCATAATATGAACTCCAAGAACTTTAGATAATATATATTTTTACAGATTAAAGATAAATATTTTTAAAATAATAAAAGGTGGACTATAAAAGCACTAAGATAAAATTTAAAAAGAAGACCAATGTAATGACCAGACTAAATATTAGATTTGAGTTACCTAAAAAGAGTAGAAATAAATTTAATGCAGCTCAATAAAATCACTAGCCTGTAGCATCCAAATTTAAAAGTGAAGAGCATAAGACATAAAAGGAAGATCTAACCTATATCTAATTGGATATTCAAAAGTCAAAAATATAGTAGATGAAGGGGACAATAGAAGAGGTAATGGCTAGGAATATTTCAAAAACTGAAAAACAAGGAGATTACTTAGTTGAAGACATATGTCCACTGAACCATGAACAGGAGTAATTATATGTGCACTGAGCCATGAGTAGAAGGAATTATAAATAAATCCACACTTAGATAAACCATGATGCAACTGTAATGACCGTAGCGAAACTCAATTCAACAATAATTGTTAGTGGCCAGGCACAGTGGCTCACGCCTGTAATCATAGTATTCTGGGAGGCTGAGGCAGAAGGATTGCTTGAGCTCAGGAGTTTGAGACCAGCCTGAGCAAGAGCGAGACTCCGTCTCTACTAAAAACAGAAAGAAATTTATTGGCCAACTAAAAATATATAGAAAAAATTAGCCAGGCATGGTGGCACATGCTGGTAGTCCCAGCTACTTGGGAAGTTGAGGCAGGTAGGATCGTTTGAGCCCAGGAGTTTGAGATTGTGGTGAGCTGTGATGATACCACTGCACTCTAGCCAGGGAGACAATGTAAGACTCCATCTCCAAACAAACAAACACCCCAAACCATAATAATTGTTAGAGACTTCAATACTCTGTTTTCAATAATAGATAAAAAATATTTGGCAGAAAATTTAAAAAAAGAAATACAAGACATGAATAACACTATAAACCAACTAGACTTATTAGACATCTATAAAACACTTTGTGAAACAACAGCAGAATACAGTATACATTCTTCTCAAGTGCATTGAGTAAGGAACATTCTCTAAGCTAGACCATGTATTAGGGCATAAAACATTAATACGTTTTAAAATATTGAAATGTATGCTTTGTGACCACAATGAAATGAAATTAAAAATCAGTAACAGGCTAGGCATGTTGGCTAATACCTATAATCCCAGCACTTTGGGAGGCTGAGGCAGGAGAATTGCCTGAGGCTAGGAGTTCATGAGCAGCCTGGACAACATGAGACCCCATCTCTGCCAAAAACAATTTAAAAATTAGCTGAGTATGATGGCACACACCTGTAGTCCTAGCTACTTGGTAGGCTGAGGCAAGAAGATCTCTTGAACTCTTAGGAGTTCAAGGCTGCAGTGAGCTATGATCGAGCCACTGTGCCCCAGACTGGACAACAGTGTGAGACCCTGTCTTAAAAAAGAAAGAAAGAAAGAAATTGATAACAAGCCGGGCGCGGTGGCTCACGCCTGTAATCCTAGCTCTTGGGAGGCTGAGGCGGGCGGATTGCTCAAGGTCAGGAGTTCAAAACCAGCCTGAGCAAGAGCGAGACCCCGTCTCTACTATAAATACAAAGAAATTAATTGGCCAACTGATATATATATAAAAAATTAGCCGGGCATGGTGGCGCATGCCTGTAGTCCCAGCTACTGGGGAGGCTGAGGCAGAAGGATCGCTCGAGCCCAGGAGTTTGAGGTTGCTGTGAGCTAGGCTGACGCCACGGCACTCACTCTAGCCTGGGCAACAAAGTGAGACTCTGTCTCAAAAAAAAAAAAAAAAAAAAAAAAAGAAATTGATAACAGAATAAAATTTGGGAAATCAACAAATAAGTGGAAATTAAAGAAAGCACCCCTAAATAACAAATTGGTAAAAGAAAAAAATGATAAGGAAATTAGAAAATGTATTAAAATGAATGATAAAAAAAAGATCATGTCAAACCTTAAAAAATGCAGCTACAATAATGCTTTCTGGTAAATTCATAGTTGAAATAAAAACCAAACCTTTCACCATTAACTAGAAAAATAAGAGCAAACTGAAGTTGAAGCAAAGAGAAAGAGGAAATAATGCAGATTAGAATAGAAATAAGTGAAATAGAGAATAAAACACAATAGGGAAATTCAACAAACTAAAAATCAAGCAAATTGATAGATCTTTAGGTTGTTCAACTAAGAAAAAAAATAGATGACTCAAATTATTAAAATCAAGAATGATCATGGGTTGGCAGAATCAACATTGTTAAAATGTCTATACTACCCAAAGTCACCTACAGAGTCAATGCAATCCCTATCAAAATACCATCATCATTTTTCACAGATATAGAAAAATTAATTTTACACTTCATATGGAACCAGAGGAGACCTTGTATAGCAAAATCAATCCTAGACAATAAAAACAAAATAGGAGGTATCAATTTACCAGATTTCAGACTATACTACAAGGCTATAGTCATTAAAACAGCTTTTTACTGGCACAAGAACAGGGACATTGACCAGTGGAACAGAACAGAGAACCCAGATATAAAACCATCCTCATATAGCCAACTAATCTTTGACAAAGCAGACAAAAACATACACTGGGGAAAAGAATCCTTATTCAATAAATGGTGCTAGGAAAACTGGATAGCCACATGTCAAAGACTGAAACAAGACCCACACCTTTCACCTCTCACAAAAATCAACTCATGCTGGGTAACAGACCTTAGGTATGAAACTATTAGAATGCTAGAGGAAAACATTGGAAACACTCTTCTAGACATTGGCTTAGGCAAAGAATTTATGAAGACCTCAAAGGCAATCACAACAGCAACAAAAATAAACAAATGGGACCTGATCAAATTGAAAAAGCTTCTGCACAGCCAAAGAAACTGTCAAGAGAGCAAACAGACACCCCACAGAATTGGAGAAAAATTTTGCAAGCTACACATCTGATAAAGAGCTGATAACTAGAATCTATTTAGAACTCAGGAAAATCAGCAAGAAAAAATCAAACAACCCTATCAAAAAATGGGCAAAGGACATGAACAGAAACTTCTCAAAAGAAGACAGAATAATGGCCAACAAACATATGAAAAAATGTTCAACATTTCTAATCATCAGGGAAATGCAAATCAAAACCACAATGAGATATCACTTAACTCCAGTGAGAATGGCCTTTATCAAAAAGTCCCCAAACAACAAATGCTGATGTGGATGTGGAGAGAGAGGAACACTTTTACACTGCTGGTGGGACTGCAAACTAGTTCAACCTCTGTGGAAAGCAATATGGAGATACCCCAAAGTGATACAAGTGAATCTACCATTTGATCCAGCAATTCCACTACTGGGCATCTACCCAAAGATCAAAAGTCACTTTATGAAAAAGACACATTCACTCGAATGTTTATAGCAGCACAATTCACAATTGCAAAGCTGTGGAAACAACCCAAGCGCCCATCAATTCATGAGTGGATTAATAAAATGTGGTATATGTATACCATGGAATACTACTCAGCTTTAAGAAACAATTGTATACAAGAGGTATAGCACCTCTTGTATATTCCTGGATAAAGCTGGAACCCAATCTACTAAGTGAAGTATCTCAAGAATGGAAAAACTAGCACCACTTGTACTCACCAGCAAATTGGTATTAACGGGTCAACACCTAAGTGGACATATAGAAGTAACATTTATCGGGTGTTGGGAGGGTGGGAGGGGGAAGGAGGGGGATGAGTATATACAACCACAACGAGTAAGATGTGCAACGTTTGGGGGATGGACACGCTTGAAGCTCTTACTCGATGGGGGAGGGGGGCACAGGCAATATATGTAACCTTAACACTTGTACCCCCATAATATGCTAAAATAAATATACAAAAAAAAAAAAAAGAATGAAATTTGGACTATCATAACAGACCTTCCAAGTAAAAAGGATTATAAAGGCATACTATGAACAATTTCATACTAAAAAACTTAGAAACATAGGCAAAATGAACATTTATAATGGACAAGAGAGTGTAAACATATCAAACATCCATCAACTGATGAATGGATAAATAAAATGTGGTATATCCAAAAAATGGGAAATTTTATGGCAATAAAAAGGAATGAAGTACTTTTGCTATCACATATTAGCTATGACATAGATGAACCTATAAAAGATTATATTAAGACTACGTAAATAAAGCCAGTTATAACAGGCCACATATTGCATGATCTCATTTATATGAAATATCCAGAATAGGCAAATCCATAGAGAGAGAAGTAGATTAGTGATTGCCAAAAGCTAGCAGGGGATAGGGGAGGGAAGAATGAGGTGTGATTGCTAATATACAAAGCTTTCTTGGGGTGCCAGCTGATAAAAATGTTCTGAGATTAGATAGTGGTGATGGTCTCAAAACATTGATAAATGAGTGAATGAACTTGTGGGAATGCTATTTGATCTTCAGAATACTCTTTAAGGAAGGCAGTAATCTCTGTGAGGTTTTCTTATTTACCCAAGTTCACACTAAGCGACTGTTTTTTTGCAATTGCCTCTTGAATAGTTCTCCAATGTAAGGACAAGTGTTCCCCTTCTTTAGTAATAAGGATGGCTGTGGATGAGTCAGCAGTAAACTCCCTGATTGTGTTGTTTTTCTAGTGAGCAGAGGCACTGTTCCTCCAGATGTTACAGGAAGTGAATTTTCCTATTTCTTTCCTATGAATTTGTGGTAGGAGAATTTGGGGATTTTCTTTTTTGAGAGAGTTTGCATTCATTTCTGTATTCTATTTTCTCTTTTCAGTTAATAGTATTCCCAGTTGTTTCCTGGGAATATACCTCCCTCAGAAACTCATGGTATGAATGTTAATGGAGTTAAGTGAGGCTCTGTGATTCTGGGCCAATGACCTCTTTCAAGTTCATTATGAATCTCAGGTTAAATATTTTACTCTGTTAAATGAAGTTTGATTTAGTAATACAACTTTCAAGCATGTTTATTTTCAGAAATTTTAGGCAGTATTCTTCCTTTTTCATATTTTATATCATGTGTGTGAAGTAAAAGTATAAACCATGATTTCATTAATTCTTTTGTTTGCAGTTTATCTAATGAGAAAAGAACAAATTTGTGAAACCATTTATTCTTATTATACAAAGTTATTTTAAATTCACAAACAGAAGATTTCATGCCATGCCATGGGATATAAATTGGAATTTTTGAAAAACAAATGATCAGAATATTTGCAAGCCCATGAAAATAATTTTTCCATATGTGATCATTTTAACCAAGCCAAGGATGTTTTAAGCAGCCTTTTAAGGCTTTGTATCATCTTCTATTCATAGAAGAGCTCGAAGGGATTTATAGGCATCTTTACTGCTTTTTGTTTTGGCAGAGGATGAAATAAATGCTCAGCACGTCCAAGTAACATTTTCATATATTAGAATAATTTAAGGAAAAATCTAAACTAACACAATGAAATCTTTTATTCTAAGTTGGAATTTTCATGAAATTGTTTCACTTTTAAACTCTTTTTTACCTCCAACTCCAAGTTTGTCCTAATATACTAATTTATTTTACTATATCTTTCTCCTGCTCAAACACATTCAATGACTCTCTTATTTTATTTAGCAGTCAAGATTATCTACAGCTTGATCACAACTTTCATAGGGAAACTAATCTCCCATTAAGCAATTCCTGGCCTGCTTGTATCCCTAGATACTTTGCTTGGTTTTCTACTCAATTGCTATTCCCTAGATTCCTTTACATTTTTTTCCCTCTTACTACATGATTAAGAATAACATTGGACAAGAAATCTTTCAATTTTACTTTTAAAATTTGCAGAATGAAATTGATATTTGCCTTTCCAACATGTTATTAAGATCAAATGGTGCAATGTGTATGAAAGCTCTCGAGTAAAAATAAAGCACTCTTGAACTGTAAGTTATAATTATTGGCTATTATGTGAATGCTACTGCAAACTCTCCTTGTCTGAGTAGTTTTCCTCGTTCACTTTAGGTCTTACTGATGACAAGAATGACTAATTCCTCTAGACCACTTACTGCATGCCAGATACCATTCTAGCTGCTTTGCATATCTTAATGCTTTTAATCCTCATAAAAGTCCTTAGAGGTAGGTTGTATTATTATCCCCAGCTTATGGTTGGTGAAATTGAGTCACAAGGGGGCCAACAGCTTCCCTGAAGTCATACATCTACTAAATGGTGGAAAAATAATTTGAATCCTGGCCAGCTAACTAGAATGCCTTATTCAGAATTATAATATTAATGTGATCAGCGCAACTCACTTTTACACTTAAACACATGACACAATTAAAAGAATGCTGCAGCTGTTACTGTTCATCCCCCTAACATGTTTATAAATTACTTGAGAAGAAAACCACATCTTATAATTATTTTATATAACCCACATAGCAGAGTAAATAGTATATGCTCATCAATTACCTCATAAATTCTACTAAATCAGGGAAAGATTCTATCTGAAGTTCAGTTTCCTGGGAAACAATTGTGAAACAGAAATTTGAGTGTGGGAAGATCTAGGGGACAACTTCAGTGATGGAATGAAGGAAGGAGAATTGGGCAGAAGGAGGGATTAACAGCAATCTGGTCATAACAAAAACCTCCGCAAATGCTGAGGCTGACTCAAACTTGCCCGAATTGAGGCAACAAGACTAGTACTTTGTACTCCTACACCTACTAGTCATTATATATGGGCTTCTTGACCCCCTAATCTTAGGAAGTAAAACTTCCTTGCCAAAGTGACTCAGCTATAAGCTGTTAGCAGCAAACGCTCCTGGAAACTGCGGTAATGAGTGTCTCTGATGGGGGCAGTATGACACAGGTTCCTCTCCAGTTGACCTCTTGTACCACTCAGATTTGTATAAGTTTACACCATTGAGACATGACTTCTCTAGGATTCTGGCCGGCCTCATTTCCTGGGAATCTTTCAAGAGTAATAATGGTGGAATATTCTGCAACTCCAAGTACTGCAACTGGTCTCAAGCTGTCATTCATCAACTCCCTCCATTCTGCACTCCTTTCACCTACAGCAAGTATCTCTGTTTACCTGGTGTTATAGCCCAGATCCCCATGTTTGAAGGCTCTGAAACCCTGGTCACAAAGCTGTCATCAGACTGTGTCTGCTGCACTCATCCATTCATGGTCAAAATCAGGCAAGAGCGTAGGAAGAGAAGACTTGCTGCATCACCAAGATGCTAAGCCTGTTCTTCCCTCTCCCTTTGCATAATAGCAAACTTATCTGCTTCTGATGGCCAGGGTCAGCTATGCCAGGATGGTGACTCTTTTCTTGGCCTCTTTGTTTCATAGCACAAAGAACCTGAAATAACCAGAAAGTGGTTGTAGTTTAATGGGTATCTTGTTGTGTGCCTTGGTTGATGCTTTTTCTCTCAGGGAACTAGGAACTCTGAACCTGCAAGAACCAAGGTATGAGGTGGAAAGAAAAAATTCCCCGATGGTTCACTAGGAGTTGTGGTAACTGGGCTGTTTCAACTTCTACCTGTGTTTACTGAACCTATGTATTCTACTTCTTGATGACATAGCACCAAGGCTGATTTATGCTGGGCACACTTTCTAAAGGGCAGCACCCTAGACTCACAGGGTAAACTCTCCTAGCTGCCCCTTAGCTGGACCTTCAACAGATCTTTCTATTGCTTTCTTAGGCTGGAAGCTCATGGGTGATATGTTTATGTGATAAGAACTTAGATCCCATGGTCACATGTTACTGCTGCAACTTCTTTGCTCTATAAAGTGAATTCTTTGGCCTGAAGCAATGTAATGTTGATTCCTATGTCAACAAGCAAAACATCTCTGAGAATGGAGGCCATTGAGGAAGAAATATATATCTCTTATAATTCTGGTAATCAAGTAAGGGCTAGTCATGAAAATTAAAAATTACAAGATAATGTGATTGGCCAACTAAGTTCATGTAAGGAAGTATCGATCACTTGGGTTTGAGAATTCAGAGAAGTGCAGATATATGAGATGGGAATTTTAATTGGTCAGTATAGTTCTTATGAGATGAACACTGATGTTAGGAAAATGAAGTTTCTTATCTTTCATACCAGATTTTGGGAACTGGAGGTTCAGTACTGGAGGCTCTGAAATGTAAGCATATTTAATTCAGTGCCTGGCAAAACAAATGACACTTAATCCAAATTAGTCTCTAATCTCTTTGCTATTGCTGTGATAAATTCTGGTTAACAAATCCTTAGGATTGAGTAGGACGTTAACAAAAGTGACGTCTAATCATTGTTCTCCAAATTGAAAATATTGCTTTCTTAATGTTGGAAGTATGGCTTGTGGGAATTTGGTGATAAGAAGGGGCGAGGAAAGTCAAGCTCACTGAAATATAATTTTCTTTTTGAGTCATTCAGGTTTATATTCTGTGATTACAAAATCATTTTATGTTAAATGTAGTTTTGAGCTTAAGTTTTTGTGTTCTAATATTTGGTCTGAACTTGGATTTTGAAGATCCCATAGTAATTGTAGGCGTTGAATATAATATGTTATCATGACTATCCACCTCACAAAATTATAATTATATCTTTGTAAAATCTGATCAGTATATAAAATAAGTTTGAAAAAGAAGAGAAAAAAACCAAGAAGAAAAAAATAGATATCACCTATTTTTTGCAGTTTCTTATTTTGAATGAGACATCCGATTTTTTGTCTTATGCAAAAAGTGGCTTTATTTCCATAAGGATAATAAAGTGTTAAATATTTAAATAAAATATTTGATTAGAAAATATCCAGGAAAAAAATGTGACATTGCAAATAATACAAAATAAATTGTGTAGATTAATTAAGTATATAAAAATCTTTAGAATACATAAATTTAACTTTAAATGGTGTCATTTGAATAGGTAAAGGAGAATGTAAGTTGCCATATTATTTTCAGTAATCATACAATTCAACATGTATGAATTTAAATAAGAATACTTGAAAATGTAAAAATCAAAAAATGCTGTTTATAAGATTTTGTATTAAAATTATTATAATTTTTACATGTGGACTTTTCCTTAATGTAATTTTAAAAATGATACAAATAGGTCATGCTTATTTTTTTATTTTAAACAGTATAAAATATTTAAAAATAGTTATCTCTCTATAATTCCTGGAATTTGCTCTCTGGTCTCTAAATAAGATAGTTTTTCCCCCTACTTTCATTAAAATGAACTCATTTTCAGGGGGAGGGAGGCGGGCAGGGGCAATATTTGTAACCCTAACAATATTTGTACCCCATAATATGATGAAATAAAAGGAAGAAAAAAAATGAACTCATTTCCTTTTGTCTTTCTTTTATGTTTTCAAAGATATATCTTACTGGAAATATTTAACTTACAATTTTGTTTTCTCTCTCATATGTCTAAATATTAACCAGAGTGATGTACATGATGTATTTTTAAAATACCCATCTGGTGGATGGTCATGCTGGAAACTCAGACTTGTGGGGGGAGGGGGAAAAGGGCATTTATTGAAACCTTAAAATCTGTACCCCCATAATATGCCGAAATTAAAAAAAAAATAAAAAATAAAAAAAAATAATTCCTTTTTATTTTTTTTATTTTTTTGAGACAGAGTCTCACTTTGTTGCCCAGGCTAGAGTGAGTGCCGTGGCGTCAGCCTAGCTCACAGCAACCTCAAACTTCTGGGCTCAAGCAATCCTCCTGCCTCAGGCTCCCGAGTAGATGGAACTACAGGCATGCGCCACCATGCCCGGCTAATTTTTTCTATATATATATTAGTTGGCCAATTAATTTCTTTCTATTTATGGTAGAGACAGGGTCTTGCTCTTGCTCAGGCTGGTTTCGAACTCCTGACCTCGAGCAATCCGCCCACCTCGGCCTCCCAGAGTGCTAGGATTACAGGCGTGAGCCACCATGCCCAGCCAATAATTCCTTTTTAAAATCCATATAATATTCAGTGGTATGGAGCTACCATTAATTATTTAACATTTCCATCCTGATGGACAGTAGAATTGTTTCTCATTTATTTCCACTAGAAATATTTGTAATAGACACCTTTATAGATTGTGCACAGTGGAGAGGCAATATTTTTAACTACAAATATTCCTTAGAGTGCAAAGAGAGAGAAAGAACAGACAAACCCAGTTTCAACTATTAAAACCAGAACAGACATGAGCAAAAACAATGTCTCACTTTGGGAATTAAAAAAAATCTGGGAGGCCGAGGCGGGCGAATTGCTAGAGCTCAGGAGTTTGAAACCAGCCTGAGCAAGAGTGAGACCCCGTCTCTACTATAAATAGAAAGAAATTAATTGGCCAACTAATATATATAGAAAAAATTAGCGGGGCATGGTGATGCACGCCTGTAGTCCCAGCTACTTGGGAGGCTGAGGCAGCAGGATTGCTTGAGCCCAGGAGTTTGAGGTTGCTGTGAGCTAGGCTGACACCAGGGCATTCACTCTAGCCTGGGCAACAAAGCGAGACTCTGTCTCAAAAAAAAATAAAAAATAAAATAAAAAAAAAATCTGTAGAATACACATAATCATAGTAATTATATACATTTTTAGTGTCTCAATCAGGTACTGTGCTATTTCCTAAAATCTATGAAGACAGGTAAAATGTAAAAGAAAAATCTTTTTAATTGAGGATAGAAATTGTGGCATACAAAGAAGTAACAGGAAAGGACACTTTTACTACACACCTACTATTTACCAGTTGCTCTCACATACAGGAATGAATTTAATCTTCATAATGACTTTGGAGGTCATCTTTGGGAGGATGGCATAGTCCACATTTTGGAGATGAGATAACTGCTCTAATAAAGTTTAAAAATTACGCATGCCATGAATAGTAGAAGTGAGGTTAAAACTCATTTCTGTCTGACTCCTAAACCTTCCTCTTCCTAGGCTTCTGAGATACCACTTGCAAAAGCTAATAAGGCTATGTTTAAGATTTATAGTTTTACATTAACATGGGATGACCATGTATCTTGGATGTCCAGGACAGTTCTGGTTTACACCTGTCCTAATTGTTAATTTTAATAGAGGTCATTAGATGTGATCACAGATGAAAAGTAATGGGTGCAGAATATAGAATATGTATTAATTCTGTTCCTGTTCCACTTTACCAAGTGTGTGCCTTGCCTGGGCCTTTGGTTGGGAAGAGATTTTTTTTTTATTTCAGAATATTATGGGGCTACAAACGTTAAGGTTACATACATTGCCCTTGTCTTCCCTCCCCCCTCGAGGCAGAGCTTCAAGCATGTCCATCCCCCAGACAGTGTGCATCACACTCATTATGTATGTATACACCTATCCCCTCCTCCCCCTTCCCACCTACCCCACACCAGACAATTGTTTGTTTTTTCTTTTTTTCTTAACATTTTGGTTACATTTTATAACTTTGCCTCCCCCTAGCAAGGGTTAGAGGTATGCCCTTCCTTTCTACAATGCTCACCACATCCCTCAGCTGTGGGACTACCCCTCCAATCCCTGAATCCCTGGTGAACACCACCAACCTTTGAGCACCATAGTGTTAATCAGTCAGTACCAATTTGATGGCGAGTATATATGGAACCCATTATTCTGATCTTGTGTCACCTCACTTTGGATAATGGGCTTAAGCTCAATCCAGGATAACATAAGCGGTGCTAGCTCGATGTCGTTTCTTAGAATTAAGTAATATTCCATTGTAAACATATACCAAATTTTAATAAGGTTGGAAAGAGATTTTATGTAGACTGGAGATAAAGGAAAAAATTCTGATCTTCATTCTGGGGCTTCAGCCTGCACGAGCAGGGCTCTCAGGAGTCTAGAAAGAGGGTGTTATATCCTCACAAATAACTGTAGTAGATGATGGAACACAGTCTGTGAGAGAAATGAAAAATGATTGATTTCAGTGAAGCAAGAGAGAATTTGTAGGTCACAGGTGCCAAAAGACTTGGGAGAGAATGGGAATTTGTGTTGAATATTAATGGTTTGGTAGGATTTTGACTTAAGGAGAAAGGACAGAATTAAGACCATTCATTGCATTCAAAGGAATCAAATAGATTTCAAACACTTGCATCAAAAAAAATGAGCGTTTTGAACAAATTGACTCTTTCTGGAAGTTGATAAAAAGGGATTTATCTTATTGTGGGAATCCTGAATCAATCACATCTAAATAATTTTTCTTCTTTCTAAATTTGACCTCTTGAAGTCAATACATGTCTTTCCCAGACCTTAAAAACATATACCACCTAACTCATTATAAACCCCATTTTCTGATTTTACTAATAACTTAATTTTTCATAGTTTTTATTATTTTTAATTTACAAATAAAATTGCATATATTTATTGTGTACAGCATGAGGTTTTGAAGTATGTATACATTTAGAAATGGCTAAATGAAGCCCTAATTACATATGCATTACCTCACATACTTATCAATTTTTACCTTAAAAGGGAACTCACAGAAACTGAGAGTAGAATGGTGGTTACCAGGGGCTGGAGGGAGAGAGGGTGAATTGGAATATATTGGTCAAAGGATAAGATAAGAGGAATAAATTCAACAGATCTATTGTACAACATGGTGACTATTGTTAATAATAACGCATTATTTAAAACTGCTAATAAAGTAGATTTTGTTTTCTTATGACAAAAAGCAATAATTTTATTAATGATTTCATGATCCTATTTTAAGAAAATCCCTATATGAGTAATAACTTATTCTGATTTTTCTACAATATATTGTACGGGGGAAAACCTAGCATTTTAAATATCAAATGGTGAGAAATTTTTTTTTTTTTTCCTAGTCTGGTAAGCAAAGTGTGATCCTGCTGAGTTTATTTCTTGAATTTCCTCCTCCCTGGTCTACCTACATCTGATCGTAAGTACAATAGTGCCCTCTATGGCTTGTTCATTCTCTGTGCAGAATTCCAATGGTTGAAAAGAAGGCAAACTATTTTCAGATGTCTACGATTAATAGCCTCAAAATAAAGTACGAATAACAAAAAAATTTACTCATATAATCTTGTAATCTAATATACATAGTTCTGAATATGTTCTACTTTTAAAATAACTACACCTTCTGGTCTCTTAAGAAGATAGATGTCAGAAATAGGATTCTGGAAAAAATTTAAAGGCTTATTCATTATATTTAAGTAATATTTATGATATTTCCAAAGCTGCACTTGAATTACCAGAAATTTTGGAATTCCTTTTTTTTTTTTTAAAAAAAATGTAATTTATTTTTAACAAATGTGACCTCTAAAGTTTGTCACTGCATGGAATTAATGGAACTAGAATTTCAGAAGCCTTCCTGTGATGTTAAAATCTTAGTACCTCTGTGGAGACATATAGATTTTAAAAAAAAGAAGAAAGAAACAAAAGTTCAAGCTATCATTTACCTCTCTTTGAAGAGTTGATCTAATTAAATTCTCTGGAAGTGAAAGTATCAGATTTCTCCCATCAGAATCATAATGTAACATGATTCTTATAAATTTTTAAAGTATAAATCAAATCCTGAATACTACTTCTGCCTATGAAAGGTTATCAAGAATTTTATTTATCCTACACATATAAATTAATAAAAGTCAGGACACAATATGTGAAACCACAGTGTATATTTAACAAAAATAAACATAGACTGCTACCATTGAGAAAAGGAAAATAATAATATAAGTCCTGTGATTTCCTTGGTTTCCTGCTTAGAGGCAATCTGAATTGCAGGCATAGGATGAGGATACTTAAACACTGCCCAGAAGCTTCACTAAATAAAGGAGAAGGAAATCAGGGTTTGGGGAAGCTGAGGTTGCTGTAAATCTTGATGGAAAGCTCCAAGGAGGAGTGAGATGCCCAGAGAAAATCTCAGGAACTTTGCATAAGTTCCTGGCAGAATAAGGCCACACATGCATAACATGAAACTGCACCAGGCCAGGCAAAGCACTCACAACAGAGTTGAGGAAATATTTGAACTCCAACCACCTGAGGTGCAAAGTACTTTGTGATCACTTAGTCCTTTGTGACAGGACGGATCATATTTGGAATGAAGGCTACTCTAAACCTGCCCTAGCAAACCTTTTAAAAACAGGCTTCAAAGGGATTAAACTGACTCAGAAGTAAATTAATTACCTGAAAAAACAAAGCTCAGCACTCTGGAAAAAAAATGTAATATTCACAACATCTTAGATATAATTATTACTAGACATCCCAGGAAATGGGAAAGATGACCCAAAACTGGGAAAAAATATTGATCAATAGAAATGGACACAGAAATGAAAGATATGCATATATGTATATTAAAAGAGATATTTTGAGTACAAAGAATTGATGTGATGAGTAGAAAAATGGAAGATACAAAAATGAATTAGGCCAATTGGCTGGGCAGGCGGACACCCTAGGATCCAGGAGTGAGTGGATGAGCTGTCGCAGCCCCCTGCTTGCTGGGACGCAAAGAGGTCCGCTCCTGTTGCCTGTCCTGGGTTTCGGCACCAAAATATGAGTAAACATGTCGAAGACAGGATTGGAGGTTTGATAAAAATGAAGTCTCTAAAATATGAATGTTAAAGAAATTCAAATTCACTTTCAAAAAACTGAAAGGAAACACTCTCAGCAAAGATTTACAAGTGTACCCAAAAGGAGGCCATACGCCCAGCCCAGGTGGCGTTCCTGCGCAGGGAAACTCCCCACCGGCATCACAGTCCGGGGAGGCCTGGTGGCGTGTGGTCTGGCCTGCTGGCAGAGACCCAGGAGTAGCTGCGGAGTTGGGGAGGGTGGAAAGAAGCTAGGCCCGCTCCAGACTGTGGGTCTCAGACAGCCCCACCCCCCCACCCAGACTTTCTGGCTGAGTGGGACCATTCGAGCCCTGCCCTGACAGCTTTTCCTGGAAGCAGAAAACAGAACTTTGACCCATGCTAACGACATTGGTGGTGCCTGAGGGCAGGCTTACCCAACCCAGCTCCACCCAGAACAAGAGCTGATAACAGGACACAAAATCAACAGCATAGCCTGTTCCTCCAAGCAAGCACCACCTACTGACAGGGACGGCATCCTGCACAGCCTTTTTACGGCACCCACTGACTCAATATACAGGGAGTGGTCGAATCTCACCCACAGACACCACCTAACGGCTCAGAAATTAAACAAGGTGTGTGAATACCCAAACAATAACCTAAAGGAAAGAAACAACAACGGATCGACATGGGAAGAAATCAGCAAAAGAACTCAGGAAATATGAAGAACCAAACGGAAAACACACCCCCAAAGAGGAGCACCAGCCCCCTAGAAACGGACACCAACCCAAATCAGGCAACCAATATGACAGAAGAGGAATTTTGTATGTGGATCATAAGAACACTCACCCAGCTGCAACAACAACTCAATAACCAACACAAAGAAACCACAAAAAGCCTCCAGGATATGGAACAAAGGTTGACTAAAGAGATCGACACAGTGAAGAAAACTTTAACCGAAGTCCTGGAGATGAAGAATCAACTCAGGGAATTACAAAATACTGTGGAAAGTCTCAAGAACAGGGTAGATCAAACAGAAGAAAGAATCTCAGAGATTGAAGATAACACCTTCCAATTAAATAAATCAGTCACAGAGATAGAGCAGAGAAACAAGAGAAAAGAGCAAAGCCTACAAGAGCTGTGGGATAATGTGAAAAAACCTAACATGAGGGTCATAGGGTTAGCAGAAGGGGAAGAAGACAACACGCAACAGCCGGAAAAGCTTTTTGAAGATATAATAGAGGAAAATTTCCCAGGCCTTGCTCAAAATCTCGATATACAAGTTCAAGAAGCCCAGAGGACCCCTGGGAGATTCATTGCAAACAGGAAGACATCACGTCATGCAGTCATCAGACTGACCAAAATATCAACTAAAGAGGCCCTTCTAAGAGCTGTAAGAAGAAAGAAGCAAGTAACCTACAAGGGAAAGCCAATACGAATAACACCAGACTTCTCTAATGAGACTTTACAAGCAAGGAGAGACTGGGGCCCCATTCTCACTCTTCTGAAACAAAACAATGCCCACCCTAGAATCTTTTTCCCTGCAAAACTAAGCTTCATATATGAAGGAGAAATAAAGACATTCTCAGACAAGCAAAGTCTCAGAGAATTCACCAAGACAAGACCAGCCCTACAAGAAGTACTCAAAACAGTGTTACACACGGAGCACCATAATAAAAACTCACGAATATAAAAACAACCAAAACCCAAAGATTAAAGGCCAGATAATACAATGGCTCAAGAGAGAAATCAAAGCAACAACATTCAAACCAACAGAATGAACAGTAATCTACCTTACCTATCAGTTCTCTCAATAAATGTGAATGGCTTACACTCTCCACTCAAGAGACATAGGCTGGCCGAATGGATAAGAAGATACAGGCCAAGTATATGCTGTCTTCAGGAAACACATCTAACCTGCAAGGATGCAAATAGAATAAAAGTAAAAGGGTGGAGATCAGTATTCCAGGCAAGTGGAAGCCAAAGGAAGGCTGGTGTGGCAGTTCTAATTTCGGACAATTTAGTATTTAAACCAACAAAAGTAGTGAAAGACAAAGAGGGTCATCATATAATGGTGAAGGGCACACTTCAACAAGAAGAGATAACAATTTTAAATATATATGCACCCAACTTAGGTGCACCCGGTTTCATAAAGCAAACTTTACTGGATCTAAGCACATGGATTAATAGCAACTCCATAATCACCGGAGATTTCAACATCCCACTGACGGCACAAGACAGATCCTCCAAACAGAAAATTAATAAAGAAATAATGAACTTAAACAAAACCCTGGAACAATTGGGTCTGACTGACATCTATAGGACATTCTACCCAAAATCCACTGAATATACGTTCTTCTCATCAGCTCACGGGACATTCTCTAAGATTGACCATATCCTAGGACACAAAGTAAATCTCAAGAAATTTAAAAAAATAGAAATCATACCATGTACCTTCTCAGATCACAGTGGAATAAAAGTAGAAATCAACCCTAACAGAAACTCACATTTCTACACAAAAACGTGGAAATTAAACAACCTCCTACTAAATGATTACTTCATAAATGAAGAAATCAAGATGGATATAAAAAAATTCTTTGAACAAAATGACAATGGAGAGACAAGTTATCAAATCCTCTGGGACAAAGCTAAAGCAGTTCTGGGAGGAAAGTTTATCTCCATAAATGCCTATTACCAAAAGACAAAAAGATCACAAATAGACATTCTATTGAAACGACTCAAAGAGCTGGAAAAAGAAGAGCAGACCAACCCCAAACCCAGCAGAAGAAGTGAAATCAACAAGACCAAATCAGAACTAAACGAAATTGAAAACAGGGAAGCTATTCAGGAGATTAATAAAACAAAAAGTTGGTTCTTTGAAAAAATAAACAAAATCGACACACCATTGGCTAAGCTAACGAAAAGCAGAAAAGAGAAATCTCTAATAAGCTCCATCAGGAATAAAAAAGGAGATATCATCACTGATCCCAAAGAGATACAAGATATAATTCATGAATACTACAAAAATCTTTATGCACACAAACTGGAAAATGTGGAGGAAATGGACAAATTTCTAGAAACACACAGCCTCCCTAGGCTCAACCAGGAAGAAATAGATTCCCTGAACAGACCAATCTCAACAGCTGAAATAGAAACAGCAATTAAAAATCTCCCTAAAAAGAAAAGTCCCGGTCCAGATGGCTTCACACCCGAATTTTACCACACTTACAAAGAAGAACTAGTACCTATCTTGCAGAAACTATTCCACAACATCGAGAAGAACGGAAACCTCCCCGACACCTTTTATGAAGCGAATATTACTCTGATACCAAAACAGGGAAAGGATGCAACAAAAAAAGAAAACTACAGAACAATATCCCTAATGAATATAGATGCAAAAATTTTCAACAAAATCTTAGCTAACCGAATCCAGATGCTTATCAAAAAAAATAATCCATCACAACCAAGTGGGCTTCATCTCAGGGATGCAGGGATGGTTCAACATACATAAATCTATAAATGCAATTCACCACATAAACAGAAGCAAAAACAAAGACCACATGATTCTTTCAATAGATGCAGAAAAAGCTTTTGACAAAATTCAACACCCTTTCATGATACGAACACTTAAGAAAATAGGCATAGAAGGGACATACCTAAAAATGATATAAGCCATATATGACAGACCCATAGCCAACATCATACTGAATGGGGAAAAATTGAAATCATTCCCACTTAGAACTGGAACCAGACAAGGCTGCCCACTATCTCCACTTCTGTTCAACATAGTGCTGGAAGTCTTGGCTACAGTAATCAGACAGGAAAATGGAATCAAAGGTAACCAAATAGGGGCAGAAGAGATCAAACTTTCACTGTTTGCTGATGATATGATACTGTATCTAGAAAACCCCAAAGATTCAACCAAGAAGCTCCTGGAACTGATCAATGAATTTAGTAAAGTCTCAGGATACAAAATCAATACACAGAAATCAGAGGCATTCATAAACGCCAACAACAATCTAATTGAGAACCAAATCAAAGACTCAATTCCCTTCACAATAGCAACAAAGAAATTAAAGTACCTAGGAATAAACTTAACCAAGGACATAAAGACCTCTACAGGGAGAACTATGAAACACTGAGGAAGGAAATAGCAGAGGATGTAAACAGATGGAAACCCATACCATGCTCGTGGATCGGCAGACTCAACATCATCAAAATGTCTATACTACCCAAACTGATCTACAGATTCAATGCAATACTTATTAAAATTCCATCAGCATTCTTCATAGATATAGAAAAAATAATTTTACGCTTTGTATGGAACCAAAGAAGACCCCGAATATCAAAAGCAATTCTAGGCAACAAAAACAAAATGGGAGGCATTAATATGCCAGATATCAAACTGTACTACAAAGCTGTAGTAAGTAAATTAATATGGTATTGGCACAAAAATAGGAATATTGACCAGTGGAACAGATGTGAGAATCCTGATATAAAACCATCCTCATATAGCCATCTAATCTTTGACAAAGCAGACAAAAACATACGCTGGGGAAAAGAATCCCTTTTCAAAAAATGGTGGTGGGAGAACTGGATAGCCACTTGTAGAAGGCTAAAACAGGACCCACACCTTTCACCTCTCACAAAAATCAACTCACGCTGGATAACAGACTTAAACCTAAGGTATGAAACTATTAGAATTCTAGAGGAAAAAGTTGGAAACACTCTCCTAGACATCGGCCTAGGCAAAGAGTTTATGAAGAAGTCCCCAAAGGCAATCAAAGCAGCAACAAAAATAAATAAATGGGACATGATCAAACTACGAAGCTTCTGCACAGCCAAAGAAATAGTCATGAAAGTAAACAGACAACCTACAAAATGGGAGAAAATTTTTGCATCCTATGCATCCGATAAGGGACTGATAACTAGAATATACTTAGAACTCACGAAAATCAGGAAGAAAAAATCAAATAACCCCATTAAAATGTGAGCAAAGGATTTGAACAGAAATTTTTCTAAAGAAGACAGAAGAATGGCCAACAAACATATGAAAAAATGCTCAACATCTCTAATCATCAGGGAAATGCAAATCAAAACCACAATGAGATATCACTTAACTCCAGTGAGAATGGCCTTTATCAAAAAGTCTCCAAATAACAAATGCTGGCATGGATGCGGAGAGAGAGGAACACTCCTACACTGCTGGTGAGACTGCAAACTAGTTCAACCTCTGTGGAAAGCAATATGGAGATACCTTAAAGCGATACAAGTGAATCTACCATTTGATCCAGCAATCCCATTGCTGGGCATCTACCCAAAAGATCCAATGACACTCTACAAAAAAGACACCTGCACTCGAATGTTTATAGCAGCACAATTCATAATAGCAAGGCTGTGGAAACAGCCCAAGTGCCCATCAATCCAAGAATGGATTAATAAAATGTGGTATATGTATACCATGGAGTAGTATTCAGCTCTAAGATACAATGGTGACATAGCACATCTTATATTTTCCTGGTTAGAGCTGGAACCCATACTATTAAGTGAAGTTTCCCAAGAATGGACAAACAAGCATCACATATACTCACCAGCAAATTGGTATTAACTGAGTAGCACCTAAGTGGTCACATAGGTACTACAGTAATAGGGTATTGGGCAGGTGGGAGGGGGGAGAGGGGCAGGTATATACATATATAATGAGTGAGATGTGCACCATCTGGGGGATGGTCATGATGGAGACTCAGACTTGTGGGGGGAGGTGGGGAAATGGGCGTTTATTGAAACCTTAAAATCTGTACCCCCATAATATGCCAAAATAAACAAAAAGAGAGAGAGAAAAAATGAATTAAATAAAACTTCTGAAGTGAAAAAAGCAATAGCTAAAATAAAAAATTTCATTGAACAGAATAATAGCAAAATAAGCTGAGGAAAAAGGATCTGTGAATTTGAAGAAACAGAGAGGAAAAAAATACTAAAATATGATGAGTCTTGGTGAACTGTGGGCCAATTTTTTTTTTGCTTTTTTTTTTTATTTTGGCATATTATGGGGGTACAGATTTTAAGGTTTCAATAAATGCCCTTTCCCCCCTCCCCCCAAAAGTCTGAGTTTTCAGCATGACCATCCCTCAGATGGTACACATGTCACTTATTATGTATGTATATACCTGCCCCCCTCTCTCCTCCCCTCTCCCCAATACCCTATTACTGTAGTACCTATGTGTCCTCTTAGGTGCTACTCAATTAATGTCAGTTTGCTGGTGAGTATATGTGGTGCTTGTTTTTCCATTCTTGGGATACTTCACTTAGTAGTATGGGTTCCAGCTCTAACCAGGAAAATATAAGATGTGCTATATCACCATTGTTTCTTAGAGCTGAATAGTATTCCATGGTATACATATACCACATTTTATTAATCCATTCTTGGATTGATGGGCACTTGGGCTGTTTCCATAGCCTTGTTATTATAAATTGTGCTGCTATAAACATTCGAGTGCAGGTGTCTTTTTCGTAGAGTGTCATTGGATCTTTTGGGTAGATGCCCAGCAATGGGATTGCTGGATCAAATGGTAGATTCACTTGTATCGCTTTAAGGTATCTCCATATTGCTTTCCACAGAGTTTGAACTAGTTTGCAGTCTCACCAGCAGTGTAGGAGTGTTCCTCTCTCTCCACATCCACACCAGCATTTGTTATTTGGAGACTTTTTGATAAAGGCCATTCTCACTGGAGTTAAGTGATATCTCATTGTGGTTTTGATTTGCATTTCCCTGGTGCTTAGAGATGTTGAGCATTTTTTCATATGTTTGTTGGCCATTCTTCTGTCTTCTTTAGAAAAGTTTCTGTTCAAATCCTTTGCCCACTTTTTAATAGGGTTATTTGATTTTTTCTCACTGATTTTCATGAGTTCTAAGTATATTCTAGTTATCAGCCCTTTATCGGATATGTAGGATGCAAAAATTTTCTCCCATTCTGTCGGTTGTCTGTTTACTTTCATGACTATTTCTTTGGCTGTGCAGAAGCTTTGTAGTTTGATCATGTCCCATTTATTTATTTTTGTTGCTGCTTTGATTGCCTTTGGGGACTTCTTCATAAACTCTTTGCCTAGGCCGATGTCTAGGAGAGTGTTTCCAACATTTTCCTCTAGAATTCTAATAGTTTCATACCTTAGGTTCAAGTCTGTTATCCAGTGTGAGTTGATTTTTGTGAGAGGTGAAAGGTGTGGGTCCTGCTTTAGCCTTCTACAAGTGGGTATCCAGTTTTCCCAGCACCATTTATTGAAAAGGGATTCTTTTCCCCAGCGTATGTTTTTGTCTGCTTTGTCAAAGATTAGATGGCTATATGAGGATGGTTTTATATCAGGATTCTCACATCTGTTCCACTGGTCAATATTCCTATTTTTGTGCCAATACCAGATTGTTTTAATTACTACAACTTTGTAGTATAGTGTGGGCCAATTTTAAGTGTTCTTGGGAATTTTAACAAAAGTGTGATTCGATTTAAATGAGAGAAGATGGTGAGACTGATAAAAATATTTGAAGAAATAAAGATGAAATTCTCCCAATTTGATTAAAACAATAAATACACACAAGAATCTCAATAAATTCATAGCAAGAAACCCCAAGCACACACACAGGAAGAAAACACAGGCACAACTTCATCAATGTGCTGAAAGCAATGGTAAAGAAAATATCTTTAAGATAATGTAAGATCAGGTAAGAGAGCATAAATCCTTGGGTGGATCTTCTGTGCACAGAAATGAGCACAGAAATAAAATTGTCATATATATGGTCATATATGCATAGATTTAGTCGTAATTTCCCCAAACTGAAAACAGCCCAAATGTTCATAGTCTCAAAAATGCATACATAAATTGTGTTGTATTGATACAGTGAAATTCTACTCAGCAATAAAAAAGGGACTACAGATAGACATAACAATATGGATGAATCTCAAAAACATTATGCTGAATGAAAGAAGTCAGACACCAGAGAGTACATATTTCATGATTCCATTTATATGATAGTCTAGAGAATACAACTGTAATCAACACTTATTGAAAACAGGTTAGTTGTTTTCTGAGGCTGCATGTTAAGGATGATATGATATTTAATAATTACCTAGGAATAGGCACTAAGGAACTGGAAATGTTCTATCTTGATTGTTGGTGATACACGGTAGAAAATTTATTAAACTTGTGAAAAAATACACTTATGATGGGTGCATTTCATGATGTAAATGATCGTTTTGTAAAGTTGATATTAAAATATGAAAAAACAAACAAATAACAAAATCCGGACTCTTCCTGACATGGCATTTCAACTTAATGTTTAGTTTTAGCTGCTGGTAGACCAAAGTTATTTAAATATTTGATCACTCAAATGTTCACTCTTTATTTTATAAGTTATCAGTCTTTCAATTGGCATATATCCACATTGTTGGGTAAGAAGATAAAAGGGGATGTAGAGGATACGGACACATTTTTAAGACTATTTTCAAATTGTAACAACTTTATTTTAACTGATAGGAGTAAGGAGATTGATAATTCATCAAGACATTTGTTTGAGGATTATTCTTCATAACCAAAACAGTTGGATCAGGGTGATGACGACTCTTAAATTGCTAAAATACCATTTGTGAAATTTTATTTGAATCACAACCAGGTTCAAGATACTAAAATTTTTCATTTGTGATTTATCTCATAGAACTAAGTAGAGGTAGAGGAGTATAAAAGACTTAAATATTCCTCATCAAAACAATAACCATTAAGTTTGAAGAAGAGTTTGTCATTAGAATATTTCAGCAATCTTTCAGTTATCCTTTTTAGGGGGGATGAACTAATTCCTAACCAGATTATTAAAATCACATGTAAATAGTTTGCCTAAGATCTTTGATTGCTATTGAATTTGTGTTTTAACTACATTCTGACAGCATAGCATACGCATAGTTAGATAAATTAAGATAATCTAATTTTAAAAATAGAATTTATAATGTTTATTATTCTTGTTTTAATTATCTAGAAAGGATTCTAGATCCTATTTATGCTTCAAAATAGTCTTCTCTTTTAAAAAATAATGTTTGACTGTAAAAACCAAGTTGAAATTCTTTACTGTTGACTACACCTACTCAGTGATAAAGTTGTAAGAAAGATTATGTTGCTCACCTGTAGTCATTGTGCTTGATATTAGCAAAGTTTCTAAGTAAAAGCAAATGGCTGTTTACAAATAGAGATCTACAAAGTTATGGTAAGCAACGTTTATGCTTTATATTCTAATCCAGGAGAAGCCTAAATTAAACACTAGCACTTTTAATATATAGAAATTAAAGGCTTATAATAATCAAAATAGAATCCTTTCGTAAAAACCAATAATTGATTCTATTTTTCTAAGATGATAAGAAAATTGTAGCTATTCTCCAAAATAACTATAACCTGTCATGTGAAATGGAAATTGAAAGTTTCAAAGGAAAGATTGATCCAGTATTTTCATCTGTGAAGAGAGAATGAAGTTATTTGGGTACTAGAGACACTAATGAGGAGGTGGATTCTGGTTTAAGAGAAAATGATTTATGGTTTGACATCAGTATGTCAGAGGTGAAGCTCTATCTTTGATGGAATAATTAAATGAGATTGGATCTCATGACAAAATGTGTTCCTAACTTACATATATTAAAGGTAACTGCCTTAAAATTTACATTGAAAAACTTTTTGAATTGATGTATGTGTTCTAGTCAAACCATTCAAGTTTATTCTTTTATATTATTATGCTTTTTACAAATTATTTTTGGAGACCAAACTTCAAAAGGTAATGGATTATAAGGGTAATTATAATTACAGAATAACAGTGTCAATTATATCTTTCAACTGGAAAACATTCTACTTCCTTTTCATTTGTTAAATTTTACAAAAGAACAAACTTGTATAGCTCAAACAATACTTGAATGAACAGTAATTGAATTTCATGCCCCATCAGCCAGTCAAATTTAAGAATATTCCCAATTATTGTTACAGAGCACAAAGCCTAGATTTCATTATATTCAACACAGAACAATGTCCTTTGGAGCAGCTGACATCCTGAGCTCTGAGAGACTGAATAAGGACAAATACCTTTTAAAATAGTAAGCCTTCTGATGTTTCATCTAACAAAAGCTGCTGGTAGGGTTAAACCCCACCCTAACATTCATCCTTCCCACATATGACACTAAAAATCTAGAGGTAGTATTTGTATATTTCCAGCATTAGCAGTAATACGGAGTTGAAATAGGTAGGCCTCAACTCAACTCTTGAAACTTCTGCTGGAGCAGGGAAGGGGCAAGTCAAAGTCAGAGGGCCACGAAGGCCCAGAAGCGGGAGCACTGACTGGAATTTACAGGCTGGGTCCATGTAGATAAAATGGAACAATGTAAAGACTATGCACAAGGAGGTAATGCAAATGTCCCAACTTTCCATATCCAGACAAGTTTCTATAACTGAATATGTATTCATAAGATAGCAGGCATGGTATGTCTTTAGGGATTGCAGATGGCTCCCACATTCTAATTACTTCATCTCCAACTCAATGCTCCAACAAACTACAATCTACATGATTTCCTCATAATTAAGATCTTCAAGTATCTTTAGACCCACAATCTCCTTTGCTTGGGACAATTCTGCATCCTCTTTACAAGTTAATTCCAAAATCTAGTTAAATGTTATCCTTACTTCTAAAAACTTTCCCAACTCCTGCAAACAGAGTTGGTCATTCTCTCTCTGTGCATACTGCACATAGCTTTTACATTTCTTTGAATATTTGTTGTAAATCATTTTATTATACACCAATTTTCCTTACTAGAATGTATGCATGATTTTAGAGAAGCCTGGAAAATTTTTCATCCTGGTTAGTATGACTGAGCTGTTACCTGAACCATAGTAGACAATGTTTATTTATTACATTCACTTTTTAAAAAGTACTTTCACATATATGATTTAATTTGACATGCACAATTATTTATGGCTTTCTGAACAAATATTAGTAAACCAGTCTTACTAACAAGAAAGAGTGCAGTAAAATGAATTGTAACTTATATAAGGTTACTGGTGGCTTGTTTATTAATTTTTAAAATTAAGCATTATAATGATAGGTTAGCCTCTCCCCAAATATACTCTTCCTTCAGTCCTTCTCCAGAGTCAGTAACCTAAAGTTGTTGTAAAGTCTTCCCATTCGTGTATATTATTACTCTGTAAGCCTTGAGCATCTGTCTCAATCATGCCTGTGTATTCTTGGGTTTTGTCCTAATCCACATAGAGGTTTACCTTGTTTTTGAGCATGGCTACATTTTAAAATGATTATTTAACATGAATGAATCTGGAAGACATGCATTATGCTAAGTGAAATAAGCCAGATGCAGAAAAACAAACATTACATGATCTTACTTATGTGTGGTATCTGAAATAGCAAAACTCAAAGAAACAGAAAGTAGAATGGTGGTTACCAGGGGCTAGTGGGATGGGGAAATAGGGAAGTGTTGGTCAAAGGGTACAAAGTGTCAGTTATGCAAGTTGAGAAGTTTCTGGGGCTCTAATGTATGGCAATGCGATATAGTGACCAATATTGTATATTTGAAATTTTCTAAGAGGATAGATTTTAGTGTTCTTACTATCAAAAAGAAAAGAAAAAAAAGGAAAAAAGAAAAAGAAAATGGTATATATGAGTTGATGGGCATTATAATCAGCTTGATTGCAATGGCTATTTTACAATGTATAACTATATCAAATCACCAAGTTGTACACCTTAAATATATATAATGTTTTCTTTTTTTGTAATTTCAGAGTATTACTGGAATACAGCCATTTTGGTTACATGAATTGCTTTTGTAATTTTTAATTGTCAGCTATACTTCAATAAAGCTAAAAAATTGTAAACAGGCTTACAGATGTTTGAAAGTCAACTTTTGGAATTTTTTTCTTTCTGTTTTTATTTTCTTAATGGGTGATATTGACCAAGATAGCCTTAAAGTTCCCCTTAGCTTGACTAACATTTAGACAAGCTTCTTCCTGACTGGAGAGCCTAATTTCCTTTCTCTTATTTACCTTAAAAGACTTCTTTCCCTGCTCCTTGAGATGTAAATTTTTCTAAAGGCCTGTTGCCAGTTTCACAGCCCTGAAATGTGTTTCTCAAGGACCTGGAAACCACACTTTGAAGGGTAATCCTGGAAGAAGTTAGTGCCCATGTCTTTGCAGGAGGGTAGGAGCCTAAAGTAGGTGGGCCCCTCGCTCCAAGTTGTAAAGTAACTCTTGTCACAAAGATATGAAGAGGTTTGCTCTTCCTCCGAATCAAGCCCATGAGCACACAGAGAAGGCCTGTGATCCTCCTGCTCTCAACTCTAGCTCTTAACAAGTCTCAGCTCTTAGAGTTTAACTCAGACTGAGTTCTGACCTCTCTGGCCTGTCACAATGGCCTTGAATAAAGCACTCATTGCCTGTTTAATTTGTTCAGTGAAATTTTTGCTTTGACACTATGCAACTTACTTCTGGAAGTAAGACGGTCTGGAAAGGAAATCTTATTTATCATTCTCATTAAAGGTAATTTAGCTCTTAATTAGATGTCATTTATAAGGTATCTCACATGGAGACCTTTCCAAAGAACAACAACAAAAAGATTTAAAATTTACTTTCTAGATTCTTAAAAACTTGGCAAAAAAAGAAATCACTCTTTATAGTTTCGATTGCTCATATATGCAAATAGTCTTACAATTATGCAGCATTTGTTGTTGTTGCCCTGGTGACTGCTTTTGGCTCTGAATATTATTCTATATTCATGTCTTCTCCTCTCAGAGTCTGGAATCTATTGCTACCATGTCTTATGGCATTTACCTTTGGCGAGTATTTTGTTTTTCTAAAAATCCCTTACCTAAGTAAATATATTTCTTTTATGTGAATTGAAGACTTACTTTGTTTTGTAAAACATTTTCTCATGGCATCGCTGATACTCCCTAGCTCTTTGAATTCTTTTAGGATTTTAAAGGTACCTACTTTTGTTACCAACTATGAAGGGCCTCCCTTTGTTATGAATATACTTCTATTTAAGAGAAATGGATTATTAGAGCCAGACAAGAGGCCAGATGCTATTTATTTTGTCCATGCTGAAGAGTTAGAAGAAACAAATATTTGTAAGACTGACAAAGCCAATGAACAGGAAAAGAATATAATATAAATGTTTTGAGGATATTATTAATAATTGAATGCTATTCTGAGGTTTATTTTTTATCAAGTATATTCACATCAACCAGAAGTCAGAAATTTCAATAAAGCAAGCTGTAGCTTTATTCACCCCTGGTTTTTTATTTGGATTTTAGTAAGTTTAAGTGTAGCAACAAGTACCAAAATACTGCTGCTATTCATTGATCTTTTCTATTATTATTGAAAGATGTTCCTTATCAGGTCTGATGGAAGATATGATACATTGTGACAGTATTTAAAGATAGAAGCTAAAATATGATGACATGAGGAAGTGATGAAATAGAGGTGTACTTACAAAATAGAGGCATATTTTCAGTTACTTAACAAATTAAGCTCATTAATTTATAACCACATAATATATGTTACATGTTACATTAGCTGTTCTGTTTTTTTCTATAGTATAATTGCACTCTCAAAATAGAGATGTAATATAACTGTTCACCACCATACATGAGCATAGACAAAAAGTAGTATTTGATTGGACATGAAATACTGTTTTTAGGGACTTATTTTAAATGTAATTATGAATATGAGCCCCTAGGAAGGATAAGCTTTCTTTCTATTTCTTCTGATAAAATTGAGATGTCTCAGATGAGAGTCTTTTAGATCTACTGATCAGACATGGCTCTCAAGTGGGCTGCAGCAGAGGCTGTCTAAATGCTCCTCAATATTCTTATTGTTAAATGAGGTCCATGTGACTGAGTTCTGGCCAGCGTGTGGAAGTGATGTATTTTGCCTCCAGCACTGGCATAAAACCCCTATCTGTTCACCAATTCCTTCTCTTCCCTTTCTTCAGCAACTGGGAGGCATACATGTTAAAGGTGGTAGCTACACAAGTTGGAATGTGTTTAAATTTCTGGTTTATTTTGAAGGAAAATTTGCCTAGAGGCTGCCCCAAATTCACTGGGCTTTAAATGACAGTGAGAAATAAACCTCTAAACTAAACATTAAGCTACTGAAATTACTAGGGTGTGTTGAAGTAGCTAGATTTATTACCCTGACTAAAAGGAAAGTTTTGACATATGTTTAAACATTCAGAACCTCCTATAACAGGATGCTTTTTCTGTCCTATTCATTTTCCATTTCCATTTTTTTGAAAGAAACAAATACAAAACAAACAAACCACTCGCTTGCATATTCTTTGATTTAACCACACCTGTCTTCCCCCTGTCCCCTTTCCTAGGAGAACCTAGAGAGAGAATTATGCCTGTTTATCCAATTCTGTGAACCCAACCCTGGCTCACTTCTGAAAGATTGTTGAATGGGCTCTCTGTGGATACTCAATGTCATACTTGAGTACAGCCTGGTTTGTGGCCTTCAGAGGAGCTTTGGGTGTTAGTAGTTTTACTCAGCCTCATCAGACAAGGCTCACAGTACTTGCCAAGGCATCCAGCCTTTTCTCACTGAGACTGAGCAGAGCCTCTGATGCCCACGGCTCTTCTGCAGCCCACCGTCTCAAGAGCATCATGCAGTTTGGACTTTTTTTCCCCAGGGTAACATCCCTTTATGTATCTGCCTTGGCACATTCTGGGGTCCTGCCAGAGAATGTGCATTATCCTCAGGGATCTGTTAGGTTGAAGCATAAACACACCAGAGCTGGGACCTATTATTTATTCCTGATCTCATATGCTGGTGAGTTAGATTATTGGCCTAAGAGCATGACCTCTGAAACCAAGCCAGCTGCAAATTCTACCTTTTAACAGGAGAATAAAAGACACTATATAATCTTAAAATATAAAGAAGACCTTTTATTATTATTATTTAGCTAAATATTGAATACTTCCCTATTTTAAAATAATTTTTAGAAAAAGGATTATGAGGCCTATGTAAAACTAGCAAATATTCAGAGATAAGCCTCGTAAAGTATATCTTGTTTCAAAAGGATACCTTCTGAAATTTTATACATTATGGCCAACAGAATCCTTGGAGTAATAGAATCCTTCCAGTATAGATCGATCGATCTGTCTGTCTATCTATCTATCATGTATTTATTTACTATATATTTTTCTTAAGCTCAGGACCTCATAGATTTGATGATATATTGAAAAAGACTTCATATATTTCTTATTTTGGAGCATCCCAATTTCCTCTGATTTTAGCCACTAATGAATATACATTCTTTTTATTTGGAACCTGTGGTGTTTCTTCCCATGATGAAATAAGGACCCCAGAGCAAGTTTTCTGAGCAAACACAAAAGCAACAAAATAGAACTTAATGTGCTCTGAATCTAGGCTCAACTCTTTTCAAATCAACTGATCTCTGCAAGAAAAAACTCAGCAAAAATATTATTAGTACCCTAGTCTATAAGGATGTACCTACATTTTTTTTTTTTGCAGTGTTCTTTCTTTTAACCAAAAGTTCTCTTTCTATTAATACATTATATTTATTTCTGTAGGATGGGGATTCTACACTCTGGCATTTTAAACTCCTATCAGCTGCTGAAAGAAATCACTTTTTGCTTAGAGCACAAACCTTGAAATAAACCATACCATGGTACTTCCTGAGAAAAAAACATAAAAGTTAAAAATACCCCCTCTAGCTGCAGACAGTAGCAGCTGCTCAAGAGCACAAATTAATAACCTCAGGCTGAAAGCATATAAATCTCTTACTGCACTTATAAAAAGATGTAGTACGAGGCCTCCACAGTCTAGAAGAAGACATAAACACACTGAAATGACCAAGATTTGAAACATTAGGTGCAATTGCTTATAAGCTAATAAATATCAAGTCTGAATTAAAAACACGTACTTCCAGATTAGTGGAGACTAAGGAGACATGCCAGAAAAACACAAAGTATGATATACAGAGATAGAGATATATCCATAGATATATTTTTTTCTTATGTTAGATGTTGGTGAGATCATTGACAACATTAAAATAAGGCCTGAAGATTTGATCATAGTATTCCATCATTGTTAGTATCCTGATTTTGATAATTGTGTGGTGTTTATATAATGTATACTGAATAATTTAGGGCTAAAGGAGTATTATTTCTCAAACTCATTCTCAAATGGTTCAGAAAAATAATAATATGAATAATATGTATTTTATATTTTATACATATATAGTATGTATATAAGTATTAATATATGCTAAAGAATACTAATGCAAATATATTAAAATATTAGCATACAGAGAATCAAGGTGAAAGGAACATGGGAAATTTTTGTCCTATTTTTCAAATTTTTTCTTTTTTTTAGGAAAACAAGTCTATTTTTAAACTTTTTGTTAAGAAAGTTGCTTATTTTCTCCCAGAGGTTAATGCAATCACCTAATACATCTTTGCACACAGGTATGGTTAATTTACAGTATAAAACATATTTACTTACTGTCTTATGATTCTTTTTAAGATGTTGCTCTTGGGTTTAAGAATATAATATTTATCTTGAAGGACTAGAGCTGAGGGTTAAATTATCCATGAATAAGAGAATTATTGCTAAAAATTAGTAGATTGTAGAGTCATTCTAGAAGTTGAAGGCAGAAAAATGCTAGAAGAACTGTCTGGAATAGAAAAGAATGAAAGAGTGGGGAAAGTCTTATCTGCAAGGGCACCAGAAATTGAGAACTGAAGAGAGAGAGAGAGAGATCACAACTATGGCTGAGTTATCCATATCTGTTTTAAATCTGCTTCATGTAGTTTAAAATGTTTGTCAGTTCCCTGTATCATAAATTAGTACTGGACTGTATTATTCTACTTTTTTTAAAGAGTCATATCCTTTAAAGTAAAAAAGTAACTGGCAAATTTTTAAACTATTTTTTAAAAACACAAGCCTTTGTTTTCCAAAAGAATTACAGTTAATATTACTGTCATGTGGTACAAAATTTACACCAATTACTCATCACTCCTACCATCTTCACCTGTGACTCACCGCTACTGTGGCAAATTCAGAGTGTGATGTAAATTCAGAAGCTCTTCCTGTCATGAAATATGTACCCTCTATCAACCCACTGATGTAGCAACTTAAACCCTGCTCTGGTGGACCCATAATAAAAAGGAAGAAATAAGTTATTTTGATGATTTAAATAATAGAATGAATTAAGTTGCACATGCTCATGCTCACTTGAGTCTTCCCATCCCCAAATGTTTCCCTCTTGTATTTCACCTTCATTCCAATTCCTTCTTCCTTGTCTTTTCTCTCACATCTTTCTTCAGCCTTTCAGAAATTCAAGGTTTATTCCAATTTGACTGCAGATAGGAATACAATAAATTGATTTTTACAAATGTGACTGCTGATCAGAGAAAACTCAATTGCTATCTTTACTTGTATGCAACATCTCCCTTCACTGTTTACCTTTACTAATTCTTTTTTCTTAATAAATTTGAAAAGTTAAATTAATTAATTTACATTACCTCTCAAATCAAATATAATTTCCTTTAAGTCTTTGCTTTTTTTTTCCTTTTTACAAAAAGTGATCTCACCATCCCATGCTCCACCTACAAAATAAGACTTGGTTCCACCATTCTTACAAAATGCTTTCTTTTTAATCTTATCTTCCATTTCATTTGGGTTGTTTTCCCTATGGTCATAATGTCATAATACTTATTATAGTATTCAATGTGCACAATAAAAAGTTACTGATTCCATCTCTGCAACACAAATATCTGTCAGATAAATATGGTACATTCATTCAGGCTCAGCCCATTCTCCACTTTTCCCTCATAACATGTGGGTTTTCTTTTGCATTTATCCCTTTATTTATAATAACTTTGTTCTCTCAGAACCATATGAAAATGCCTGTCCATCACTGATTGAGATGATGTTTTCTTTCCCAAACAGCTGATTAAACACAATGTTCTAAATTCTTATCACCTTTATGAAATGTCCAAGTATAAGACTATTATTTATTTTCTTTCCTTTGATATTTTATTATTCTTATTATTATTATTATGGAAATGAGATCTAGCTATGTTGTCCAGGCTGAGGTGCAGTAACTAGTGCTTTGCATCCTTGAACTCCTGGGCTCAATCAATCTTCTCCCAGCCTCAGCCTCCTAAGTAGCTGGGACTACAGGCATGCACCACCTGACTGGCATATCTTAATTTTTGATGGTAAGACTTTATTTATTTATTTATTTAAAACATATGATTTTTAGGGAGGGGCATAAAAATAGCCTAGACTAGGACCTGCTCTCTATTCCTGATCTCTCTTCTTGAAGTATTCCATTATTAGAGTAAAGATGATGATATCTGAGAAACAGCCCACCTAAAATTTCCATCTTTTAGTAAGGGATAAAAATTTTAGAATCTACTTTCCTACTTTTTATCTATAAGTCCTGTTGGGATATTGATAAAAATTAACAAAATATGCAGTCTATTGACATCTTTATGATATTGATTTTTCTATTGATTAATGCAATGTATGTCACTTTTTTTTTTTTTTTTTTTTTTTTTTTTTTTGAGACAAGGTCTTGCTCTATTATCCAGGCTGGAGTGCGGTGATGTCACCATAGCTCACTGCAGCCTCCCACTTCCAAGCTCAAGCAATCCCCCTGCCTCAGCCTCCTGAGTATCTGGTACTACAGATGTGCAACACCACATGAGGATAATTTTTTAAAATTTTTGTAGAGATGGGGTCTCTCTGATTATGAAAGGCCTTCCATTCTGGAGTAAGGAGGTAAACAGGTCTTATCTCATTAGGATGGAGACTGGAGGGATGTGTATTTTAGAAGGATCATTGAACCACCGATGTGGGAAAAAGTTGGAGGGGAGAGAGAGAAGTGAGTCAGGGAGACCAGGTAATTTTCTGTTAGGAAGCCAATATGGGGTACAATTTTTCTTCTTTAAAGATAAGCATCTTCTACAATAAAAATAAAAAATAAAATAGTTTTATCAATTTTCTTTATACCTTATTTAACTTACAGAGTACAATATTTAACTCTACAGTGAGCAAGGAATGGCTATTGTTCCTATATTGCAACACAAAAAAGGGTGTGTCGCCATTAATTGTCATCTGAAAAGAAGTATATAGAATGTTTTTTCCTTGACACTGTTTTAGAACACTTTCTAGAATCTTCAGTTTCTGTGGGCAATAGGAGACAAAATAGCACTGAGGAATCAATGATTTATACCAGCAACTTTAGAAGCAATAATAAGTCCTAAATAAACAGTAGTGAAATGAAAAATCTTATGAAAAAATAATTTTAGGGGCTATTAAATGAGTATATTTTGGAGTGGAGTTTAAATATAGCCTACAAAATAATATATTGGGTGAGGTTTGTTTATTGTAATTTTCTTTTTATCTTTAATGCTTGATCAACTTCTAAAGAAAAATGTGATACCCATTGCTGGTCTTTCCAAGATTATTTCAATAGAATGAAAATGCTCTTAGACTATATATTGTGAACTGAGCTCTACACAGTTAATAATATAACTTATAATAACCTTTCCATTAAATTAAAGAGATATTTTCCCCATGGAGTTCATTATCTATGAATATTAGGTCTTGCATTCTTGGTGGAGTAAAACATATTATTCTATTCTAAGTTTGTTGCTTGACTTTTAAGAAATGATTAATGATTTTGTAGCCAAACATACAAGGTATCTAACCTTTAAGCAGGAAATTTGAAGAACTGGATTCTTTCTCTGATTGTAAAAAAATGCAGCCATGGTGAAATCAAATGTGTGAAAATTATAAGGAAACAGTAACTTTGAAAGAAAGTAATTGCTATTTTAGAGAGTAGGCTGAGTGTCAGGTAGGTCCTGTTCTCAAAGAGCAAATAGAGACGAGGTTTTTATAAAATGTATTACCAAATTACACACTGAAAGAAGAAATTGGAGATGCAAAGAACTGACTGGACCTAGCAGACTGGAAATGTACAGTATCATGACAAATTAAGTAGGCTCTCATTATGTATTGGGCACAATGTATAATGATACTATTAATGGACAAAATGCTTAAGTTGTATTTTTAGTGTTTTCTCTATGTTTCACCTTAACTTTTCCCATAGTGCTTAAGAATATTTCTCTATCAATTTTCTCCAAATGTTTAGTCACTGGAATAAAACTTGAAGTATTGCTAAAAATGTAGGCAGAAATAATTTTAAAAGAAATGATATGAAAATTTGTAATTAAAATAATACTGTCTAGATATTTCAAGTAAATTAGTTTTTATCCTTCAATTTATATCATCTCTGGCCATTTAGATCCCTTAGAAAATTTATCACAAAATTATAAAAATGTAAAAAATATTCTACAGTCCTGTGTTTTGGGCTGAAAGTAAATGATAATTTGCTTTTCATTGTAAATAAAAAAACTCAGTATACTATCTTTTATTATAGATTAGGTTGGCCCATATTTATAATCAGGCTATGTTTCAGAATTCTTTTGTATTCAAAGATTCTAGAGGGAATGAACAGGAACAAAAGTCAGGAAAATGAATAATAAAAGGGAAGAAAATTTTTACTGTTATGCTAACACATTGTGTGCTTAGCATTGCACTAGCCCTTTAAATATATTTTTGTATTTATTTATTTATTCATTTGCAATAGGTATGCCAAAAGATATCATTATTCTAGGTTTACCTATGTGAAATCCAAGCCTTGGAGTTAAGTAACTTTTTAGGGTCATTTGTTAATTTCAAAAGGTGGGCTCAAGATTTGGGTCCAGATTACTGTGGACCCAATCACATTTGCATTATGGTTGGTTACAAGTTTGGAGAGAGGGGAAATTCACTTCAGGATTGGTGGAGCAAGCCAATTAGAACTCATCTGAATAAAAATAGGATGATATAGGAATTCCCCCTAAGTGCTTCTTCAAAGGGCAGAGAGTCTTACTGTCAGGGATTCAATTCTGAGACTAAAGTAATTCTTTAGTTTAGTTTGAAAATGTCTTAATTAAACACATTATGTGCTAGGCATATGCTAAAGGCCAGAAATACAGAATAAAACAAGAGCCATTCCTAACCCAGAAAAGATCTTATTCTGGTTTGAGATATCACTTGGTTTGTACTTACTGGTTGCCATAACTCATTATGACCATAATGGTTTGAAGATTTCTTGGAAAGAGTTTAGAAAAGTAAAATTAACTCTAAGAGAGGCAGGAGAATTCACAAATTTAAAAATATTATAGCTGATTCTGAAGTCTGAGTAAGTTGATTGAAAAGGAGAAAAAAAAAAGTATACCAGACAGTGAGAATAACATGAACCAAGACACACACACACACACACACACACACAAAAGAGTTAACTCTTTAACATGATTTATACCTAATCTGAATAAGGAAGGTTTTTTTTCATGATTTTTCCCAGAAAGAAAAAATTAAGCCTTATGTGGTCTTTTACATACTAAAAATAAGAATTCCTTAAAATGATTCTGTTTTGAAGATTTAAACACAGCAGGAAGAGAAAATTGATAGGTAAAGTACACTAGGCTGGTGGAAACTAATCTAGAATAAAATCAAGCTGATGACTTTTCTGCTAAAATAAGGCATGATTTCCTCTTGTGTATATCTTATGTATTCTATGTATATAAAATATGATCTATGTATAGAAATCTATCTTTCCCAAATGTAAGGGAAAATGGTTACTAATTCACTTACAGAACAATCCCTTAAACTGTATTTATTTTAATTATTATTGTATGTTTTATGATAAAACGTGGCTGTCAAGCAATATGTGAGGTGGGAACTTCTAGACTAGATGATTATGTAAGGTAGGTAATCAAAAGAAAATCAGGGTGAGTGTAAATTTCAGCATTTCATTGATTAAAGTGTTTCTGATTTATAGTAGCAGCAAGGAACACTACATAATTTATGCTATTTAAAACTTCAAGATTTTGAAAAAATCAAATAGCTAATTACAATGTTTTTGCAAATCTATGGCTTATCAGGAGGAAATACTATTCTACCCTGAATAAAATCCAGGTTGATTTATTTTCTGAAACATCAATTGCTACTTTCTGTGAAAATGGAAATGCTCACAGAAGTCTGACAAATTTGTCAACAGGATACCATCAGAGTAGAAATCACTTCTGTAGGGAAGGTGAAAATGAGGCAGAAGGATAGTAGAAGGATAAGGAATGGTTTAAATAGTACATATATATAGTCATAGTAAAATTATGGTAGATGATTGGAAACAATTTATGATCAGAGGTTGCCATTCCTGAGAGCTCCAATGCAGCATTAAAGAAACAGGAAGAGGAGTTCCACTTTAAATTTGTTTTAAGATAATGACATATAATTATTCAAAAATTAAAGAAGAAAATAATTTTCTCAAATTGTAGTGTCTAACTATTTCCTTTAACTCATTCTTGAGAACAGAGTATTTGCCCTTATTATTTTTTTTTTCTTTTCACCCTATAATATAGCCAATAAATTGAAGATTTTTTTTCATTTAATTATTCCCAAATTCAATTTCATTTAATGTCATTCACAGTAATCAGGAAAATGTTCCATCATAACTTTAAAAATCATGTCTGATTTTACTCCTAATTCTCAGGAACCAACTTATACAGAATAAGAATCTGCAGAACTCGTGAGAATAAGTGAGACATTTTTCTCTCAATAGCATGTTTAGCTTGTTCCCTTCTTACTCACATTCTTAAACCATGGATATGAGGTTAGACTCCAGAGACATTAATATTCTTGTTTTTGAGGAACTATAGAAGCCTTACTATTCCACTAATAAAGCAGACTAACTATGATCTACTTTATAATTAATAATAATGTTAAAAGTATTTTCAGTTTGCTTATTCAAGTGTATTGGATTAATGCCTCTTATAAATAATTGACCTAAATTATTTATATAACAATATAACATAAATTTGGATGTCAATATCCAAAAGCTATTGAGGAAATGGAGGGATTATTCTTAATTCTTTTCTTGTACTGAATTTGTATTAATTATGTTATATATATAAGAGATTAAATAACTTAGTAGTATATAATATGCTTTTGGTTTGTTGGTTTGTGTTTTCCTTTTTTTCTTTGTAGTATAAATTAAAATATAAGAGTAGAGTCCACGGTTCTATATCCACAGGTTCTGGATTTGTGGATTAAGCAACTGAAAATATTTGAAAAAATAAAAGTTAAAAGATAACAATATAACAATACAAATAATACAAATAAAAACACAGTATCACAACTATTTATGTAGCATATACATTGTATTAATATTAGGTATTATAAGTAACCTAGAGATGATTTAAAGTGTAAGGAGGATGTGTATAGATTATATGCAAATTCTATGATCATTTTATATAAGGGACTTGAACATCCTTCAATTTTGTTATCCTTAGGGGTCCTGAAACCAATCCCACATGGATACTGAGGGAAGACTAAATGTGGATAGACATTTTTGTTGTATATAAAATACGTCATATGTATAAACTGAGAATTTAGAATTTATCTTCTCACCATCAGTCCATGGCAGTCCCAACATTAGGGTTTAATCTTAGTGAAATAGACTCTGATGACTCTGACTCAGTCATTTATCATTTTTTTGTGTGTGTGTGTGTGCGTTAGAAACATTCTAAATCTACTCTTCTAGCATTTTAAAGTATACAATAACTTATTGTTTACTTGGTCACTCTGTTGTGTTATCAATATTAGATCTATATACTGTGTTTTTATTTTATTCTTTTAATCTAACTATATTTTTGTACCCATTAATCAGCCCTTCTTTATCCCCCACTGCCCACTACCCTTCCTAGCCTCTGGTAACCATCATTCTACTTTCTGTGTCCATGAGATCAAGTGTTTTAATTTTTAGCTCCACTTGTGAGTAAGAACATGTGATATTTGTATTTCTGTGTATTTCTGTGCTTGGCTTATTTCACTTAACATAATGCTCTGTAGTTCCATTCATGTCATTGCAAATCATAAGATTTTATTCTTTTCTATGGCTGAATAATTCCACTGGGGAGATATATCATATTTTCTTTAGCTATTCATCCATTGATGGAGACTTATGTTAATTCCAAATCTTGGCTATTGTGAATAGTGCTACAATAAACATGAGGGCTACAGATGTCTTTTTCAAGCTACTGATTTCCTTTCTTTTACATATTTTCTTTTCCAATAGGAAATGAGGTATTTTTAAATTTTTATGCAATGATAATATAAAATATGAAGATGATACTTTTGATTTTTGACTTTTTTAAAGATAATATTTATTTTGGGGTCCCTTTACCAGGATACTTGAGTTGAGTTGTCAGAACCTTCTTAGATTGTTTGAGTTACTTTAGTTAACAAAAATTAGCCATCTACTAAGTTCTCAGCTTTGCTCCATATCAACACAGACAAAGCTGAGTAAGACACAATGCTAGTTTACTGTATTGTAGTAAACTGATAATATAGGAAATGAAATAGAATGTATATAAATTGCAAGATATAGGATAAACACTGTAAGGTAAAAACCCAGAATAAAATTTAAAATATTCTATGGCAATACTAAGAAACAGAAAATTATTTCACCTTATGGTATTAAGAAGTATCTAAGGAAGTCTGGCGGGAATAAGTAGGACTTCAAATGATAGGAGAAATTTTGAAGAGGCATGCACAACTATGTAAATAGAAAAATAAAGGAACTTAACCATTAATTCACTTCTAATTACCCTTTATTTCACTCAAGTAAACTTTGAGAAAGAAGCAAATATATTTTGGACATATATAAAAGACCCTGCCCTCTTGCATATATAGATCATACAGGAAACTAAGTGAATGAGAGTTAATATGGAAATAGAACTCCATCTTCACTCCCATAAAAACTAGAGAAATGAAAGATAAATGTGCCATCTTCTACTCTTTTCTGTTTAATTATCATCATCTCTGAGAGTTTTAAAGTTTTCTAATGTATAAACATGAATCAAGATAATATCTCATTTTCAAATGTTCAATTATGTAAATCTTTATCTTTCATCTTTGCTTTTTATTAGCATAGCAGTGGCCAGTGATTATAATGAAAGGGCATTTTTTCAACTATTCATATGTCATTTTCTTATGGAGCAAAATTTTTTACATAATACACCTATTGCCTTCTACAAAAGACTAACTGGTTAAATAATTCAGGGAATATTTATTAGTTTATTCATTTGTTCTGCAACCAGTGCTATCTGTAGGTGAATTAATGTGAAAATTAAATATTCATGAGCCAATTTGCTATATTGGTTTCTTTGTGATATCCAGATGTTATTCTTTTCCTTTTTATATTCAGTGATGCACATCTGAAATTCAAATGCAAACACTAAGCACAGTTGTTAAACCTGTATATCATTAAAAGTGAATAATAAAACTCGATGAGACAAAAACTTTTAACTTGTCTCCTTTTAAATAAGACAATATCATTGGAAATTCCAGTTTTTCCTTAGAATAATTTTATATCTACAACACTTATGTTATGAAGGCAGCACTTTGTAATGCAGTAGTTTTAACACTTTTTGGTCTCAGGGTTCCTATATATTCTCAGGATTATTCAAGACCCCCCAAAATTTTCTTTTAGTGAGTTACATCTAAAAATTTTGACTGCATTAGAAATAAAAACTGACCATTTGTATTCAATGCTAATATTGATAAGTGAGGCACTGTTCCAGTGATTATGTTGATTGTTACCTGTTTGCTTTGTATTCTCTCCTTTTGTTATTTCTTCCTTAGAATTGCAAGCTTTTACTTTTGAGTGCTTTTACAGTGGTCCATATTGAACTTTCTCTTTGGTGGTTAGAGCTCTTTTGAGCATTTCCTGTAGGGGAGTTCTAGTGGTGACAAATACCCTTAGAGTTTGCATGTCTGGGAAAGATTTTATTTCTCCTTTGTTTATGAAACCTAGTTCTGCAGGATACAAAATTCTCGGCTGACAGTTATTCTGTTTTAGAAGACTAAAAATGGGACCCCAATCCCTTCTGGCTTGTAAGGTTCCTGCTGGGAAGGCTGATGTTAGTCTCATGGGTTTTCCTTTGTGAGTCCTTGATGCTTTCATCTTGCAGCTTATAAAATTTTCTTCCTCACCTAGTCTTTGGGTAGAATGAAGACAATGTGTCTTGAAGATGTCCTATTTGCAATATATCTTCCAGGATTTCTTTGACCTTCTTGTATCTGAATGTCTAAATGTCTTGCAAGACCAGGGAAATTCTCCTCCATTATTCCCTCAAATAGATTTTCCATGATTTTTGCTTCTTCTTCTTCTCCCTCAGGAATACCTATCATTCTTATGTTCACACATTTTACAAAATCTCATATTTTCAGAGACTTTCTTGATTTCTCTTGATTCTTTTTTCTTATTTTTAACTACCTATGTTAATTCAAAATCCTTGCCTTTAATCTCTTAAATTCTTTCTTCTACTTGGTCTAGGCTGTTATTGAAACTTTCCATTGTATTTTGAAATTCTCTAAATGACACTTTCATTTCCAGAAGGCCTGTTATGTTTTGTTTTATGCTATCTGTTTATTTCTTTAGTGAATTCTTTCATTCATGTCTTGAAGTATATGTTTGTGTGTGAGAGAGAGAAAGAGAGAGAGAGAGAGAGAGAGAGAGAGAGAGAGAGAGAGAGAGAGAGAGAGAGAGAGAGAGAGAGATGGTTTGTGACTTTCTCATGAATCCCATAGAGCTTACTTGTGGGCCATATTTTGGATTCTATATCTGAAATTTCAGAATTTTCCTTTGGTTTAAGCCTATTTCTGGAGAGCTAGCATAATCCTCTGAGGGTGTTGAAGGAGGATGTGTTTCCATATTGCTAATACTCTTATGCTGGTTTCTTCTCATCCAAAATCTCTTCTCTTGATTAAAAATTGATATCATTGAGATCTACCTGTTCTCTTCTGCTGGGAGATATGTTGTTCAGTGTAGATAAGGAAAGGTTCACTGCATTTTAGCTCATGCAGGCATGTACCCACTGCCCTGTTGCTGATAATTTGGGTCAGTTGGAACTTAGACCTCTGGGAGGGTGTTCAGGTTTTAGTGGTGGTGGACTGGGTCAGGTAATCCCTAGTTTCCAGGCCTCTGGATGGCCTGCTTGTGTCCTATTCTGGAAGAATGCTCAGGTGGGAGAGGGGCAAATGCACTGTGGGCCAATAATGTTGCCATCCTGTTGCTCTCCTTTCCCCTGTGGTTGTCACAACAATGCAGGTGCTGGGTGTTGTTTGTGTGAAGGAGTGGACTACTCCCAGGCTGTTTCTGAAAGCTTGGGTGGGCACAGATTAGGTCCCTCTCTGCGATGGCAGCAAAGATAGGCAGCTATTGAATCCTAGATCTTCTACTTATTAGCTATGTGATCTCTGGCAAGCAAACTGGCCTTAGGTTTTCATCTGTAAAATGGAGAGAGTAAATGGCAGTGTGTTTTATAATATGAGGTTACAGGCAGAATTACGTGGGTTAATAAAAATCTAACTTTAAAGAATGCTTGGCATATAAGTACTCAGTACACATGTGTTATATGCTGGCTTTAGATTAAAATAAATAAGGAGGGGAGGCATTTAAATCAGATGAAATTGCATGAAATATCACACAAGGAAGTAAGAAATGAAGTGATGTGTAAGACAGAGTGAATGATACTACTTTTGAGACACAGAAGGTATCTGCAGATCAGTGGTGGGAGATAAGGCAAGAAGAGACAACTTAAGGACTTTATTATACAGTAAATAGGGAGCCTTTGGAAATTTTTGATCAGAGTGCTAGCATATTCAAAATTGTTTTTTGTTTGTTTTGCTTTTGTTTTGTTTTGTCTGTCAGTATTGCCAGATAAAAGAATGATATAAAGCATTTAAAGATTGTTATGAAAAAAATAAAGATTGTTATGAGCACTTTAGAGGCATTATCTCCTCTGATATCACAAATCCATTAGTAGATATTATTGCAATGCTTACTGCATTAATGGGGAAATTATCAATTGGGGATAAAGGAGTACATAATAGCAGAACAAGACAATATTAATTCTTAATTCATAAAACTTCTGTGAGAATTCAACATATGAAAATATTTGACACTGTATGAAATACAGTAGGAGTCTAATAAGAGAAATATGTAAGTTTAAAATATTACTATTATTATCAATCCCAAGAGGAGGGTATGTCCTCTTTTCTTCTTTTTTAGTTTTATCTAATGTAGCACAATGTAAGAAAGCATTCATGTGCTTTGCAGATAAAATTTTTGAGTGGCTTTAATTTCAGTTTATATGGGTTTTACATATGTGTAAAATTAGGCTAAAGTAAAAGTAAAAAACATTACTTTCCCTTTGGGCCTTAAGAGGGTCACTTTCATGTTCAGCATGTCTATAAATAAAGGTCTAATTGTCAAAAGCTAGGACATTAAGGGAAATAAATGGAATAATAGCTAGAACGCACTTTATGCCTCAAAAATCCATTGTCTTGGAGGTGGAATTATTTGAGTCCTTTTGAACTGAAAGTGCTAATGGTTATAATGGAGGGGGAGGGATGAGGAAGGAAGGGGATGAGGAGGGGACAGATAGGGATCTTTGCAGGATGGGGTGCTTAGTGCTGAGGAGAGAAGAGGGCTAACTCACAGATGATGCACACAGTAGAATACGTCTGTGGATTTATTAATAGAGATGAGTGGGTGTCCAGGATTTAGGAGAAAGAGCCCTTCTTTTCTAAATGAAGATAATGGGATAATCTTCCTTAGCAGACACAGTGACACTATTAGAGCACAGAAGCAGATCACTGAAGGAAAGAGAGCATAGCTGTGGAGCCCTTGGAGCTATTTCCTTTAATTTTCCTACTTCTATACCACTTTGACAATCATTGACCACCTCCACTGAAAGCATGAAGAAAGGAAATGTGGAAGTGATTTTTGAATCATCAAATATAGGTTTTTGTTTGTTAGAAGCTCTAGTGAACTTCTTCTTTCTTTTAATTTTTAATTTTTTCATATTATGGGGGTATAAATATTGTTAGGGTTACATATATTGCCCCTGCCATTCCTTCCCACACCCTCCCCCCCCACCAAAACATCAAGCATGTCCTACTCTCAGGTGGTGCACATCACACCTATTTTGTAAGTGTAAATTCTTCCCCTCCTCCCCCCTCCCATTAGCCTACCACTTGATAAAAGTTTGTTTGTTTGTTTTTTCCCTTTTTTTGACCTTTGGGTTACATTGTATATCTTAGCCTTTCCCTTGGAAGGTTTAGATGTATTCCCCCTGCCCCCCCAACTATGCTCACCACAACCCTAAGATGTGTATCTCCCCTTCCTCCAAACCCTAGTGGGCACTATCCCCATTGAGCATCATAGTTTTAATCAGTCAGTACCAATTTGATGGCGAGTAAATGTGGAGCTCGTTTTCTTGATCTTATGTCACCTCACTTTGGATAACGGGTTTAAGCTTAATGCAGGATAGCATAAATGGTGCTAATTCACTGTCATTTCTTATAATTGAATAGTATTCCATTGTGAGCATATACCAAATTTTAGTTATCCACTTGTGAATTGATGGACACTTGGGTTGTTTCCATGATCTTGCAATAGTGAATTGTGCTGCCATAAACATTGGGTAATGAAAAAATAAGTGTTGCAATACTTGGCCAAATTGAATTTGGAAGTTGTCAATGGACTTTGACAATTTACAATATTTTTCTATTATTATTGGACTGAATTAAGAGTTACTTCATCTGTTTATAAATTGTACCTGAATGCCAGATAAAGGCTAATGTATTTTCTGATTATTTTGTTATGTGAATTATTAGTCTTTACACATTTTTATTAACATACATAAAAATTGTTTAATAAATAAAAATAAATTGATCAGAACATTACATATTAGTTGCAAACTTCAAGGGATAAGTTGATACTTGATAAATTCTTGAGAAAATGTATACCTGCAAATGGGACTCACAGTGATGATCATTATATATTTATGATTTAAGTTAAATTTTAGAGTTTTACTACAAAAGCAAAAAGTAATTCCTGTGTCACAAGGATATGAATTGTATTATTAATATTCCCAGGCATTTTTTTAAATTTCCACCCTAGAATGTTAAATGCCTAACATTTAACTCTGTAGCTAAAGTTGTAATTGTCTACAGGGAAGTTGAAACCCATTCCTTTTTTTTTTTTTTTCACATTAAATCAAACATTAAAGCAAGTAATGTTTAAAAACAAATATGTTAAAACCATCTCTCAGTTAATTCTTTAAACAAATAAAAGCATTGAATCCCCGCCTATATTACAAATAATGAAGTTATTCAATTTCTTTGCCAACAAAGAAAGGACTTTAAAAGAGCCTGCATTATAAATTATGGCAATTACAAATCTTTAATGGTTGACTTCTTTTTCATTGCAGGAAAACTCTCTCTGTTTCCAAAATTCTGTTAAAGCAGATAATAGTTATTTCACTGCACATGGATTTCAAGGAATGTGGATATGGGCAAACAAGTAAGTTGAAATTTTGTGAGAAGAAATGGGAATTGTTATTAACTGAGAGAGTAAATATGCATGAGAACTTTGAGATTTTGCTAGTTGTCAAAAACTGCAGACTGTCAAACAACAATCATTCTTATTTTATATGATTATTAACAATTAAAATATTTTGACAGAAGTGTATTAACAATCTTTATCTTGTGCACTTAAAACAACTATTTGGTAATCAAATATAAGTACAGGTTTAACATAGTTTTAGGTTGTAGATTCAATATGTAGTCTAATTATTAAAGGAGTATAAATCTTATGCCAATATTTCAAGTCTATTGGTTTCTACAAAATTTATGTGAATTATGTGTAAGCTTTCTGTACTATTTCTTCATGTAGAGGGTTTTTCAAAAATTTCACTTTTTCTTGTGAATTTGTTTCCATTGATTATTTAAAAGAAGTTCTACTCTTTTAATAAAGTGATAAGACTTTAGTCACTTTAGAAATTTTTTCATGGTTCATAGCAAGGATACCTAAAAGTAACTGTATCTTCTAGAAAAAAAATACAAACAACTAACCCAATATATGTCTACAGTGTCAATGTGTAATTTCAAAATTTATTTTCAAGTTCACTGCATGATCTCACATTACTGTAATTTGTCTACTTTGATTATGCACAAATTTCTTATATAGCAGTATTTTTATTCTGTTTATAATAAAACATTTTCATCTGTCATACATACACTGCTTAAATATTGAATCAATATTTAAAAATTGAACCAAATTAGTCTTGCTACAATTTTAACAAATGTAATTTCTGGAAAAGAAAAGAGTTTATTTTATTTTAAGAAAAAATCCATTAGAACTGGAAATAATACTACAAGCTTATAAAACTAAATTACAAAATTTAGTTATAAATAATTTTTGGATTACTTTATAATTTCTGCATATATATGAGTAGTTATCTTGATTTTAGGAACTATAGTTCATATTTCCTTTTGTCCCTACATTGCCCAGAAAAGATACTTAAGAATGACTGGCTTGCTTGACTGGACGTTTGGTTCAATATTTTAATTAAAGATAATTTTAGGACTTAACTATTTTTAAATATTAATTTTTGAAGAGGATAACTTAACGGTCTTTGGATTCAAACATATCTGTCTATAAATCCAAGTTTAAACATATTAATGTAATGCTATTTCTGTTAATAATGTAGTACTTATATCCTAACTCTATGTTATCACAATTAATAGAATAATGCTTTTGAGATGGTTCAAGCAGTATTATGTGATCAAAAATTGTTAGTTATTACTATTACTTAACTTCTTTATCTTTTTTTGTTGGCATATTTAAAAAATAGCCCTTCAATTACAAGGTTATTTTGAAGATTAAAATGTGTGCAAGCCACTTAGGGATTTTAATATACAGTAGGAATTTCATAAATAGTTAGATGGTAATAGAAGAATCTTATTACAGAGTAAGCATTGTCATTTATGATTAACATGATTTTTTGAATTATTGTATTCTTAATCCTGTACACTAAACTGATAGAAAACTATCAAGAAGCATTTCATTTGTTCTTTACATTATTTTAGTAGAATTAATACCTCTCTTATATTTATCTCCAGTTTACATCTATCTTCCAGAGATTAGAAGAGAATAGAAATAAGAGCTGCAATCATCATGAATTTGCTAGAGATACCCATTTTATGACACATAAAAGCAGTAAATATGCAGTATCAACAGATTTTAATAATCAAAAATACTTACTTTTTAACTTAGATAATAAACAGATGAGAACAAAACCTATTCATAATTTTCAATCAACTGAGAAACATGTGAAAAAAGAAGGTCACACTGAGAATGTAATGACGGATTTATCAAATGTTTATGCTTCAGGTATGAATGTCATTAACAAGTGTAACTCCTTATTCTTTTTAATAAATGCCTTGTGATCTACGTGTTTATTGTAGCAATTACAATTTTCTTGAAGATATGATCCTTTAACTTACTTTCAGAAGTAAAATGAACGGATTGTTTTGTGGCAATACTATCAAATAAAGCTCATCTCTAGGAGATCTTGAAGGGGCACCTGCTCCAATTGACATTAATCTAAAATGGTTGATTTGGGTTGAAAATTGTTATACAATGGAATATTGAATGAAGATTATTAATAGAATTTGGGAAAATGCTACTTTACTTGCTGTTTGACGTGGCCCTTTAATATCTTTAGTTTCTAATGATGAAAACTCTATCCCTTTGAGATTTTCTTTGGCACTCTACTGACCTTGCTGTTAATCTCTTTTCTCTCTAGATTTGTTGCCATCCAAGGAGGGCAACGATTTAACAAGATATTTTCTGCTACAAATAGTAGATATTCTTTTGCATTACATCAAAAAAATCTTTGATGTTAAGAGTAAAATATTGGATTTTCATCATCCTCATCAATTCCTTGAAGGTTTGGATGGGTTTAACTTAGAACTGTCTGACGTCCCTGAATCTCTGGAACAATTACTTGTTGATTGCACAGATACCTTAAAATATGGTGTTAAAACAGGTGATTTTTTTTTCAAATTGATGGTCCTAAATTATAGACTGAATAGCTTTGAGTTTACATTTGTGTTGAAAAATGATCACAATTTTATTCATTCTTATTTAAAACACCTGCTTAGTTTATTTTCAAGTTGATATTGTCATATATAAATTGCCTATTAAGACAAGAAAGTAAATAAAATCATTTTTGTTTGGAGAATTACATTCAAATGGAAACTAAATGTATAATTTTTATTTATCATTCTTTTCATTTATCGATTTCTTTTTTATCATATTCAGAATCGATGCTCAATTGATTATCTTTCTAAACCAATAAAATATATAGCATCAAAATTATCATTATTGAAACCTTAAAATCTGTACCCCCATAATATGCCAAAATAAAAAAAAAATTAAAAAAAAAATTATCAGATAGATAAATATATATATCCTATATTTCTTAAATTGTTTTCTGATTAAATTAACATTACTATAACTTTATTCTTAACCATTTAAAGTGATACTTTAAGGAGTCAGCAATATTTATATAGGCTCTATGGACTCCTTTTCATAATATCTTATACTATTAATAAATAGTGTATTGGAACAAACATTGTCATTGAAAAGAGACAAAATTTGGGCCCAAATACATTATTTTTTCCTGGGTTTATTCATTTCTTATTATGTGATCAGGGAAAATGTTTATGTATAGCTTTAATATTTATAAATTATTTGTATATAATACCTTATATTTGGTAGAATTCAAATAAATGGGAATTGTTGTAATAACATATTTTTACATACCAGTACTACAAACACCACAAATATTTTATCTTCAGATCAAACTGATTTTCCACATTAATGCACCAAGATGATTTACATTTGAAAATGCTTATTGCTGTATTAATTTTAATAACAAAAAATAAAGAATCATTGTTTTTATATTTATCTTAAATAAACTATGAATATCCTTTGAAGCAAATACTATGCAATGTTACAATTTAAAGTTCTAGGGAAGTCCTGGGGAATTTTTCATAGGATATTGATCCTTGTACAAAGATATATCACAAAATAATATGCTCAATGTTATTTCAATTTTATTTACTTATATTTTAATTTTATAAATCTCTCTATATATGGCATACATATATACAGGTGTCTATAACTACCTATTTATAATGAAAACTTTTGTAAGATAGTTTTGTATCACTTTAAAATATCTTTGTAAATATCATTTGTAGAATGTATTTATTATAAATAGGTAGTTGGATAGATAAGTAGGATTCCATATATGCATAGAAAATCACCGTTTTGTATGTACTGTTTTGTATTCTATGCATTCCTATAATGTGTAATATATTTATAATTAAAAAATATTATTAAATAAAAATATAAAAGTCTTGTAAGAGTCAAAAATATTTGGGGGCTCAAATTCAGTTATATAAAGTAAATGTGAAATTAAAACAAATTTTGATTAGATATAAAAATAGCAAAAGGTAGTTCTGAAAAAATAGTGGGGCAATTGAGTGGCACTTCTGACAGGTGAAAATAAAGTTCTTTCTCTTTCCTTTGTCTGGCATTGCAAATGTAGACTGAATCTGTAAGGACCCACCTCCCACTTTTCCATCTCCATCTCCACACATCTCAAGTGCAGAGGGGAAAAACAAAGATGGTGAGAAAGTGAAAAGAAATAACAGAAAGGAACACTTTGCTATCACAGTCCACAACTTGCAGACATCAATATCATCCAGTTTAATAAGCATTTATTGAACACCTATTTGTTAAGAAACCATGTAGGTGCTTTGTGAAAGGGAGTGTTGAAATGTGTATAACATACTAGTGGGGAAAAAAGGAGAACTCACAAAGGACTATGGTGCAAGTCATCTGTAAACTATGTCATATAACAGTGAAAAGAACAATCTGAGAGCTAAGAAAGGGGAAGATTAATCTAAACTGAGTTGAATATAGATTATTCAATTTGTCAACTAGTGCTTAAAGATTCTAAACAACTTTTCAGTGAAAATTATTTAATCTTTTAGGTGGCTTGCCCCCCACTTACCTGACTGGTCCATCGAGGTAGTTTTATATACCCTCATCCCCTACCTTCTCACTTTAGACATAGGACTTTTCCTATGATTTTGAGCATATTAAGCTCTTTTTCAGCTTGTTCATTCTCTAACTCTTTCTGTCTGGCAATTCTTAATTTTAGCTCTTACCTTAAACATCACTTCCTCCAAGAGACCCTCTCTAGAGATTTCCTCTTCCCACTCTCCTGGCTGCCTTCAATCCCCTAGGAACAAACTTATAACACCTACTGTTTTCCTTTGTAGCACTTATGACAATTATAATTAGATACATTTGTGTCATTGTTTGTTTTATGTCTTTCTTCTACCAGTTTGTAAGATCCATGCAGTAGCAACTGAGCCCATCTGGTTTACCACTGTATCTCCAATAATTAGGACTGTGCCTGTATATGACAGTTGCTCAATAATGTTTACTGAATGACATAATTTGTTTAAGTTTGCTTGATCCATGAGTATCTGTTAACTGCTGCTATCAAATTTAACCATTTCTTAGCGCTATGTTTTTATTTTGTCCCATTAGCAATTTTTGTCTTTGTTTCTAGGACATCCTCGCTATTTTAACCAGCTGTCTAGTGGGCTAGATATAATTGGACTTGCAGGAGAATGGTTGACAGCCACTGCAAATACCAACATGTGAGTATCCCTCTGCACCTGAGAAATGTGAGAATATTAGACACATATCAGCAAGAGTAAAGATGTAGATTGTGGAAGTTACATTTTGTTGGATATGATGCTTGCTATATCAAAACCAAATAGTTGGCCGGGCGTGGTGGCTCACGCCTGTAATCCTAGCTCTCTGGGAGGCCGAGGCGGGCGGATTGCTTGAGGTCAGGAGTTCAAAACCAGCCTGAGCAAGAGCGAGACCCCGTCTCTACTATATATAGAAAGAAATTAATTGGCCAACTGATATGTATATAAAAAATTAGCCGGGCATGGTGGCGCATGCCTGTAGTCCCAGCTACTCGGGAGGCTGAGGCAGAAGGATCGCTCAAGCCCAGGAGTTTGAGGTTGCTGTGAGCTAGGCTGACGCCACGGTACTCACTCTAGCCTGGACAACAAAGCGAGACTCTGTCTCAAAAAAAACAAAAATAAAAAAAAACAAAAAAAAAAAACCAAATAGTTGACACTCTGGGAGAAATGCAAAGGAGCTGCTACATGTTCCATGTGTGACATGTTTGAGGTTTACCTGGTCCTCTGGACATGCTCTGTCTGGAAACTTTCAGGACCTTAATTCCCTGGTATGGGGTAAAGCTCAGTAGATTAGCCTGAGACATTACTGGAGCTAGGGCAATCTAGGCTTGGAATCATTTCAACACTACTTGAAACAGCTCACAGCACATAGTAGTCTAAAATGCACATACACACATATGAAAACCTTCCTAAATATAAATTAGAACCTCAATCTTATTGAAGATGAAAAGAATGAACTTTTAAAGAAAAGTTAAATTCAACTTCAATGTGATTCTTTTAAAACACTAACCTTTGCCATAGCAAAACTTGTGGCCATAAGAAAATTAGATATCCTGTTGCGGTGTTTTGAGGTAAAGTTAATTTTAGAGCAGTATTTTTTAAGGTTGAAAGGGATAGGGAAATGATTGGCTACTAAATTGAAAGGAATAGTTGGTGTCAGTTGTTAATGTAATTTAACTAGCAATCAAAAAGAGAGAGCTGATACAACTTTAAACTTTAAAACCAAAAACTAAACATTTATGAGAAGAGACTGCTATGTGGAAAAATGGAGGTTTATTTTAACTGTTTAGTTATCATTAAGATTTTGATGATGCATAGTTCATGGTAGTAATTAGTATTTTATAGATATGAAATGCAAATAAAAATGGCCTACACAGCATATTGCTATTTTAATAGCAATGGGTGCTTGGTACCCTGGGATGTATGTCCCCCATAAATGACCTCTCCTCAGAACAGTTCATCTGTAGGGAAGAAGGGGAAATAATTTGTCCTTAACCAGGTCTCTTAGGGTCAAAGGATTACACTATGGAACATTCACATCCCCATATCTAATGTTTGGGCATTCTTGGAACTCCTGGTAGATTCCCTGACTTGTCGTGGTTCAGGGTAAAAGGGAAACTTCTGGATGGGAGATCAGTGACTACTGTCATGAGGGGAGGCAAAACACTGTTAGCTCAGGACTGTGTCTAAGTGTGTGGCCACAGGGTTGGTGGCTGGGCTTGATTAATGTCCAATGGTGTAGCGACAGAACAAGCTGAGAGTATCTGAAGCAGCACAGAACTGGTGGCTGGTATCAATATCTATGTATAAGAACTCATAAAGGACAAATAAAAGGCTTTCTGGAGAAAAACCGAATCCACCTTTTGATTTCAGAATCCATTGTAAATATTTCATTGTTTATTGTACATAGTACGCACAGAGGAAAGCTTATAGCCTCTTAAATTTCAGCTTCTTTTTTTCAGAGGGGCTGACTCTAATCTCAAGGCACCACTCAGAGGAGGGTCCCCAGCATGATCCTCTCTGAATTCTATCATGGGTCCTGCATTGTTCTTGTCTTGTGCCATCTTCATGCTTCACAGTTGTCATTGAAAACATATACTTCTTAGTCCATTTTTGCTGTGTTTGCTCAAAGTACACTCTTTAAATAGAGGATGTTTATCAATTAATTTCTAGAAAAGGCTTTTTTTCTGTCTCTTTTATATTCTGCAAAATATTATATTATATTATATTATATATTACAGCTCTTTGTCTCTCCAACTTGCCCATTAGATAATATGTCTGTTTCTGTCTACATGTATACACTTAGACACATATATGTATAAATAATTTAGTGAATTATATGTATATTTGCACATTTATGTGTGTGCATATATACATATTTACATATATACGCATATATTTTTTTTCTTGATAACTGGGTATTTTCTTACTCTAGCAGTATGATGAAGGGATGGGAATTACTTTCAAAATTCCTCTAGGTAGAAAAAAAATTCTCAGTTACTGCACAAAACAATGGAAGCTATCATACTTTCTTTGTAGAACTAATATACTAAATTTGGAACAGGCGATTTAGAACATATAAAATGTAATCATTTCTTGCACGGTCTACAATAGAATTTAAAGAGTGTGTCATCTTATTTAGCACATGATTTTATTTTTCCTTTTGCATGTAATATAATTCACAGTTGAATTTCTCTCTATGTATTACAGGTTTACATATGAAATAGCCCCAGTATTTACTGTCATGGAGACAATTCTTCTCAAGAAAATGTATGGAATTGTTGGCTGGAGAGAAACAGAGGCAGATGGAATATTTTCACCTGGTAGGAAAAAATAATTTTCTATTAGCTAGATAAAATACCTATTCGAAGACATTGAAGATGTATTTCAACTAATACTGTTATTTTTGAAAGATAACCCATTGTGTTGGCTATAACTGCAAAGCTTCCAGAAATCTAAAAGTGGAAATTGTATTGATCTTTCTCTCAGCAATTTCAAGGAAGGATATTTTAAAATAATATCAGTGATTTAGCAACACTTTAGTTTCAAGAAGCTCTCAAATTGTCATGATTTTGAATAGTTGGAATTAGATTAATAATCACTATTTCTTTCCCCAGGTGGGAGTATATCAAACCTCTACGGTATATTAGTAGCTCGTTATAAGCAATATCCAGAGATAAAAACAAAAGGCATGACCGCACTTCCATGTATTGTATTATTTGTTTCTCAACAAGTAAGTATTAAATCTAGGTTTTTCCAACTTTTAAGGTCACCTGATAAAATAAAGACTCAGAATATCATGGTAACATTAAATGTATTCACATAATCTGAGTCTGGATCTGAATATTAATATTATAAAGGGAGAAAATGACTTTCCAAAAAATATACAGGCTTAGAGATAAGCAGCAGAAATAGTTCAAATTTAAGATTAAAGTTTAAATTTAACCTATGGGAAACTAACAGGAAAAAGTGTGATTATAAATATAAAGCACTATGCTCTCTTCACCAAAAAAATAAGTTGTAAAAAGTTCAAAGATTTAGTGGCTCTTTTTAACACTGAATAAAGGGAACAAAAATATGATTAATGTTTTATCTTCCCAGTTAAAAACAAAGGAATTAGTTGAAAAGAAAACTGAATTGTTATGGACTAGGCCCAAGCCACATGTTTCAGATATTGACAATACATCCACTGATATCTCCTTAAGTTTTAATGTTCCTTACATTCCCATGCATAGCATTGAAACTTCTTTTTTAAAAGTTAATTAATGAGCCAGGTGTGGGGGCTCACGCCTGTCACCTCAGCACTTTGGGAGGCCAACGTGGGAGTATCTCTCTTTTTTTTTTTTAATTTTATTTCAAGAAAATATGAAAGTAGGAACATTTTGGTTACATTTTGTATCTTTGCCTCTCCCTACCTAGCAAGGGTTAGAGGTATGCCCTTCCCTCCACAATGCTCACCACATCCCTCAGATGTGGGTCTACCCCCCAACCCCCGAATTCCTGGTGAACACCACCACCATTTGAGCACCATAGTGTTAATCAGTCAGTGCCAATTTGATGGCGAGTACATGTGGAGCCCATTTTTCTGATCTTGTGTCACCTCACTTTGGATAATGGGCTTAAACTTAATCCAGGATAATATAAGCGGTGCTAGCTCGCTATCATTTCTTAGAATTGAGTAATATTCCATAGTAAACATATAAGTTGTAAATTTATAAATGACGTGGTTTCATGTGGATACAGAGAACTAGAATATTCAACCCCCTCACTCATGGCTTGTGAAGAGTTCTATTCTGTGGCAGTGCCTTCTAGAAATAGGTGTTACAGCCTTCCTGATCTCAACAAATGTCATGATGAGGAACTGAAAATATGCCTTGGGACCTGTGTGCATATGCATGCAAAGCCCACTCAAAGCTATGCATATATACCCCAAATGTACTATTGTGTTATTAGTGATTTAATGCAGGAGATTTCATGTCTTTTCTACTTTTATTTTTGCTCAAGGGTCATTATTCAGTAAAGAAAGCTGCAGCAATCCTTGGTATTGGAATTGATAATGTAATTGAAGTAAAATGTGATGAAAGGTATGTTTCTTAATATATTCCCCAAAATGTTATTGTGCTTTACAGATTAAGTTGCAACTTTCTTATTATTCCAATTTTTTGCAAGAATACCCACCCAGATTAGTTTCATTTAAATTTTAACAAGAAGTAATTATGAAAGAAGCACTAAAATTATCTATCCTAATGTTAAAATTCATTTACTAAATATATCCTTATATAAATGGTAATGCCACATATCTGTTCCTTATTTTATGTTTTTGAAAATACATTAAATTATGAATCTAATGATGTTTGGAGGTAAAAAATAAATTGGGTTAGGAAAGTACAGAGTGAAAATATATTTTCCTTGAATCCCATTCTTTAGAAATAAACAATTTATAGATATTACATATATTCTGGAAGACAATTTTATGCATATCAAATGTACTCATACATCAATTCTGTCTTGTATTCTGTAATTTGATTTTTTTTTTGGCTTTATAATATATCTTGGAAATTTTGTCCCATGAATTCATACAGATTTTCTTTGTTGTTTTGTAGATACTTCAGAGTTTTCCATTTTACAAATATAACATGATTTCACAAGTCTTATTTAAAAATATACTTATGGGTTTTCCCCCCAATTTTAGTAGTAAGGGCAATGCTTAAATAAATGTAATTATATAAATATGTTTGAATATCTTTATATGAATATCTCTCATATGAATTCCTACAAGTCAATTATTGGGTCAAAGTATGTCTGCATTTACAACTCAATAAAAATTTTTTCATTTGTCCTTTAAACATTTTTTAGTTAATTGATACCCTTATCTACAATGTATAATCCAAATATTATTTTTTATACTTAGTAAATTTGATAGACAAAAATTATGTTTCTTTGTTGTTCAAAACAATGAAAATCTGTTAATATACTGACTTGCCAAAGTATATTTCTGTGAATTGCCCATTCATGTCTTTTGCCCATTTTTAAATTGGTGGTTCATTAATTCTTAGTGGCTTGTAAGAAATATTTATATATTTAGAAATTCTAAAATATAAAATATATGAATATAAAAAATCTAGCAAATATATTTTTATAAGGGTATTATTGAATACATTTTATTTATCTCAAGCCGTTTGGTTTTCCTTATATAGTCCCTTGCATGTTTTCTGAGAATAGCCTCCCCAAGATGTTTTATGTTGCTCCTAGTATTATGAATAGAATTTTTCTCTTATTTATTTATAATAATTAGTGTTAAAAAATAGAAATATAATTTATCTTTGGAACCACCTAACTTGCTCAACCTTCTCATTATTTCCAAAAATAACCTTATGTATTTCGAGCATACAAACATGTACTTCAATTAGGATTTTTTCCTATTTTATCTATCATTTTTTTAAGAAAAAAATAAAATATGAAAGATAGTAAGCATCCTTATCTTAGTGCTGACTTTAATAGGAATCTTTTTAATGAATTGTCTCTAAGTATATTGGCTTTTAGTCTCATAGCTGTTTGAGTAGAAAAATATTGGCTTTAATTTTCCATGGAAATTTTCTGTGAAGAAATGTCAGTCCACTTTAATTCATGCCAATTCTATTCCCCTCAAATTTGGATACCTGAAATTTTTATTATGATATCAAGAGGTATTTATCTTATAATTAAAGTTTAATAACTTTAAATAAATAATGGAGAAAAAGAAAAGAAGAAAGGAATGAAGGAAGAGAGAAAAAGAAAGAGAGAGAAAGGTCAAAAGAAAGTTTACCTTCTGTATCTTTCCTAGAAAGATTAGTAAGTAATGTATATTTTAAGGTGGCTGAATAGTAAACTAAGCATTCTTTAATTCAAACAGTTAAAAGAATTGAACATTTACCTAATACCTATAAATAGGAAATACTAAAAACTAATTTTTTAAATAATCTTGCATGCATTTTATTATTCTAATTTATAAAGCTGATATGTATATTCACTCATAATAAATCAATATGTATTTGCATTTTAAGAGGAAAGATGATTCCAGCTGAATTAGAGAAAAATATATTACAAGCTAAAAGAAAGGTACGTCTACACTTTTATATTTAACATGCAAATGAATCTTTATTTTCTTTATTTTTATTAATGAAAACAGTTGACAATTACAGAGAAACATAAAATAACACCCAAATGTGGGAAATCCCTTATAAAATTGAAGTGGTGTAATTAGTAACATTGCAGTATTTCTAATAATATTGTTTCTATTAAATATGAAAAGTTATATGAGTATTTTCTATATGATAGAACTTGGCCATTTCTATTTTTTGGTGTTATTTTCTTAAAATAAATTTAGACAAAAGTAATAATAAATGAAACTCAGAGGCAGAGACATTAATTCGTCTTATGATTCCACTGCTTCCTCTTGTGTTTTTAGTACATTAGAATATTTGAAATTATTAGCTGATTAATATCTTTAATCAAAGTCACCCAGCTTCCTGGTGTCCTGAAATGTAAAGGTTAAGTTCCTGTGTAATTCTTGTGGACTTCATGAGAATATGAGAATGATTCAGCCTTTGTCATCACCAGGGTCAAATTCCATTTTGTGTCAGTGCCACGGCTGGGAGCACAGTGTATGGAGCCTTCGACCCTCTCCATGACATCGCTAACATTTGTGAGAAGCACAGACTCTGGATGCATGTGGATGTAAGTTACCTCCCTTAGTTTAAACTATAATTTCTTCTTTTAAAAACATGAATCCTACAAATGATCCTTAAAGATTCTTATTAGGCAATGCAGGCAAGTAAAAGAATTTCTCTATAACTTAATTTTTATAATGAATAAATGCAGAAAAAGAATAGTGTTATTTGTGTAAGTTATGTTTAGGTGGATTTAATACACCATGAAAAGGGCTAAAAATATATCAAGTGATTTTTAAAAATCTAAATCTCTATCACTATTTAACCCAAAATTTAGAATATCAATGTGAAGAAATAGTTCAAAATGATTTGAAATTGAAATAAGATTTGGCCCATTAAACATTTCTTTATTAATATCTATTAAGGAAATTTTAATCTATTAATAATCTAATAAACATTTCTTTATTAATATCTATTAAGGAAATTTTTAAAAAAACCTTTTATTTCTATTAATTTAGTACAGTGACTTCTACCAAAAATGTCTTTGGCTTTGATTAGAGTTGACTAAATCTAAAGTTATATAATATAATGGAAATTTCCTTTTTTCTGTAGTATTGCCAAATTGGATGCCAACTTTTAAAATCTGTCTTTGAAAATTATGCAGAAGGTATCTCCTCAAATTAATTAAGAGCCTAGGACTTTACCGTGTCATGAATAGATAATGAGAATTCATAGGAGGAAAATTTTAAAATGTATTGTTCTTATAAATGGGATAATTATAGTCAAGTTTAAAATCATCTAGCATAACAATTAACTCTTCATCAACTTTTGAAATAGCTTTAACATAGAAAAAATACTTGGTGTGACTTAGGAAGAAATAATTTACATAAGAGCACATGTCCTTTGTTTTGGTTGTAGGCAGCTTGGGGAGGTGGACTGCTGCTATCCAGAAACTATTCCTATAAACTCAGTGGCATTGAAAGGTAAGACCTGGGGCATTCTTTGTGAAGGCAAAAGGATCTGTTTTGGCTTCTTTTCTCTGGCATTGGACTGTGATCACTGACTGGAGCTGTTTTATCATCTAGGGCCAACTCTGTGACCTGGAATCCTCACAAACTAATGGGTGTCCCTCTTCAATGCTCTGCTATCTTGATCCGGGAAAAAGTAAATTATTTCTATTTTTAAGAAGTGACATAAAGGATATCTTAGTAATGACTAGCTTCATTGTGAATGTTTAAAGAATGTTTAAAACAAACAAAAAAAATGATGGCCTCACGGAATTAAAAATAGTGTAGCACACTTTGCCTTGTTGAGGAAAACCAATCCTGCCCACTTTATCTTTAAGTAGTAGTCACTGGGTAATTGAGGTGTCACAAAATCAAATGACTACAGTGAACAGGTAGTACCCAATGTGTAGATAAGATCTGGTATGAAGCAATAGACCATAATAGGGTCTATAGAAAACCTGATCATTCATAACCCAGTTATTAACAATACAGTGGCCACAGGTAGATGAAAAAAATGTTCAACATTGCTAATCATCAGGGAAATGAAAGTTATAACTATAATAAGATATCACTTCACAACTATTATCTTATAGAATGGCTATTATCAAAAAGACAAAAGATAAGCACAGGTGATAGTGTGGAGAAAAGGCACCATGTGCACCATGTTGGTGGATGCGGGAGGTGTAGCCCATGCCTTTCTCCACTCTCATTTCATCTTGGGCTTCCTTTTGTTTTCTTCACATCCTCTGACTTCCTTGAAGGCATAGTACAACTTGCTCTCTTGTGACCTCAGTAAATGTTTCTCCTCCACTTGTCATAATCTGACTCAACTTTCACTCCTCCAACTTCCCCCCAACATCTTTCTTCCTAAACCTCTGCTGCGCTCAAAAATGTTTTTTATTCATGAGCCGTTCTTGACTTCTCCGCTAGATGGAATCCTTGACCCTCAGACCAGAGTATTTCTTTATAATACCATGAAAACTCCTTCATAGCATTTATTATGGGTGTAATTTGACATTCACATCTGCAAAATTTTGTTTACTGCCAAGCCCTGGCCTTACTCACCAGCCTCCTATGACCCAGATTATAAATTCCATGAGGGCAGAGCTTTTCCACCTGTTCTTCACCACAAATCTACTGTCTCAGAACCTTGTGCTGTATTTTGTAGGTGCTCTAAATACATGTTTCTTAATGATTAGCTTAATCATCACATCAGAGAAAACATATTGATTGTATGGTTTTAAAATATTTTAAATAGTTTTAAATATTTTAAAACCAATTTTTAAACTATGGTTTTACAATATTTTATTAATCTCTAATAAAAAATGAAAAGGAGAGTTTGAAGTAGACCACACAGAAAAGTTTTATGTGTTTAAAGAGGTCATCCAAGATATACATGCATAAAGTCTTTTCCTTTTTAAAGATATCAATTCTATGCTCCTTCCCCCAATACTTCAATACTAACCACCACATTGTGGTCCTTCCCATAGATTCATAAATCTATCCTATAAAAAGAATATGAGTTTCTTTGAATGTTGAGTTTCCATAAACCTCAAGTCAAACTGCCTTTTGTTGGCTCCCAAATCATTGTATAGATAGATATGACCTTGAAAATTACTTAATATGTTAAAGTTTCAGTTTCTCTAATCTGTAAAAATTATATAGTTTCTATGCCACTGGTTTTCTGTGAGACTCAAATGATGTAACATTTGTGCAATGGCAAGCATATAAAAACACATAATAAATATATTGTTATTTATTTCTTACAGAAGATGTTATGCTTAATGTATCTTTAAATTACACTATCGATACAAACAAATTCAGCTTTTGTTATGCTGATGCAACACACACACTTTGGGAGAAGTCTGTCTTTATTCGGGTGATGGGAAGCATGTCTTTCTCCAGTGACTATTTCTTAACCATTTAATGTAAAGTTTCTTCAATTCTTCAACACTGCGGAGGAATGTTTTCAACATTTTTTTGGTATAAGAAGAAATGGCTAGCTAGAAAAGGACAAAACCAAATGTGAATGGGTTAAATGTACAGATTTTTTTTAATTCTCTACTAAGGCCATCAGAGCTGTTTATTTGACTGACACCTACACTATTGACTCACAGGAGAGTTTAGTTGAAGTGGATGAGGCACTCAGTTCTCATTAACTTCATCACATTCTATTCACATAATTTCAAAAGAGCAGCAAAACTTCAAAGGCATGTAAGAAAAATTAAAGAAAAATAGACAAGTATTAATTCAATTATACCATCTGCATGTTCTATATAAAGAACAACTGAATATGCTCAAATATTTTCAGAAAAGTAACTTTTTTGTTTTTCTTTCTAATCTAGATACAGGTACTTTATTTACGAATATTTAGATTAATAGCATTTTGTTACATCAAATGAGTACAACAGTCTGAATAAATCCTTCTCTCACAAAAACAGAAAAAAGTAACATTTTAATTATAAAATATATGAAATTCTATTTGCACGCAAAGCAGAAATGATAAGTTAAATAAAATAAATGTTTCTTATTAAAATGCATATGACTTACATGTTAGATATATTTTTCCTTTTTCAGGGCCTTCTGGAAGCATGCAACCAGATGCAAGCTGGATATCTTTTCCAGCCAGATAAGCTCTACAATGTCGACTTTGACACTGGGGATAAAACTATTCAGTGTGGCCGACATGTTGATGTCTTCAAGCTGTGGTTAATGTGGAAAGCAAAGGTATAAATTTGCCATCTTTATTTTTACTCATTCTACTTTTTATTGGAATAAAGAGAAAAGGGGTAAAGTTTATATTAATTTACACATTTGGAAAGAAGCATCAAAATTTTAAAGTCTTAAGGTTATGATGAGCTGATTTTAAAAAGAGAAAATTTAACTGATGAATGTAATGACTTTCATTATTTATTTGAGATTTTGACATTTTAGATCATGAGGTAGTAGAGAACATATGAACCGTAAGGGTCTTCCTAAGATAAGAATCTCTAAATTTTGTCAGAAGCCAGACAGATACATAAGTGTGTAAAATGAATGGGCTGTAAGAAAAGAGGAAATAATAAAACTGGAGACTACAGGAGCAGCCTGACTAGTTCACATTTAAATTGGTGTGAAACAATGCACCAGCTGTTTTGATGAAAGTCAACAATTCATTCACAATAATTTGTTGAGCACTATTTATTCAGGCAGCAGTCTTGGTTTTAAGAATGCAGTGAGCAAAAAAATCCAAATTTTCTTCCCTTGTGCAAGTTACCTTTGGGAGGGTTCTGGAGGGTTTGATGTTATAGACAGTAATTAATGATGTTATAGACAGTAATTAATCAAGTTTCTTTTTATTAATGTTGAATTATTATTATGCAGTAAAGTGAAGATGTTGAATAGTGAATTATGGTTCAGTTTGGAAGCTCGGGAAGATAATATAAATTTAGGAATCATCTACATGCACACAGTATTTGAGGTCATGAGTCTGGTTGTAGGTAGAAATGAAAGGAGAAATGAGAGTAAAAACATGAAAATCAAAGAGAAGTAGATCTAACAAAGAAGATTCAGAAGTGTGGCCAAATATAAAAGGATAACTAAGTGATGTGTCACCGAATCCATGGGAAGAAAGCATTTCAGAAAAGAAAGAACTATATCAAGCTCAGTGTATTGCTTGACTGAAATGATAACTGGGAATTGGATATTAAATATTGCATTGCCATTCATTGGTGATCCCAATAAGAACAATTGTGTAAGAATGGAAGGTAAGGAAGTGAAGAAATGGATGCAGGGATTTCTTTTGAGGTGATTACAAGGGAAACAGAGTCTGAAAGCTGGAAGGAGATGCATGTCCAAGGGAGTTTTTGGTTTTGTCGTTTTAAAAAAATGAGACTTATTGTAGCATACTCATATACTGATGGTAATGGCCCAATAAATGGAAAATATGATTATGCAAGGAGCAAATGAAAAGTTGGGGTAGGGATGCTTTGCTTTAGGTAAGAGGTAAAGAAGTGATGTGGTTTACAATTAGATGGGCTTACCTTATCTGGAGGTAGGTACAGTTTATCTGTTGTAACTAGAGGAAAAGCAGAGTACTCAAGTATGTAGGCTGCCATACTTGGTTCTACAATGCTGTTTTCTGTTACTTTCTGAATTTTCAGAGTAAGGAAAAAGATCATTTGTTGAAATTTTGAGAAGTGAAGTTAAATGAGTTGGATGAGAGGCTGAAATTTATCTAGAAAATGGAGGACTGACCAGAGTATACTAGTCAGACTAGGGTGAGGCACTGACTGCTTACTTGAGATTTGTGGTCCGAAATTTGCAGTAACGCCAATTGTCATGGCTGTTTTCCCCCAACTGTATCCATCTGCCCAATATAAAAACAGAATAGACAGAGTGTTGATTTAATGAGGCTTGAGGATAGCCAATTTACTGACCATTTCCTTGAACTTAAAGCAACTCACACAGTACTTTCTTTTTCTATTAACACTCCCAATATATGTGCCTTTGACTAAGTTTCTACAAAATAAATATAAGTTTAAATTTAATTCTTACTAGTTCTAAAAAATATAAAAATACATTGTTGTCTTTAAAATAAGTATAGCTTGGGTATCTTTGATCCTTTTTATAACTCTAATATCAGGTAAAACTTGAGAAATGTCACAAGAAAATTATAATATGCAAAGAACCTAGGCAAATTATTTAAATTCTCTCAGCTTCAGGCTCCTCATTTGTACCATTATATTATACCCACCTTTTTATAGAGATGTTATTGGGTTTAAATTAAATATTACATAAGAATGTAAAAAGTATAATGCTATAATTTAAATATAAATCTAAGGGGTTGCCATTGTTACAAATTAATTTCAATCAAGATCAAATGCAATCATGTTATTTTGTATTACTGAGTTTGGGACATCTTGGTACCTCTTTTATAACACATGATTTAAATTTTAGCTTTACAAAGTTGTGAAGAAACAAATCAATTTAATGAAAGCATGTGTGGTTTTCATTCTTAAATGCTGTTTGAGAGAAAAGCCTCAGAACTTAAAAAATCTTTTCAGAAACTACTAAATTTAAAAGGTGGAAGTAAATACTGAGGGACCAAATTACTCAAAAGTGATTGGGATGGTATTAAAATTTATTTTGTAATGATGATGTTAAAGAACAATAGAGAAAAGTGCATACAAGGAAATATGTATGGAAATCATCAGAATGTGGGCAAATGTCAAGCATAATTAATAATAATTTTCTTGCAATTATATGGTTAATATTAAGATAGTCATTACATATTCATGTCCTATGCCCATTATATGAAAGCTAATGATGGTGTCAGGAGTTCAATCATAATTAGCTATGATTACGGTCATTGTCATATGATATGAATCAGGAAAATGATCAAAGTCACAGACTCATTTCTTAACTCATATTGCATGACTTTGGTCACATGGAAATAGTGTAAATATAAGTAAATGGATATAATTAAAATTCTATAGATTTCGTGGTCCTTTAATTTTTAAGATCTGTTCCAAATATATGACACTTTCATTATCAGTGTATTTACTTTTATTCAATCTATGGTTATTTAGGTCCTAATTATTTGAATATGAAGTATAGAATATTATATTTATTCAATTTTTAAAAACTCTATTAACCCCAAATTACATATTTTTATATATTATATTTTACTTTAAAGTTATATTATTTTCTAAGCATATCTCTAGAAAACCATGGCACTTCTGATTGCAAATTGCAAATTTGGTGTCTCAGGTCAAAAGTCTAACTGAGGTGAAAAATATTTTTTGGACATGTTTCACCATTACCTTGTGCTCTATGAAATTTCAGGAATAAAAATATATTAGGAACATAAAAATTTGTTAGCAACTTTTTAAAAACAGTTTTATTTCCTTTACTAATAAAAATAAGTATAATTAAGTCACTTGAATTCAATGTAGATTTTTCAGATGTGAATGCTTATTTATTGCCTGGATGTCCAATCTACATTAGAGTCAAGGTCAACAGATGCACAGCAAGGATTACATAGCAAGGATTATATGTTCTGCACCCTCTCCCTGCCTTTAGTTTTCCCTAGCTTAAATAATTGACATGCTTTTAGAAAGTTATTTCTGTCACCCCCTTCCCAGTTCTCTCTAGAAAGACAGACATTAGATTCCATACAGATGAAAGTTTTGACATGAACTAACAGCATCTTTAACATATTATTAACCATACTACTTAATTTGAAGTCATTTCTTTTGTCAGAAATCCACTATTCTAAAGGCAGAGATAATGCTTTTCATAGAAAGCATCCATCAACAACCTGGTATATATCCAGAGTTCTGATATAGGAATCCATTTAATCAGTTAACCAGGATGACATTTAATCATGTCATCTTGTAGATTTCATTGATAATTTTCATTTTTCAAAGATACGTATTCTATAAGTTCTTTTCCTAAAGATTTTTAAATAGGAAATTTGGACATTTGGGTAAACTTGCTTTAAAAATCTTTCAATCTCAAATTTTTGCAGCCTTATAGCCTTGTGTAGATCTATAAAACACTGATAATCTAATGTCCCTCAATCTGCTTCTGTACAGATTAAAGTTATGTATATATTTTCATGAACCCCTTCAATTTTTGTAAGAGCGTATCAATTCTTACATCACTTAGCTGCCAGTCAAACCCTATGCTTGACTTAGCTTAAATCAGAGTATGTATACCTAGATAATTGTCATGAGGTTCAACCTTGAATTCACAAATGTTTAATACTTATAAAAACATTTTTAAAAGAAATTATACATATGATTATCTCAAGGATTATATAGTTCATCTATTCCTTTATGCAATAAAAGAGTGACATTCAAACTTTCTAACACAACACACAGTAAGAAATATATTTTATGTTGGTCTAATAATACACACACAAAATGTAACAAAACAAGTTTCAGAAAGAAAATTCTACTCTATTTTATTGAAAGACGAGTTGGTTATGACTCGCTAAATTGGTTCTATTACCCATTAATGAGCTATAACCTGCAGTTCAAAAGATACAGATATGTAAGTTTGGTCTGGATTAAAGCGGACCATAAGAGAACTGTTACTTGGACCACCATGTTTGGCTTTATTATAAAATTGACTTGATTGATGCATTCCTATACACTGGAAATCAGGTTCAGGTAAAAAAATCCATGGTGAGCTTGAAAGGCAGGAATTGACTTGAAAGTTTGTTAGCATGCTTTATAACTATTAAATATTTAAACATTTAATATGTGAGTCACCTTAAATGGGAATTAAATGCAAATCTAGAGATATAAATGCAAAAATTCTATTTTGTCCTCATATGCTCCAATTACATAATAAATACTTCATTGATGGTAAAGGAGGAGCCATAATTAATACAGTTTATATTTCTTATAAATATAATTAATTATGTAAAATACTATAATAGGTTATAAAAATAAGCGAAAAATTTTATATAGAAATATGATTCCACAAATTTTAATTATGTATGCAAAAGCTTCCTTTGGGATGGATTTTTTACATAGATTGGACTGGTTTTTGGATTCACAAAATAAATTTGTGTGGCCATGAGAATGCTGCAGGGAACTTAATTGTCTGAGCTCCATCTGTTCCTCTTAAATCCACCATTGTGTTTGCCCCAAGGCTATGCTTCCCAAAGGTTATTCTAAGCCACTGACTGAACATGGCAAGGATTCTAATATGGTCCCATTCCTGGGAGAAAGGAGACTTTTTGGTTAGCCAACTTGGTGTGAAGATATCCCAGTGGCCTTTCTCAATCTTCCTTGAATTTCATGGTAGTCAAGAATGCTGCTACCCTACATCCCCTTCACCTGCCCTTTATTTGGGTCAAATTTGTTCGTGGTCTGATGAACTCTCTGTCAAACACGCTCCCTCCACACTGTCTTTTACACAGGTACTTCGACTAATAAAATTCTTGCATTTTTAATAATATCTTGGTGTCTGCTTTTAGGAGGATCTAAGCTAACAGAGTTTCATAAAGTTTAGGATACAAGTGCCTTTTTTTTTTTTGCTATTCAATCTTTGTAGATATTTTTCAAGAAATTTAAAAATGCATTTAAAATATGGACATGCCCTGATACTTTTTATTGTCAATTCAACATGCATGAATGCCACCAAAAAGTCCTTTATCGAAAATTCCTGGAATGTGATAAGCTCTATAGACATTACTTCAGTGATCCTTAGTCTCATTTATTCAGAAATAGGAACATTCTTTATCAATAATTTCTTTTAAATTTTCTATACGTTTTTCTTATATTTATTTTTTAACTACTTACAGCTTTCCCCTGAACCAATTGCCCTCAAAGAAAAACATCTGGTGTAATATCAAATATTAAAATGGTTATCTCAAGAAACTAATTCACTGATATTTAGTCATACCTGTTCTTAGACATTTCAAAGACTAACAGTGCCTTTGCCAAGTCAATGTTTGTTCACAATTGTAAGAGCTTGAGGTCTGACCATAAGTTGATATGATCTTATGATATTTTGATACATATACATACACACAAATATGAATCATTTAGCTAGATAGATCCATTCCTATATATCCCTATTTCCTATGGAGAAAATAAAGCATGGAAAAAGGATAAGGAGTCCTAGGAGTAAGTGTTTTTAGTGTTAATTACATTGGTCATTGCCAATAAGAATGTGACATTTTAGCAAAAATCTCAAGAAAGCAGAATTCACATTGTATTTAGGAGAAATGTAGCTAAAAGGAAACTCAATTTAAAAGCCTTGAGACCGAGGCATGCCTGCTGTGCCTAATGCACAACAGGAGGTAAATATGGCTAGATTGGAGTGAGCATAGTTAACACAGGGAAGTAACACAAGTAAGAAAGAACATGAAAGGATTCCTTAACTGTTAATGGTTTTTAGAACAGCACTACTTTCCGTCTGTGTTGGAACAAGTTCTAGTTTGAACAGAAAGGGTGTCCTCTTGGGACTCTTAGCATTTCCACTTACTGTGTTTTAGAAGCCCCATGCTTACCTAGTACTCACATTCAATGTCACTAAGCTCCCATGTGTCATGAATTCACTGGAATTTTATCATATGTTGTATTGCAATGCTATGTGTGAATGAGGTGACAAAAAATGGAAGACATGTATGTTGCATGTACATCCTTGACTCATGTTCATGCTTCATTTTTCCATTGGATTTCACTTACAAAACACAAGTCCAAGATAAAATTTTAAAGAATTTCAGAATAATGACCGCAGAGCTTTCAATTAACAGGAAACCCTTCGGAGTATGGGGCCCTGTGTGACTGTATGGGGTGTACACTCGTGAAGCTAACCCTGATCACAAAGAAGGGTTCAGTACAGAAGTATCGCATCATAGGGTTGGAAAGGTTTTACACTGGATAAACCTAGAGTAAGTGTGAATACCATCCTCTCAACACGGGCAGCTGAAGCCTGGAAAGAAGTGAAGAGATTAGTTAGGAAGCAGTTACAATAATGTAGGAGACAGTGATTGGGCTGGCGTAGTGAGAGTGATTATGTTAAAAAAAATCAGATTCTAATTACATTTTGAAGGTAAGGCCAGTGAAATTTGCCAACATATTTGGTGTGGAGTGTAAGAAAGAGAGGAGGGTCAAGGGTGAGAACAATGGCAATGTTTTGGGCTTTAGCAATTTAAAAATAGAACTGACATATTTGGAGACTGGGAAAACTGTAGGAGCAACTAACTGTATATGGAATCATCAAGAGTTCAGTTTTGGACATCTCATTTTGAAATGTTTATTAGTCAAAGTGGAGATTTGAATAGGTATTTGAATATATGAGTCTGAGGTTCAGAGATGAAGTCTCAGCTAAAAATATTAGTGAAAGGGTCATCAGCCTATATCGTCATGTGCTGCAGAACATCTTTTTGGTCAACAGGGGACCATATATGATGGTGGCTCCATAAGATTATTATCCCACACTTTTACTATACCTTTTCTATGTTTAGATACACAAATATGTAGCATTGTGTTACAATTGCCAACAGTATTCAGTACAGTAACATGCTGTACAAGTTTGTAGCCTAGGAGCAATGGGCCATATCATATAGCCTGACTCCATCATCTAAGCTGTTTTGAATACACTCTATAATGTTTGCATGGTGACAAAATCGCCCAATGATGCATTTCTCAGAATGCCTCCCATAGTTAAGCAATGCATAACTGTACACAGTACTTAGAGCCATGAAAACATCTGAAATACCAAGGGATTTTTTCTATGGGGTTCCTATAAGAATAAATAAAATCAAGTGTGTAAAGCATTAACCTACGTGTGTTGTTTATAGCAGAAACTCAACAATTGTTCGTTTGTAAATACACTATGGCTGCAAGTATGCCAAGGGCTTTATTTGTAGTATTTCTCCTATTCCTAACATCATTATATGTAATTTTTAAAAATTGTACTACATAATAGACAAACAAAAACTCATGTAAAAATATTTAGCAAATGTTTGTAGATCCCAGCAACTGAAGGTTAGAAAAGCTAAGTATTAATAACATGCCTGGAATTTGACACAAAGTAAGGGGTAAAAGCAGGCTAAGAAAATATAAATACAAATTCGTGGTAGGAGATAAAGCCTACTATTAGTGAGATAATAATTAATCACATATTCTTCATTTAAATATGTATATTAAAGCAAATTGAATAAATTTTGGGAACTTCTTCAATGTAATTTAAATTAACTTACTTGAATTGAGACTTTGATTTGCTTTGTTTTAAAATTACAGGGAACCTGTGGCTTTGAGGCAGAAATCAACAGATATATGGAACTTGCAAAATACTTCTATAAGGTTTTAAAGAAAAAAGATAACTTTAAACTTGTATTTGATGCAGAGGTAAGGACTCAAGGTGGTTTTTTTTTTTTTTAGTGAGATAATGTAATAGATCTGTATTTTCATTCCTGAGTATTTTTACCTGAATCTCTCTCTTATCGCATACATTGAGAGAATGTAAGTATATTCAACAATTACCACAATTATTTTATTTTACCTAAGTTCAAATCAGTTAAATTTTTAAACCCTTTTCATTTAAGTTCTATGTCCTATAGGTAAACAGTCCAAAAGGACTTAAGTTGATGATTATATTCAATTTTTAAGTTTTTAAAGCAATAAAACTATTTGCCTTTAACTGCTTTTATGACTTCTCTGGCACTGAATTAAGAATAATTTGATTGTTCTTAGCTTTTTTATTGTATGTTAGAATATGAAGTTAGGTTTCTGGACAGTAGATAATATAAGAGAAGGTAAGTTTTAAATTATATGATAATCTTTGGTAAATCATTATTAAGGCACTATGTAGATATTAGTGAAAATTTGGAAATTTTTGCTAGCATTACACCATATGTCCATCTTTCTCCCCAGGGCCCAGTCAACCTTCCACTGACATGCATTAAGTCATACTAGTAAGAGTAACTGTTAAAAAACAAAGGTCCTTTTTTTAATCTTCTAAATTGTCTCTCTCTGACTATATTATTATTTTAATTATTGTGTCTCCCTCAGTTTTAAGTATAAACTAGAAGTAGTTTGTTTTTGTTTTTAATCCATCATCTGTTTATTTTCCTCTGTGAATTAAACTTTGATAATTGATTTAAGTTCTATTCTTTCCTTCATCTATGGGAAAGGCATTATTCAGTCACCAAACCCAGAAACCTTGGATTCATCTCGAAAGCCTATGATTGGTCATCCTGCTGACCAATTCTCTCTCTTGAAGATTTTGGAAATGCAAACACTGATCTATGTTACAGCTGTTGCTTTAGTGAAGTCCCCTTCATTCTCTCCTGTGTGACTATGACATTTTATGTACTAATATTCTCCTCTCTTCAGTCTTCTCTCTAATCATTTGTCCACACTTCAATTTCAGTGATCTTTCTCAATATAAAACTGGCACTATTATTATATGTTTAAAATCCTTGAAGTCGTAGTCATGGGATGGATGAATGGAGACATTTGAAGGAATTGATATGCCAAGTATTGGGAAGATGATCTACATATATATGAAAATCATCAGGAATTATGATAGGAGAGGTTGTCAGAGAAGCAACAGAGCCCATGCCAGACTGGGCACTCTCTGAGGACAGTGGCTATTACTTTCATCTCTGTATCCAGTGCCTGACATGTATCATGCCCTCAAAAAAACTTTTTTTAAGTACATAAAAATTAAGTTAAATAAATTAAAATACTCTGAAATAATTAAGTCACTAAAAAATTAGTTAGGGCTTTAAGGATACTTCTAAAATGTTTATCTTTGATTTAGCCTGAGTTCACCAATGTCTGCTTCTGGTATTTCCCACCAAGACTTAACCTCATCCCAGAAGGGTTTGAAAGAGATCAAGAACTACAAAAGGTAAGTGTTGTTTGCTTTTTCAATATTTTTTTTTGTATGTGGCATTCTTAATTTTAACTTTAATATTGCCTTTAAATGATGTGTCTGATTAGTTTGGTTAGTGTATGGTGGTCAAGTGGTCCCAAGTTCCTGGTCTAAAAATTGTGCAGGAATGTCTAAAATCTCAACCCATCAGTCATTTTTCAAATTAATTCAGTCATCAGTTATAAATTTAAAAAGTATTTGAGTGCCTAATGTGCAAGCAGCTGTGTTTCCTATCCTTTTGTTAATTCATTCGTTAGTTGATATTTCCAGGTGTTCCAATAGGAGTTGAGGGTGTAAAAGGAATAAGACAGAATCCCTGTCTTATGTTGGCTAGAAGGCCTAGTGGGAGAGAATCAAGAATATAAATAACCACAGTTCTAAAAAGCAGTGGAAGAGGTACTTAGAGAAATGTGAAATGTTACCAAATTTGAAATACTTATCATAGGTCATCAATGCAAGAATATGAGAGATATTTTATTATAGATACACTAATAATACCGAAAAAATTCAAATGAATATCATAATAATAGGGATATCTTGTCTTTACCTTAATAATTAAAAGGGACATCACCACCATTATATGCTATTTATCCTTATATTTATTGTTAATTTTTACCTAACCTTAAGCATGCATCAAAATATTTATTTCATAATATCACCACCACTTTTGGAAATATAATGATATTACAACCACTTATTTTAGGTAATTTGAGGTGCCCTAGGATAAGTTGAACATAAATTTCCAGATAGTAGTGTTTAAGACTGCCACATTAGAAAATAAAAATTTTTCCTTGGGGCCACAGTGTTTTATTACGAACAGAATAAAAACTTCAAAAAGAAAATGATCCTTTCTAATTTAATGAAAAATGTGTTACTTTTTATTGTTTTCTGTGTGTGAGTTATATGCAACTTGAAAAATAGTTCGTGTGGCTCCCAAGGTGAAGAGATGTGTGAGTTACATATGCTTCATGAGGCCGTGGGCTCAAAACTAACATGGGTTAAATACAATTCATATGGCAGTTAATGTGTTAAGGGCATCAACTTTTTATATCATCAGTAAATTTCACTGAGCTTGTAAGTTGTAAGAGAAAATAGAGGTTTTTTTTTTTTTCATTTTCCTTTTTAGAATATTCTTTATGTAAATATTTTATCGTTTGAGGCAAATATCAAGTGAAGCTCTCAATTTTTTTCTAAACATATAAGTGTCTTCTTCCACTAGGGTAATTACCACCAGCTGAGAATTAGTGAGAGTCATCTTTATACTGACTTAGCATGCTGGCTCCTAGAGGTACACACAAACTACTTAACTGAGAAATGTTCCTTTTAGGGTTCTGTATGTATTCCTGGATCAAAAGCAAGGGAAGACTATAAAACAATTTTTTTTTATTTCGGCATATTATGGGGGTACAGATTTTAAGGTTTCAATAAATGCCCATTTCCCCCCCTCCCCCCAAAAGTCTGAGTCTCCATCATGACCATCCCCCAGATGGTGCACATCTCACTCATTATGTATGTATATACCCGCCCCCTCCCCCCTCCCACCTGCCCAATACCCTATTACTGTAGTACCTATGTGTCCACTTAGGTGCTACTCAGTTAATGCCAGTTTGCTGGAGAATATATCTGGTGCTTGTTTTTCCATTCTTGGGATACTTCACTTAGTAGTATGGGTTCCAGCTCTAACCAGGAAAATATAAGATGTGCTATATCACCATTGTATAAAACAATTTTTAATGATATTGTAGACAATAACTGATATCTAGTATACCATGGTCATGATGATTAATTATATTATTAAATAGGGAAGGATATCAAATAAGAAATTTCTTGGGTATTGAAAGATAGAAGAAAATTACATATATACATTCCTGCACTGCCAGACTTGTGGGAAAGTTAAATAATGCATGCCATTTGTAGCATTTTACAGGTAAATTGTGTGGGAATAGATTGAGAAAAGGTGCATGTTGAGTAGTTATAAAATGCCTCTTTGTGGTTCTCAAGTATTAATGCTATTTTGCCCTATAAAAATAGCCTAAAGATGTACTAATGCAATCCAAAGCCACCTGCACAGTGTCATTTTAGGAGCTGAACAAGATAATTAGAGCTTGTCTCTGTGAAATTTACAAAGAAACCGTATTTTGCGGCAAAACTGTGATTTTGTAGAAAAACTCAAGATGTATAATGATGATTCAAATAATGCAAGTCATCATACTAAAACATACCACTATTTTTGTATTCCTTGTTTCATTTTACCTCTTTCCCAGGCACTTCTATTTGAATTGCCCTGTAAATTTAAGAAAATGCCACGTTTTTCTTTAATGCATTCTAGCACACTTGTATTATTTCATGTTTGGTAATTATAAATCATGGAGTAATAAGAGCTGTGATTTGAATGCAAAACATGCTGCTTTTTTTTTTTTTTTGTAGTAAGCCCCTTCTTAAAAATTACCCAACAATTTTAAATTGACTACAATTTACTTGAAGCTAACGATAGTTATGTAGCCATCTGGAATATGGAAGTATTTCTACTTGTAAAATTTCTTTTTAATAACAATTGCATTTTCACACAGATTGCTCCGAAGATTAAGGCACAGATGATAGCAAAAGGCACGGCTATGATAAGCTACCAGCCATGTGGAGACAAAGTAAATTTTTTTCGAATGGTCTTTTCTAATCCTGCCACAAGACAAACAGATGTTGACTATCTGATTGATGAAATTGAAAGGATTGGGAAGGATTTATGATACTTCAGTGAGAACTTGCATATTACCTGTAAACATAAAGATAAACTTAAAAATCTCCTGCTAAAGATAAAAAATGGAATGGTAAAAGTGATATATTTAAAAAAAAAACAAACTTTTAATTCTTGTTCTAAGCTTTGTAAGATGATGAAAGAGGATCCAGTTCATTGATAAAAACATATACATACACACCCAAGTCTATTCTTGTATTTGTTGTTTTCCTTACTTTAATAAAAAGTATTGAGCACCTGTTAAATGTCAGGTACTTTTATTGGGAAACATTAGTAAATAAGAAAGACAAGAATCCCTCCTCTTGTAAAGAGAGGAGAAATCCCATTGTGAACATTCAGTATCTTCACATACATATGTGTGTTTGAATTAGTTGAAAAAAGACCTCATGGATTGAAATCATTTTCATTATCCTATGGTAGTATTTCTGCCCAAAATAAAATAATACATAAGATGTTCCTCTTTTTAAAACAAACAGGATGTATAAAGTGTTCTGTATTTTGGAGCAGAGAGTGGGGAAAGAAATGACAGAGGCTTACATATTTGCTTTTTGGTCTTTGCATTTTTATTTAGAAGTCACTACAGCTTGTACCAACTTCTGATTTAACTTTTTTTTTCTTCAACACCATTTTAATGTTCCTAAAGATTAATGGCCATGACATCCTTTTATAATTCTCAAAAAATAAAGTAGGCACAGTGGAACGCACGCTTATAGTCCCAACTATTCAGGAGGTGGAGGCAGGAGGATTCCTTGAGTCCAGGAGTTTGAGACTAGCCTGGGAAATATAGCAAGACTCTGTCTCAAAATAAATAAAGAAATAAACAGATAAACAAATATAAATAAACATAATTATCCAAAAATACATTAGCCATATTTTACAAAATGGACTGTAACTTTATAATTCTATACTAATATAGTTAGCGTTTTTCATTTCCAGCTTTTGAGATAATAATGACTAATATTAACTAAACATTTACTGTATATCAGATGGTTTGCTAAGCTGCTTAACTTACACGGCCTCATTTAATTTTCTATTGATATTATGATTTAAATAACTTATTATCTCTACTTCATGAATGAGAAGACTAAGGCTTAAACAGTTTAAATAATGTTTCTAACATCACACTGCTGATAAGTAATAAAATAAAAATCTGAAGCTGGCCAGGTTTCTTCTCCAAGAATCTGCCAAATGCCTTGCTGCAATTCAAGTATACCACCTACCTTTTAACTGTTTGTCAAATCATTTGACTTAAGTAGGTCTCTTTCCTCTGCTCTTAAAGTGGGAATAATAATGGTGCTTATCTCACAGGGCTGTTGTGAGGATAAAATGAAATAATTAGGTTAAATATTTTGTAAAATTTGAATCACTTTGCCTGTGTTAGTTTTTCATATTTAAATGTGTACTATATTGAATAGAGCCAGAGACTTTAAAATATGTATATATGTGTATATATAGGAGTGTGCATATATGTGTATATATAAATATATATATATGCATATATATATATACACACACATACACACTAAGTTACAGTGCACTTCCGTACCATCAGTTTCATCTTTATTAATCATTCAGGAGACAACTAAATATTGTCATGGTTCCTCATTACAGAGGACATTGTGCCCTTCTGTTTTCTAAGCTACATTGCATTCATTCACATTAAATTTGTTAGAACTTCTATAATTAAGAAATAAAAACATGAATTGGAATAGAGTTTCTTTTCAGTTATTCTTTTACCAAATAAATAAGACATTTTAAAGTCTTTCTCAAAGGAAACATAAAATAGATTATGCTATAGACTTTGATAGCCTATGTCTCTATGAAATATAGGGTATAACAATTTAATTATCTAAGTACAATGTATCCCTTGATAAGAATTACTACTCTAGACAGGAGGGTTTGTTCCAAATGTGTTCTGGTTTATCTGAAACATAAATCAATTTCTTTCATATGCATTTTGCCTGATTGCCTATCATTGCATAAAGGTTATCAAACACAATAAACATTTCCTTATCAAAAAGTACATCTCCAGCTTATTTGTACCTATATTTTCAATTTTAGATACTGGTTTTATTCCGTAATAAGCACTTTCAAGTAAGAATGTACTAAATCATAAGACTATTTAATATAATGTTCATATGCTGTTTATATAAACTAGTTAAAACTGTGCTTTCTTCCAATATCAATGCTATGAATTAAGCAAGTGTATTTTATAGAGTTTCTAGAAATCTATAATCCAATTTATTCAGTAGTGTCTTATAATAATAGTGAATCTAATAAAAATTGTTCTTTATATTATTTTGAGATATGCAGAATTTTCAATTATTTTGATATCTATTTTACATGTGGCTGAAATTTTGTGACATTTAAATTAGAGATAAGACTTATTAACAGATGTTACCCCTCCCCACTTGATCATACATAATTTTTAAAAAATTTCATGGCCAGTCAAAATTATTAGTTACAGAACATTTAAATATTGTTCCAATATTTATGTTCTCTCGACCAAAGATCTGTTACTAACCTCGTATTACATAAAATAATGTTAAGTTTACATTTCACATTTTATAGAAATTTTTTAAAAAAGTTTCTTTCTTGCTGCTTAGTTTAACATAAAATTCAGAAAAGAATACTACTAAGTTTGTTTTTCTTTTGAAATTTTTCCAAACATATTACAACATATTTTTAACACAATGAGTAACATTTATTTAACCAACAGAGATGACTTCGAGAGAGACTGTATTTCCAAAACACACGGTAGAAATGGATAGACCATAGAAAGAAAATATTTTTTTAAAAATTATTTTCACTTAAAAGTGTTACTATCATGCTGAAAAAATAAAGGAAAACATGTAGCAACCAACATCCAAATGAAATTCTAGGGTTGTGAAAGATTTATATTCTTACCAGGCAGATGATGTAGAGGAATAATAATTGAACTTATGTGGAAATTTGAAAATGTTTTAAATAGCTGTTTGATACTGCTTAAGTAGAGTATAAGGTGTGGAGTTCTGCTACAAGTGGCTAGAGAATTATAGGGCCTTAAATTTAGCATTTTGACAATGTTTAATCATTAAAGTGAGTTCAACAGGGGGTAATATAATGAGACATATATTTTAGAGGGGGAAGAAAATGACAGTGATTTTGATGACAGCTTCAAGGATAGACTAGAGGAGAAGGAGGAACAAGGCTTGAGTGCAGAAGTCAGATTTTAGACTGTTGCATCAAGAAAGGAACAGTTATTTGATAAGGGACTGTCATTTCCAGGCAATAGGGAGTCAAGAGCTATTTAGGAAGAAAAATTGCCAAACACACTGGGAAGATAAAGAAAAGTTTAGTCTGAAGTCTCCAGCTTAAGAGACTGCTTAGATCTTAGTACCATTGACAGGGAGAGCCCTGTTAGCACCATGTAGCTGGTCTATTTAGCTCGCATATGGAAAACAAACTGGAACCTATGGATTTATAGGGCATGGCTCCATAGGAAATATCACATAAGCTATGTAACTATTTGAGTTTAAGGTACAGCAATTCGCTGACTGAAGAAGCTCCCTTTTATGTAATTAATGTAGCATCATACATTACTTAGAGACTTCATATGTTAATCTAGGTCATAGAGCACTTTGAACCAGCAAGAAAGGACCTTGGGAGCCGTCTGATGGTCCCATATCTCTCCATGCTTCGTCCATGCTTCACAATTGCCTGCATCCTTGGAATTCTGAGTTTTTGATCTGTTTTTTATCTCAGCTTGGTTGGTGCCATAACTCCCTTTGATTGAAGAGCCTGTTTATTTTTCCCCTCAAATGTCTTGCTTTTACATCAGTCCTCCATATAGGACACAGCTTTTAATATTCATTCCACCCAACCAGCTTCCTACTCCTCTCATGGGCTGTGTGTCCAGATCTTATCTCTGAGCCCAGGAATTAGGACTACACGACCAGCCTGGCCAGGTCTGTGTCTCGTTTGCAACTTTCACTGTTTGCTCTAATTTGAAAGGTCTTCAAGTCTTCCTGTCAAAAATGTATCTTATCCTATGATATTCAACCCAAAGCACCTTCTTTCTGATGTTTTTCTCTTACTCTAAATCCTCAGTGTGGAATGTGGCTACAAATTCAATAAATATTTTACAATAATAATTAGAATGTATTCCTATAATCTCATGTGAGTTTCCCCATCGCTTAGCCTCCATTTATAGTCTTTTCACAAATACAATAATCAGTGGACGTAAAATCTTTCTGATCTTCATAACTCATAGTTTAAATTAATTCTCTTTGCCCAGATTGCACATATCAGGGGATAACTGACATAATTAAAAGTGCAATAACCTCAATCAACACCATTAACTTTAGCACATGCACTCTATTTATGGATAACTTAGAAAATCAACATTTCTCAGCTGCTCTCAAATCCTATGGCTTGATCATGGTATAATTACAGTGACTGCATTCAATAACTGTGTTGTAAATTAAAATTTCATTTGAAAAGATGATTTACTATGATAGTTCAACAGCACTGGCTTTGACTCTGATAATGGAAAAGTTAAATGCTTCCAGGAAATAAGGTGCCAAAAATGTGAAAATGCCAATTGTGTAAGGATATTTTATAGCTTTATTAACTGTGGCCTCTACTTTTCTCTTGTTTTCCAAAGTGAAGTACGTTTCTGTGATTTTTTTTCCCTCTTATGTAAGAGAAATTAAAGACTTAAATAAATAGAAATAACTCCATGTTTGTGATCAGGAGACTCAATATTGTTAAAATGTTAGTACTCCCCGAATTGATCTACAGATACAAGATAATCTCTATTAAGATCCCAACTGTCTTTTTGTTTTTGCAAAAATTGACAAGCTTATCCTAAAATTCATATGAAAAAGCAAGGGATCCAAAATAGCCAAAACAGTCTTGAAAAAGAACAAAGTTGGAGGACTCACACTTTCTGATTTCAAAACTTATCACAAAGCTACAGCAATCAAGATATTATGGGATTGGCATAAGAATAGGAACAAAAATCAAAGGAATAGAACTGAGAGTCCAGAAATAAATCCTTATATTTATGGTCATTTGATATCTGACGAGAGTGAAAAGACAATTCAATAGAGAAAAATAGTCTTTTCAATTAATGATGATGAGACAACTGGATATCCACATGCAAATGAGAAGTTAGACTTCTGTTTCACGTTGTATGCAAAAACAAGCCCTGACTCGAGGGGAAGGGGCAAGGGCAATATACGTAACCTTAACATTTGTACCCCTGTAATATGCTGAAATAAAAAAATGTGGGATGGACATGCTTGAAGCTCTGACTCGAGGGGGGAGGGAAGGCAAGGGCAATGTTCGTAAACTTAACGTTTGTACCCCCATAATATGCTGAAATAAAAAAAAAAAAGAAAAAAATAACTCAAGAGAGATCAAAGACTTAAATACAGAAGTTAGAACTACAAGACTACTAGAGGAAAACATGAGTTAACCTTCATGACCTTGGGTTAAGCAATGGTTTCTTAGATAAGACACCAAAAGCACAAGGGACAAAATTTTAAAACAGACAAATTGGATAATATCAAAATTAAAAACATTCATGCTTCTTGACCATCCAAAAAAAAAAAAAAAAAGCAATCCATGGAATGGGAAAAATATTTGCAAATCATACATCTGATAAAGGAATTGTGTATAGAACATATAAAGAATTCTTGGGACTCAATATTAAAAAGTCAAGTAACCCAAATAAAAATGAAAGGCCTTTAAACAGACATTTATCCAAAGAAGATACATAAATGGCCAATAAGAGCATAAAAGATGCTCAACATCATGAACCATTATGGAGATGCAAATTAAAATCACAATGAGATTTCACTTCATACTCATTAGGAAGGCTAAAATAAAAAAGACAAACAATCTGAAGTATCCATTAATATGTGGAGAAATTGGACATCTCTTGTATTGCTGGTGGGGAAATAAAATGGTGCAGTGACTTTGAAAAATAGTTTGGTATTTCCTCAAAATGTTAAACATGGAGTTGCCATATAACCCAGCAATCCCTAATCCTAGGGATACAGCCAAGAGAAATGAAAATTTATATCCACATAAAAATTTGTATGTGAATGTTTATATCAGCATTATTTGTAATAGCCAAAAAGTGGAAACAACTCAAATTTCCATCAAGTGACGAATAGATAAGCAAAGTGTGCTGTAATAACGTGGAATATATTTGGCAATAAAAATGAATCGAGTACTGATATATGCTATAACATGGGTAAACCTTGAAAGCATTATGCTAAGTGAAAAAAGCCAAGCACAAAAGTCCACATATTGTATGATTCTATTTATATGAAATGTTCAGAAGAAAATCCATAAAGACATAAGATTAGTGTCTAGAATTTTTCAGGAGCTTGGGAGTGGAGGAAAATGGAGAGTGACTGCTAGTGAGTGCAGTTGCTTTTGGTGGTGAAGAAAGTGTTGTAAAATTGGAGATGATGGTTACACAACTATTTGAATGCACTAAAAACCAGTAATCGCACATTTTAAAAGGGTGAATGTTATGACAGTACCACAATACAATTGTTATGTAAGAAAATAAAAACATTCAAAAATTTTTGTAACCCTAACAATATTTGTACCTCCATAATATGATGAAATAAATAAATATATAAAAAAATTTTCTTTTGAGAGAAAGACAGCCTGACATTGAAGTTAACTAAAATGTTATTAAGGAGAAAAGACTATTTAAAAATATGTAAAAATGACAAAACAAATTTAAAAAATCAGATTACCATGTCTATATATAAACACTCTTGTACAGGTTTTTCTGATAATAAAATTTTAATTTTTTTATGGCATATAACAAGAAGTGAATTTCTTGGGTCATATAATAGGTGTATGTTTAACTTTATAAAAAACTGCCAAACCATTTTCTAAGTTGCTGCACCATTTTAAATTCCCACAAGCAGCATATGAGGGTTCCTGTTGTTTTACATCCTCATCAGCACTTGGAATTTTTAGTACTTTTTATTTCAGTCATTCTAATATGTGTAAAGTAGTATCCCATTGTGGCTTTAATCTGAATCTATGTAATAGCTTTTTTTATATTTTCAAGAGCCAGAGAAGATAGAACATTTTTATATGTGGAACAAGTGGAAGTTCCTTGAGCAGGTAAGAGGAGATAGCATATGTGTAAATGCCAATACAAGTTTCAATTTGTGCTCTCTTTAGTTCCCATTTCAACCCATGTCTTTAGCTAATTAAAGTTTGCTGACACATTCCAGTATCTGGCATGATGCTTCCCAACCTTGGCACTAATTGAAATAATCTGTGAAGATTTTAAGAAGCAGAGCTGCTGAGATCAGTGCAGGATCTACTGAAATGGGTTCTCCAGGGCTTGGCCACGATACATGTTCTTGCAAAAAGGAATCTCCCATCAAAAGCGGAGGGTTGAGAAACACAGGCCTTCATATTCAGCAAGCCTGGAGTCCAAGAGGGTCTCCGACAGTCACTACATGGGCCAATGTAAACTCCTCTTGCCTCCAGCCATTGTGACAACTGAGCACTGGGTAACCTAGATGGTGTCCCCTTCTCTCTGTCAAGAGGGATGCCTTTGTGTTCTTATAGCCCTTCATTCATTGCCAGAATTGCCACTCATCTAAATGCATAATTGTACTAAGTAACACTAAATGAATGTGAAAATAGAATGTGAATTTTATTTAATTTGCCAAATACTTCATGAAATTAAGCAGAGATGCAACTTTGATGGTGTTTTCTTTACTTCTTTACAAAGTGTAAGAAAGAAAATCCTGTTTTCCTCGGGTCTCACAGGAGATTGATAACAATAGTGAGATAAGAACTGTTCAAAGACCTCCTAATAGCCATAATTTATAATTTCTGAAACCTCAAATTATCTGAATTTCTTCTTCCAAGCAGGTCTATATCTCAGCCACCACAGAGCTGCTCTTTTCCCCATGTAAACGATGAGCATCAACGTGGATATATTCCATGTTAAACACTGCCTTCTCCTGTCCTATCATCCACTATTTTCAATTATCTAGAAGTCACAATATTTTATCAGGTACAAATTTCATAGTCATAAGCTTATGTTGTATGATGTAATTCTTTTAACTTCTTATCTTTTAATTTGCTCTTGTACCTCATTTCTTCAGTTGGCAAATAATGTAACCTTGATAATTTAAAGTAATTTTGCCCCTTCTCCAGGTAGAAACCTAACACCTTAGGATTCTACCTCCATTTTCCTTCTTCTTTTCTGATTTATTCTGAGGGTGATCTTCTTATTTAGGGCTGGAAATATCATTCAATCTCACTGCTTTGGGAGTTGGTAGATAGGTGCTACGTTAGGCTCAGCTCATTCCATCCTATTTTGGAGAACCAACCATACACTGTTCTTGCATCCATTCAGCACTTTCTCAGACCCCTTGGGACTTGGGAAATCTCAGCTGTTTTCCCCAACCCACACTAGGGGTGTGAACTTAAAACCAAGACTTAACACATAACAATATATGCAACAGCTTTGGGGTTTTGGCCCTCCCCCCAGCCAGTTTGGGATTTTTCTGCTTTCTCTGTTCACCATCCTACCTTCAGTTTCATCCCAGTTTGTGGTGGAAGGGTGGACAGGTGTTGGGCAGTTTCTTGGTGACTAAGCTCTAGTCACTTTCACTCCCTTTCAGAGTTCCCTAAGGGATGCCTATGGAGCCTTTCTACCCTGCATGGAGTGTGTAGATAAGTCACAATGACCTCACAGAACTCATGCCTACTTGCTATAAACCCACTGATTGGAACTCCCTGAGGGAAACCTGTTGGGTAACACTCTGGACCCAAATAAAGGCTTTAGGTCACAGGTACCTTCTCTCTCTCTCTCTCTCTCTCTCTCATACTCCCCACCTGGTGGTAGAGCACGCATGTCCCTGCCCTCTTCCCATTGATCCTATGAGTTATGCTGTCCTCTTCCCTCTGGGATATGTAAATAATACACTGCTTCTGTTTTGCTGAGTTGCCTTTTGTATGTCTCACCTGACCAACACATTAGAACCTAACTTATTTCCTGGTCAGGGCTCTTCTGGAGAGTGGTTATGTTGGTAGGAATAAACTGGACACAGATCAGACAAGAGCCACAAGGGTGTCTGCCAATATAAACAAGTCTTGACACTTGGTCACTGCTCAGACACTTAGGCACTAGGCCATCCACCAGGACAGACAAGTACTCAGTGAAGGGCACACTGTAAACACTCATGACCAAATTCCTGGAGCCCTGCAGGGCAGGGCTAATGTTTATAGCCATTCCCCAGAGAGAAAGAGACCCCAAGTCCAAATGAGAGGGAAATACAGCACTTGTTATAGTTCTTTCACCATGGGTATTGATTGTTGTGGCTTATAGCATAGTAAAATGATGAGATATATGAAGACAAATAAATGATGTGAAACTGTTCATTAGACATACATTGAAGGAGGGGTGAGAGAGAGGGAGAGAAAGATTCTACAATATAATGAAAAGAACCTTATATTCTACAACTAGAGCCACATAGAAAATTTCACATCTACTCTGGCAGAAAATCTGAAGTATGAAAATAAGTGTGAATCACAAAAATTTGGGAGAAATTAGTGCTTAATAGGATCCCACTTCATGGGCTTGTCACAGATACTCTTCAGGCAAGGGAAAATAGAAAAGTTCATATCAGTTTCTCTTCTTAAATTCAATGGCTGTTCACGCAATAGCTCTTCTACATTTTTTGTCATGACCACAAAAGTGTAGAAATAGAGAAACTATTAACTACAGCTTTTTAGAAACTCAATTACATGTTTGATAGTATAATGTAGCTAACAAAAAATGACAGAGCAACACATTGGTCCAAAAGGCTTAGTTTGAGCTCTCCTTTTAAGCAAGTTGTCTTCCTAACCATCCCATCAGCTGTTATGACATCAAACCCTGGTGAACCATTTGTCCTCAGTCCACAGACTATTGTTCTTCAGACCACATGGATTTCTACAATGTTCTTTACTGAAGAAGCCAAGTGTTGTGCCCAGTTCACAATCATTACTATTTTGATGGTTTTCTTGAAACTTGTTTATCTGAAGCAGAAGAGGAAGTTCTTGCTCCTTTGGCCTTTGGAGACAGTTATCTGAGGTATGACTCCTAACTCTGTCTTTATGAATTTATTTCAACTGCTGGTATAGATGACTCATAGGAAAATTTTCCACAAATAATAATATTTCCTTTAATAAAAGATGCTCCTTATACATAGCTAGACTATTAGCACTAGAATGACAGGGACTATCTCTAGAATTTCACTTTGTAATTAGTGCCACTGATATGAGTGTCAAAAATATAATCAAAATCTGTGTACTCACCGAGAGCACTGAATACATTACATTGAAATGATATACTTGGCAATCTGGTTCTCTCACTAGACATAACCTCTTCCCGGCCAGGAATGATGTCTCATTCTATTTCTGGAAAATAATGGCAATAAAGTTATGCCTAGTATATCAATGAGTATCACTCACTCAGTTACACAAAGGTAATGCTTCAAGGTTTTGATAATACTATAGAATGATACCATTTAGAATTGTTGTTCACTATGTTTTTGTACAACATGTGCCATTTCTCATCTCCTATTCACAGCAGAGAAGAGAACTGGTAGTGAAAGAATACAGGAGAGTTTAATACAAATAACATATACTACATAAAGTACACACATACAATAATTAACATGTAATCATGAGAAATTTTTGCTTCTTTCATTAATTGGATAAAGCCCTAAACAAGTCAGATAATATCTTGAGTGCTAAGGTTTTAGATGGGTGTATCACTAGGAAGCAAAATCAGAATTTTCAAATATAGTGACTTTATCTGATTATTCTCTACACAATAATGTGCCAAGGTTTTTACAGCCTTCTCCTGAATCATTGAGCAGTTTTCTGCTGAACTCTATTAGAGAAAAATTACTTGGCTGAGGTTCAGTGTTTTGAGTGTTCTGACCTTGTTTTCCTTTTGGTAGTTCTTTAACTCTGGATCACGACTCCTGTATATTGGTCTAATCCAGTGGTTTTTCTGGGGAAGCTTTTTAAATAAACACAAATGCCGGAGCCATCCAAGACAAATTAAGTTAGAATTTTGAGGGTGTGATTAGAATATCATTGTTTTAAAAGTATCCCTAGCGATACTAAAATGCACTTAAAGTTGAATCACTGGCTTATATGCCAATAAAGATAAATAGAAAAACCTGACCCCACTGAGTTCTATGCCTAGAATAGCCATCAAGAAATTGGCTAGTTTCTTGAGAGGATTAATTTAGTTTAATATGTGTGTGTGTGTTGGTGGGGAGGGTGTCTTCGCTATTTTAATAAATGTTAAGCTCTTGCAATCAAAGAATTGAATTACCTAAAATTAATCTACTAATGGTATAAACTAAATTGAAAAACTTGAAGCCAGATACTTAAAATAAGTAAAAAGAGAATAATCTGTTTGAATGTAGGGAAAGAATAAGAAAGCAGCAACAACAGCTATTCTCTAGAACACCCGGTAAGGTAAACATGGGTTGGGTTTTCTCTCCGTCTGTCTGGACAAGGAAAACAACCATAGAGTTAGTGACTTTTCCTAGACCAGGACTCAGCTGCGAGGGAACTGACTTTCTTGTCTGGGAAGAGAAGAAGGTGTGGGTCTCCTGGGTTACCTAACAGAAAACACGTCATCACCACTTGCAGTGTTGTTGTTCTGGCTCCAACTAAAATGATTTTTTTCAATGATTTTCACAACTATTGCTCCTCTTAGAAACAGAAGCAGCTTATTGCTCATGGACGCATTTTATCCATTAATTGGCACTGGATATATGGGGCAGTGTGGGAGTGACAGCTGTTTCAGGAGATGATACTGCTTTTGGATCGAATGCTTTATTACATTTAGAAAAACAATAACATAACTTAGAAAACAAAAGAACTTTTGTTGCCTTTTTACTCTAACCCATGTAAATTAATTTGATTTTCTAAATACTTTACTAATTTTATACTATTTGCCTTCACCATTAATCTGGAAGTTTCCCTCATATAGGATGACAGGGTTTTTTTTTGTTTTTTTTTTCTCATCCTCTGCGGCAGAAGGCTTTGCAATGTCTCCATAGATATGTATACAAACAAGTAATTAAAATTCATAAACTCAAATTTTGTACATACTTTAAAGAATGTGTAATACTTGAACATGGGTATCAAAAATTTCCATTTGTGCTTTTCTGGACTTTCTTCTAACAGTCCATATTCTTAGAGCTTTACATCTTGCTAGTTTTTTTCTTGTATTTGTCAGCATAGATTAGGTCACAATAGCAACTCTCAAATATTTGTGAATTATAACAGTGGAGCTTTATTTCTTACACCACATGTCTGCTGCACATCATCTGGGGGATCGCTCTACATTGCCTTATTCTAGGACCTACGCTGACAGAATAATCACTGCCTCTAATGTTGTTGATCACTATGGTAGCAGAAAAAAGATAAATCATGCATGAGCTCTTAAAGTTCCCTAGAGGTGGAAATTTCCACTCATGTTTGTTGACCAAAATAAGTTACATAGCCATTCCTAACCTCGGAAAATGGCACATAAAACCAATATTTGTCTGTAAAACAGAGACACAAAACTATTTGGTGAATTGCACTAGCCGCTATCACATCTGTCCTTCTCATCACCAAATACTTGACTCTATCTCACTTCTCTAGGCAAAATATACTCACCCTCTCCCTAGGAAGGTAACTAAAACAATCAAACAAGCAAATGAACAAAACTAGTTTCATCACAGGAGTAGAAATTATAGCACATTACCCAATAATCCTGGACATTGAGCTTTTTGAAGTTTCCTGTAATGAAACTTTTTTGTTGGTTTGTTTGAGTTGGCATTCTGGAGTTAGGGAGTCAAGACAGAAAGCTGAATTGGGGCTAATTAAGGAATATTCCCTGCCCTCATAAGTCATTGTCTTTATACAAGAATCAGATGTGGCACCTCGTGATCCAAAGACCAATAAAATCGAAAGCCATGTGTTCTCAACAAACCCAATACACAATAGGAGAGGGTTGCCATGGTAAACTCCGTTTCAGAGGGGAGAGGAGAAGGGACCCTTAGTAGTCATTGGTACACAGCAATTCTAAAACCTTTTATCAAAATATCAGGAAGGCCCTTTATTGTGAGGGTAGGAAATATTCCTTGATTGGGCCCCAATTTGACTTCTTGCTTTGACTCCCTAGTCTGTGTTCTCCAGAGTCCTCCTGCCATCTGGAGCTTTCACTTATCCATTAACCACCTTACCCCATCTAAATTGTAAATTGTAGAATACATCCTCCTTTAGAACTAGCGTTTTTCTCAACCCGCTTCCTATCCAGAGATGCTTAAGGGTCCAAGGGTAATTTTAAATGTCAGGCAGTCATGATCTGTACTAATTGGTTCTTCCCTTGTTTGTATATGTCTCTCAAAAACATAGTAGGCTTCTTGTATATTTGATATTTCATTCTAGCAGCTCAATGTGTGAATAGCTTCATCCACAGTTATTTTTAGTCCCATATCTTAGATTTGTTCTTTTTTTGCCAAATGTGTGTGTGTGTGTGGGGGTGTATTTGATTTGGTTGTGGGGTACCTGGCAGCTGTCCTCACAGAGACAGCTGCATCTTGAATATCTCTTCCTGAGCCTTTTTCATAAGTTACTGAAAGAATTTACTGGGGCAACCTTAATCTGATTTTTGATTTCACCTAAATACAGGAGCTTGTTAGGAAAATATCCTTCTACTCTGAAGGTATAAAAAAACGAGCCTAAACTGGTGAAACCTGAAATGTGTGTAAACTGTCTCTCTCTGAATATATAACTCTAATATCAGGCCATAATAAGATAAATACTTATATGAAATTTTTGATCTCCAAAATATACTTCTATGTGACTGACATAAGTTAAATATGTCTTAAAAATTGAAATTCTCTTTCTAAATGAATTATTCTTCAGATAGTTTAAATAACTAAAATAAAATCTAGCAAAATGATCAAGAAAAACAAAGGTATAAGTTAACACTGACAATGAAAAGGTGCCTCAAATATAGATACTACAGAGATTTTTTAAAAGCATAATAAAATTCAAAGCAAAAATTAATGCTAGTACTTTTGAAACACATCTTACTATAATTTTTTCAAGAAGAAAAGAAAATTAGAAGAAAATTTTTAAAAAATTAAAGAAATTGATTCAGTAACTTTGCTTCCTTGCCAAGAAGTACATATATCAGGTCCTGGTGGTTTTGCAGATGAGTCTTATATACCCTCAAGGTACAGATAATACCACCTTTATTCAAACTACTTTATCACAGAATAAAAAAGGAGAGAGGCCTCCAATCCATTTTACATATGTATTCCATTGCAGTAAAACCAGAATAAAACCATAATATAAAATTACATGTATACTAAACTTTTTGTTAACATTGAAGCATTGATTCTAAATAAAATGCTGTCAAATCTTATTTAGTAAAAGTATGCCCAACTAGAAGAAGATTCAATATCTAAAACAAATGCTCTTTTAATTAACCTGTACATTCAAAGCAATTTCGATTTCATTCTCAACAAGTGTTGTTTATTTTTTGAAACTTTATAATCTGATCTCGAACTTCTTATGAAGGAATAAAGAGCCAAGAATAGCCAAGTCATTGTGAGGTATAAGATTAAAGAACTTGTCCTACACAATATCAAAAATTACTGCAAAACTCAAGTCATCCAAACACTGGCATAACAGCACAAAAGTAGATCAATAAATCCCTACATGACTAGAAGTAAAAGTGAGAATTCATATATATGTAATAAAAATGTTAAAATTTGGGCAAAATATACAATTGGAAGATTGACAGTTTCCCTCTTGGGAGGGAGAGAGAGTAATGATATAGTAAACATTTCAAAGGGCATTTGAACAGAATATAGAATAAGCAAATATGCAAAAAAGAAAGTTTATTTATCTGAATGATGGGAGAATGGGCATTTGTTAAACCATCTTCTCTTCTATATGATCGAAATATTTCACACTATAAATAAATTAAAAACTCATTGTGGTGTTGAGAAAGCTAAACTCATAGTAAGAAAACTTGAATTTTAGTCTCTCCTTAGCCTTTAATTATCTCTGTAAACTTAACTGTCTAAATATGTTTTCTCATTTATGAAATGAAGCCCCCAGAATAGATTTGTAGTTTAAAGCCACAGTCTGTGACCTAAACCGCCAAATGGCAATGTCCCTGGTTGCTCCAACCTACATCATTACCAAGAATTTCAATGTGCCTTGAATTTTAGCTATGTTTATCAGTCAGTCTTTATTTGTCAAACAAGTGACTACAGTTATTAATGTCTCCTGCTTATTCCTCCAAGAAGAAGTCAATTATCATGATATCATCAATGTAATGCACTAATTGGCTCTTAACGGTTATCATTTCCAAGTCCATCCTCAATTATGGCAACATACCCATAAATTCACATGTCCCTTTGGGAAAACAGCAAGTGTGTACTGGGTTCCATCCAAAAGAATGCAAACAGAGCCTGACTGGGCTGCAATTGTGTGTTCAAAAGAAAGCATTAGATCCCCAATTGATCTCTCATACTTCCTGTACAGTTTTTTCCACATTGGATACAGTAAAGAGTCAAAGATAGCAATTTGTTTAATTCTCTATAGCCTACTCTTAACCTCCAGAGTGTCTGCTTTACATACTGACCAGACAGTTAAAAGGGGATTTAGCAGGAAATAATACTCTCATTATAACTCACTGTAACCATTTTCTTTACAAGAATGCCCTCCAGGCAATTCTAAATGTTGTTACTTAGCATGATCAATTGTAATTGGGAAAAGGGTAGACCTAGACAATATCCTTAGTAAAAAGGAATAAGGACAACACGACCATTCACTTATTACATCCATGCCAGTGTTGCATTTTAGTAGAGGCACTTCAGAATAATCATTGCAGTTATTGGTAACACAACCCATACATTAATTTTTTCTAAGATAGCATCTCCATAACCCACCTTCATTACTAGGCCTTTCAGAATACAGACGTTATTCCCCAAGGAGTACTGTCCCTTGAGCACCCATAGCTGGCAGAACTAAATCATCTGCATACCACTCACTGTCCACTTCACTCAAATTGTTACTTAAAACCTAAACTCCCACACCAGGGTTTGGACAATTGGGTGAATAGATCATGGGCTCTCAGTCTTTTTCAGATTTTATCACTTTAACTGAGAGGGAAAAACTAGTTCTGGTCCAAACATTTTTCATCCTAAACCTCAATTCTCATAAATAAATTTGAATTCCTCAAGGCTTTGGAGATATAAGGAGAGTGCATTATGTCATTTTCCTTTAAGGGTGCTGTTTTATGCTGGCAGACACGTAAGTAACTGGTGTTACATTTAAGCTTGTCAGGCTTGGTTTGATTCTTAATTATGGTGATCAAGTTCAGTTTTTGACTCAATCTTAGGGCATATGTCTTTATTTTGGAGGTTGGTCTTTAGTTTTAAAGCCTTTGTGGGTTTTTTCCTTTTGTGGAGTCTCAACGGAATGCCCCTCTGCACTCTACTCTGGCTGGAAATGCCAGGCCCAATCAGCCTCACTGCAGCTGCTCTCAGCTAAGCCTCACAGGGTCTGTTCCTACACATACAACCCAGCCTGGGAGACCACAGTGAATCCGCACTCAGGCTTCCCCATCCTCCTTCTGTACAGTTGCCTCTTCTCTGATAGACTGTCCAACAAATCCCAGCCACTTCAGCATTCAGGACTTCAACTGTGCCTCCTCAGTTCAGCAGGACCCCATCTCATCCACTTGGCTGTAGCCAAGATGTGTCCCAAGCAGAAAGGGTGATCGACATGGTTCACACATTGTATCTTTTCTCAAAGAGCAAGGTCTTGAGTCTTGTATTGCCTTTTGTTCAATGCCAGACAACTGTTGCCTAGTGTGTGGTTGTCCAGTTTTATAGTCCCTTATGACTGGAGGGCAAGTCCGGTACCAGTTACTCTGTTATAGCTGGGACTGGAGCTCTGGCTGTCTTTTTCCAGGGTAATTTTTTTTTTTTTTTAAATAACCAAATTCTAGTACATTTTCATGAAAGTGCCAGCAGATGTCAGCAAAAGGCAATGCAGTGATATATAAATTTTGTAGTGGGATGTCAAATATTAGCCAGGCATAGTTCAGTAAAACATCTAAATCATCTCAATTTTCTAAGTTTAATGACTCGACCTGTAATTGTCTTTCGAGGAGTGGGTAGTGAAAGAAATCTGATCCTCCAGGGGAACAGTAGAACTCAATTGCTCTGATCTGTCCTTTGGCCAGGTGAACTCAAACTCAAAGAACTATTCACAAAGAAATCCTACATAATGGTTCACTTAGCCCCACCTCGAAGAGTACAGGGCAGTACCCTATTTATTACACCATATACCTGACCCAAGGGGCCTTAAGTTCCCTTCAGCTTGACTAAACTTTAGAGTGGCTTTTTTGCCTCTAGCCTGACTTTTTTTTTTTTTTTTCCTTAGAGCATTTAACTTAAAAAACATGTAAATTTTTCCTCTGCCCCTTTGAGATGTAAATCTTTTTAAAAGCTTCTTGGCAGTTTTACATCCCAGAACTTTCTCAAGGACCTGGGGCCATTCCTTTGAAATGTAATCTTAAAAGACAGCATCTCAATCTCCCAGTTTCTGAGAGACAGCAGGAGCCTAACTTCAGTGGGCACCTTGTCCCAAGTTGTAAAACTACTTCCTGGTCATGAAGATGGGGGATGTTTACTTTTCCTTTATATAAGACCTATTAGAAACACAAATGCCCGGTAATCTTCACACTCAACTTCTTAAGACTCTAGTTCTTTGTTTCAGCAGAGGTGATGCAGACTGAGTTCTGGCTGCTTTCCCCTGTTTCAATAGCCTTGAATAGTCTTCCTTTACTTGTTTAACTTTGGTGTAATTTTTCCTTTGAAAATACCAAACTGAGATTTATTTAAAAAATCTCTAAGTTATCCTTTGCAAAAAAGTATGGCATTCAGCATAGTTTAATATTATGCAGGCATTCAAATACAGGATCAGGGATTTTGAATGTCAAATACTCATGTGTGAGAAAAATGTATGAATTTCTTATTCCTGCAAAAAAATCCTATGACTGTAATAATGGTTGTACAGATCTGTGAATACATTAAAAATCCATTGAATTGTACGCTTTAAACGGGTGAATAATATGATATGTGAATTATATCTCAATAAAGCTGTTATAAAAATAAAGAATAGTAGGAAGATTCTAGGGAGCATAGTGATCATCATCTTAATTGAAGCCTAAAAAAGACAAGGTAAGAATTCTTCTAGTAGTAATAAAGTTCAGATTCAGAGTTTGTGCTGCTATTTCATATATTAAAGAATTCCTTTGTCTTTTAGATGTTTCAAAGGCTTTCAAAACATTGTTCAGATAATTATACAACTCATAAAACAGTGGTTATTGTAAAATTTAAGAATGGATAAAATTAAATTAGTTGATTATGCTTGTGAGGGAAGTAAGCATACTAAGCATTTCTTTAAAGTACATTGTAATTTTAAAAACTACAAAGAATATTGTAGCTTTAGTAGCTTCTCAACAGGGTCCTTGAACCCCCTAGAACGACTGATCTACCTGAGCCGAAAACTGTATTTCCTTATTAATAATTACTAGATAATATGGCTTTAAAATATATCTTTGGTAAACGTTAGCTAAGTTTTGTTGACTCCATGCTGGGAAAGCAGTGTTAATGTACACTGTGAGTCTAGTAGTAGGAATTACCTGTCATGTACAACAAGATTTTATAATAAGCATTTTATAACACCACATTCTTCCATGTATGATAAAGCCAAAATATAGCTCTTTCCTTACTATATATTAAAAGCAAACTGGGGGCAGGGAGGAAAGCAAAAGTGCAGTGTGTATATGTCATATGTGAAATTTTTCTCTTAAATTTTCATTTTGGAATAAAAATTTTAATGGTTGTATATTAATTTCTTCACTAGAACCTTACACAAAGCAGAAGGTTGTTTGTGCACTTATTTAACTGAGATTGTTAGTATTATAAAATAGTTTGACCAGCTTAAATCATATCATACTTATGCTATGAAATTTTGTATCTCTGTTTCTATAACTGCAAGTGAAAACAGTACTGTTGTGCTCTTTTTCAAGTAAAAAATATATATATACACATTTATATATGTGTATGCAGATATATGTATATATTTTATACAGTGTATATAAATATATATGTATATCTACATATACAAACACAAATATAGCTATTTTATAGACATCATTCTATAAATTGTTTTTTAGGAAATTTTCCATCTTTGGAAATCTTTGAAAATAATTATTAAAGCAATGTTTTGTTACAGAATGCTTAAGTATAAAGACTTCATATAAACCACTAGTACATAGAAAAAATATTCTTAATTTACAAAATATAAGAATTTAAGATTTTAATTTCTCCTTATAAGTACCTAACCAATGCATGAAATCATACCTGATAACAACAACAAAAAATCCTTAATAATGCAACTAAGAAAACTTAAATGTTCAGCTGGTATGAGTTTAATTAAGAACACAATATTGCCTTAAATCAGTTAAAATTGTATAACATCTTATTTAAATAAACAAACCTGTTTACCAGTGTTGAGTTCTTTTCTTAGGGTCATGACATTGATGAGATAGTTGTCCTTGAGAACTGCATTGACCAGGCAAGTGGACAATTACAACTTTAAAAAGACATTTAATGCTATTTGGATGAAAATAACATTCTATCAATGCAAAACCAGCCATTTTGTACAAATAGCAAAAGAATGCTTATGAGAATAAAAATATAAATATAACTTAATATAGGCTATTCTTTAAATTTCCAATAGTAAATTCAGTATAAGCAGTGATTAAAAATGCTATTCATTTAAAATTTCTACTGCTATGAAACATTTCAAAACTCCAAAAATATATTTGAGCTAAAACACTGTATTAAAAATTTTTTAAATGATAATTTATTGATATTGTACATGGTGATTGAAGTTTTCAGAGCCAGGTGGTAGGTAAACCTTTAAATAAAAGATGAGAATCCTGCTTGCTCATATACATTGCTTTGATTTCCACAAAATTGTTTTACCTTATGTGCTAAAATATAAAATATGTACAATATTAAATATTAAAGTAAGCTGTTAGTTGGATAAAAAATGGAGAAGAAAAATAATTAAGGAATGGGTTTCCATGCTTAGAGATTTCTACTATTGGTTTGAATATAAGATTATAAAAATAACCTACCAGGTTATTTTAAAAATTCTGATTTATGTTTAAATTGAAATGATAATACTTGAGAAGTCAAGCTTCAGGAGAGAATGGAATCTCACCGAGGTGAGGCTAAATTCAGGATTACACCTTTTCCCTTGGAGGCTTTGCTGATTCTTGGAATGGATAGATGGTTGGGGAGCCATCAGAGTTTCAAGCAATCGTACTGGGCTAATATGTAGAAATTGAATCTCAGTGCTGTTAGGGCTTAAATCTTTGTTTGAGGAGTGACACTTCTTGAGAAAAGGGAAGCACGGAGAAGTGAACCTGACAGTAGGAAGTTTCCTCCTCCTTACTCTTCAGGCAAAAGGTTAGGAAGCCAAGCAGACAGTAGGGAGCAGAAGAACACATACGCGCATTCTTTAGCTCTGTCTACTGAGAAGGCCTAGAAAGAATGACACCCCAGTAGCATTGGGTATATGTAGTACCCAGATCTTGATTTCTAAATACCATTCTCCAATAAAAAGAACAGAAGAATCTTGGAGAAATGGCTGGTTCTAGTGGTTGGACAGGAAATATACAACATAAGCTTGGAATACCTTGTGGTGCCAGAAAGTAATAAGTAGACCAAAAACAAACAAAATATGAAGAAGAAAGGGAAGAAATTATGTCAAAAGGCACAGGAACCCAATAATTCAGTTGAAGAGCCCCCCAATGGCCAAAACTGAAATAATTTGAATAACAAAATAAATAATGATAGTATTCAATTATGACCCATAGAATAAAATTAATTTGCATGAGTCCCTTCTGAAATAAGTAAATAATCAAATCAAAATTAAATGGCTGCTATAGTTCCATTAGAAAAAAGGAGACAAATAAAGTCATTGTTAAGCAAACACCACAATAGTAATTGTTGCCAGTAACATCAATGGATGATAAAATTAGTGGACAAAAGTATGATGAGAAACAAGATATTTCCATAGTCTCAAGTATTTTCCCACATATTACTTTACAGTGAAGAAACCTAGCAGAAACCACCTTCATCATGTGACCAAAGCTAACATCACAGCAATGACATGTGAACAATATGTTGTAATGCACTGATAAGGTAGTACATCCTCACTTCTGTGGTCTGTTTGCCAAATATTTACATAACTTCAATCTCATCCTGAGAAAACATCAGGCAAGCCCAAATTGAGTGGCACTTAATAACTGAGTAAGGTTCTTCAAACGTGCCAATGACATGAAAAGCAACAGAAGATTGAACACCTGTCAGATATTGAAGGATACCAAGAAAGCATAACATCCAAATGAAACAAGAAATCCTGTATTGAAAAGGGACGAAAATAGGACATTAGTAGGAAAGTGGCAAAATTCAAATAAGATCTATAGATTAGTTAATAGTTTTTATCAATATTAATCACATGGTTTTGATAATTATACTATTGTTATATAAGATATTAACATTAGGAGAAGTTTGGTAAAACATATAGGAGAACTCTCTATACTATTTTTGCAAATTTTCTATTAGTCTAAAATTATTTCTAAGTACAAGTTTAAAAGATAACATGTCACAGGATATATAGTCATCCAATCTACTCATGAAATTTTTGATGCTTATGCTTAGAAACACCCTGTACTCTTGTGTTCTAAAGCATATGTCAGCAAAATTTCTTTCTAAAGGGCAGTTAATAGATTTTGTAAGCTTTGAGAGCTATAAGGTCTCTGTCTGAAATATTCCATTGTGCCATCTCGAATATTCCATCGTGCTGTTGTAATGTGAAAACAGCTGTAGACAATATATAAACAAATGGGTATGATTGTGTTCCAATGAAACTGTATTCCCAAAGCAGGTAATAAACACAAGGCACAAGGGCCATGGTTTGCCAATCTCTTTTCTAGACTGAGGTCTGAACACGTCATTTGAATAACAGTTTATTATAATTTCCACAATGTAGTATGGACATTTGTTCTCCTATTCTCAAGGACATTCCTTAATAGGAAGCCACAATTATTGATTTTTAAATGTGAAAGAAAAAATTTAATGTCTGCCTTAATATGGTTAACTACTGACTTTTCCACTCTTTCCAACTGGTTTGCTAGTTTCTTACTTTATATTATGCTGCTTTCAACACTATTTGCCTTATTTAAATTATACTACTCAATAGTATAATCCCTTATGTTCTTCCATTGTGATATTAAATTAGAGTGGAAGACATAAATTGGGTTTGATTGTTTATCCCAGGAAATATATAACACATGACACTTTTAATCATATTTTAATATTACAATAACAAAAACAATTTGGTTTGTGTTTGCTTTTTCTTCCAAGAAAATGAAAGTAAAAAGTATATCAATTACTTACAAGAGAGAATTTATTTAGGGTGTCTAAGGGGACTATAATAAGAATATTTAATTTACATTTTGTTAACTGCTTTGAATAATGGTTTAAAGATCTGAGAAGACTCATGTTTGTACTGTACAAGCATTAGTATTTTCTACAACTATTTAGGCAGTAACTTATGTAGCTCTCTTAGAAACAGACCCTGAGGACAGTATTTGAGTTATATGAGTGGTGAAGGGAACACCTGTAAGAGTGTGGTGGGAATAAGACAAGAAAGGGCAGGAAGGAGTGACCAAGCCAGCAGCACTGTGGGGAACAGTGCTTGATCCCCTGAAACACTGGGAAAGTCAATTATCATGTTTGAGGGCTGCTCTGGAGCATGTCAATTCCTCAGCGCCTCTGGCCTGCTGTGCTCACAGCAAATCAGGCTCCGACAACAGGATAAAGCCCTCAGGCACAGCAACTTGCAAAAGGAGTCTGGCAAAAAGGAGTCAGGCCAGGCTGCGCTGAAGGGAAACATCTGAGGGGGCTTAGGTGGGGTTCTGACAACATCTACAATAATATATTTAGCTGATGAGGCTACACCAGCTTGCTTTTGATACTTAGAAAATTTTCAGTGCTATTTTTCTTACTCCTTTGTAGCAGAGCAAAAAGCAAGTTTGTTTAACTGAGTGTTTTTATTTTTATTTTTTAAGTTCTGCAAAAGCTGATCACATAGCAGCAAAGATATATATTTTCCATTTGACATGAAGTTGCTACACCACTTGTAGCCTGTCTCTAAAACTTCATTATGTCTTACTTTCCTTGGGAAAGGACTCTCGTGTCAGGAAGGACTGCCCAAGCCAACAATGAAGCTAGTCGTCTCGGTCAACAATATGCTTCAGAGTATCTCTGAGTGGTCCTGCTGCTGGCACGTCCTGTGAGCATCTGAGTGCTGGTGGTGGTCATCCTCTCCTCCAGGCCAGGTTCTGAACCAGAATGCACGTGCCCTGTCTTCTCAAATGCACCAGGGTTTGTTTTGTTACTTAACTGGTAGAGCACAGTTTGCTTTGGATGTTGTAGAATGTCTTTAGAACATATTTGGTTCTGTGAGTCCAATTTATTTCTTCTACATATTTTACCTACACCAGGGAGAACAATAAATTAAAAGCTAACTCAGTTAGCACCATTAACCTAGAAGGCAATGGCAGAGGAGACAATTTATTCCTTGTTTCAGAAAATAACAATAGTATCCCTGTTTGACTACTAAAGGTGGAGCTGCATGAAGGGTTTAGATAAAGGGTAAATTTTCCTCTGAAATAAAGTAAGAGAGGATGTGGCACGGTGTTCTGTACATGCCTCTAGAGATGAGAGAGGAGGCGAGGGAGAGAGAAGAAAAGAATGTTCTAAAGGGCCAGGGAAACCATTACCTTAATGGAAGGCTGGAGCCTAGTGAAGAATGTATCTAAGGAGAAGTTCCTTATGGTGGAGATTGGCCAGTGAATATACAGGAATAGTGATATCTGACGTTCAATCTAAAACTTGTTCCAGTCTGTAATGCAGCTATTCACTCTTATCCAAAATACTTTCAGTTGAAGTCTTGATGATGAAAACAAAAGCCTTGGTCTGTGAAATCTGGGACATGAAAAGAAGAGAAGGCAGTTACAGTGTTATACAAGAGAGCAGCACAGCAAGCCATATTTAGTAACCGACATGTTTAATTGCAGTGTGGATTCTTTCAGAAGTGGGTATGAGACTAATCAACTTCCTCCCAGTGAGGCATTCTACTGAAGGGACATCCATCCCACTTTGTGGGGCTTGCAGGCTCCTGAGAAAATACTGCTTAATAACAGAATGTCAAATATCGGATAAGACAACAGGCCTAGACTCTTTTGGAAAAAAAATCAGTGCTGTTAAAATAAAACTGGAAAGAATGAAAGGCTTGTCTTTATTACTTCTTCACAGCAGGAAAACAGCCTCCCAAAAATTGCTTTGAGGCAATGAAGCAGGCAAAGGTTTTTGTAAAGTTTTGAGGATAGAACCTGTCTCCACCAGCAGCAACATTGACAGGAAGACCCATAGCAAACTCCCAAGCACTGTGGCCTGTACATTTTCAAAATAGGATACCTGGTTAAGATGATCAAGAAAAAACAAATAGACTCCTGTCATTTCCCTGAGAAAGATATGAAAGGTTATTTCTCAGTAACTTGGCATTAACTTAGGGCAAAGTAGAATTTCCCAGGTAAGGGACCTAGGTAAAATTTTCTGAGACCATGGCAATTCAAGGTGGTCCAGAAATATACAATCTTTCAATGGCAGGAAAGGCTTAGTAAAAGTAGAGCAATAACTTTGGCAAATAGTTGGGCAGAGTTTTCTATTTTTAAATGTCAAATGTGATTTAGCAATCCTACCTCTCGAAATTTACCCAAGTCAAATGAAGATACATGCCCACAAAAAGCATGCATGCAAATATTGATGGCAGCTGTATTCATAACAGTCCCAAACTAAAAATAAATGTCAAGTGTTGACTGGATAAATACACCATGTGATATTCATACAATGAAATCCTATTCAACAACAAAAATAGCAAACTACAGATACATGTCGCAATATGAATGAACCTCTTAAGCTATGATAAATAAAAGAAACCAGATACAAAAGGCTACATACAGTTTGATTCTACATACATGACATTCTAAAAAAGATAACATGAAAAGAACCAAAAGCACAGCAGTGGTCACCAGAACCCGGACTGGTGGGAAGGGGATTGACTATAAGGGCATAAAGAAACATTGGGGATAAGAAAGATATTTTATTTTTCATTTGTAATGGTGGTTTCATGGTTGTATATATTTGTTAAAACTAAGGGAAATGTATACCTAAAAAGAGTGAGTAGTGTAGTGGTGAATTATATTTCAACACAACTCAATTTAAGAAGATAATAAAGAGAAAATGAGAATGTTAATATACTTCTTGCGGTGTTCTTTGGTGAGAATTTTAACTGATCTCATATACATAAATTAGCTGAGGCTTAGAGAAATTGAGCAATTTTCTACATTTATTCTGAATGACAGATGAGAGATCCAGTACTAATTATTAGTAAACCTTGTTAGATATATATGGGAAGATGGGGAATCTCATCACTCTTAGAATTGATTTTTATAGGTTCAATTGTATGTTACTTTACTGTGACTTCACATGAGAAAATTTACAATAATCCCTTTATAAGCTTCCTAATATAGCACCCACACAAACGTGTGTAGAAACCTTCCTTGCATTTACTTAGTTTGTCCACCAGATGGGATTATTAGTCCACATGCTGTCTAATACTCTTGTAAATGTTCTTGTAAAACTTTGACATCCTTTATTTGTGCTGCATTAAGTTAACTGGATTTGTTCTCATATACATTGATATTCCTTTTACCATTCTCAAATGAAATGTTACTGAAAAAAAAAATCCAATATCTTAAGCTGGTTTAACTACATTACCTTGGGTGGGGTATGTTGAGACCAGACAGGGATCAAGAAAGAAATCAGAGTTTCAGAGTTCCACTATTCCCAGCTTCCTGGGAGCATAGGAGGCCATCCAGGGCCATCAGGAGAAGCACCTGTTGGCCAAGAGGCAGAGGGAGGGAGAGGAACTGTGGGCAAGTCCCTTTCTTGTGGTTTCTGCCAGAGGAAAGGGCAAGACAGGACAAACAGGTTTCGGACTGGCTACTCTGAATAATTTCAGTGGGCTCTGGGGCATAGGGAATGTCTCTGGTTGTCTAGTATTTGGCCCTGGGAAGACAAAGAAGGTGGTCTGGGGTGTGACCTTGATCAGCTTCTCAAGAAGGAAACTGACCAGCTTCTACCCAGGACCTCAAAACTGGGTTAAGACTACACAAATAAGCAACAAACAAAGCACAGAAGAATGAAAACAAAAATTCTTGTGTTATTATAAGTGTCTTTTAATTTGGGGGGCAAGTTTATTGTATTTCATACAAATGAAAGTCATTCAGAGCTTTCTCTTAGTAACTTGTTGAATATTGAGCCTCTTTTTATTCACCCCTAAGGTTATAAATAATTTGGGCAGAGAACAGGAAGCCACCTCTGTCAAGCTGTGCTTTGGGAGTGAGAAGGGTAAGCCTGGGTAGTTTCTGCTCCTAGGTGCTGGTGTGGACCATTTACCTCTGTGTCTTATTTTCTTTATGTAGATAAATTAAAAGATTGAATTAGATAGCAAAGATTTGCTCCTTCATTAAGTCATAGTGTTTGATTCAGCAATCTTTAAAGAAGGGCCTGGAAGAATGGTGGGAGAACCTATTTATGTCATGGTAGTTGGTGGAAATTATGTTATTATGTTTTATAACACAAAAAGCAAATATTATGGGTTCTGATAGTAAAATGATTTAAAAAGAGGTCAAAAGGACATACAAATTCAAATGAAAGGATAAGAACAAAAGGCAGCACATATAATAAAATTTGAAAACCTGGAAGCAGGAGCCCAAACCCACATCAGTACCCCCAGATCTGGTAACCCACCCCCAAATCAGAAAGGGCCCCTATTCCCATGCAGAAGTAAATAATCTTCTGGCAAGAGAGTTTGCTCTGAAAATTCTCCACTATGGAGGTGCTGACATGGGGAGTTCACATTTATCCTACCTGTGAATCAGGCTGGGCAAGATCTTAGAGATTTAAGCAGAGAAGCCCTTCTGCAGCAGCTCTCAGGAATACCACTGAGGGAATTGCCTGTGGCAAAGAGACAACAGGCATGTCAGCCAGGCAGACTGATTGGCTAATTCAATGGGAGGTCGAAAAGAAGAAGTAGAAACATTATTTTAGAGATACTATTATACTGAAAGATACCAGGGGAACAGGGAAAGCATTATCACAACTTAAAAATAGAAAGGTGGTCCAGAAGCAGCAAGATAAGTCCAAGCAGAATAAATTGCTTAACTAATTCCAGGAGTTAACTAAAGGCATTAGAAAGCACATTAAAATACATAAAATACTAAGCTTTTCTGTCGTTATCCTAAAATTCATGTTTCCTCTCTTTTTGCTAGTTTGGTACAAAAATAAAATCAGCATTTATTTTTCTCTAAATTAAACATTTTACAAGTAGAACAGCTGATTTGGGAATAAATTGTGTATACTTGTATTTCAGCATCTATTTTACAGTACACTTAACTTTCAGATTAAGCGAATGGTTTTGAAACTCTAGGTTGGTTAGCACCTCTCTTGTTCTTCATGTTGAATCTAAATGCCACTTTTCCCTGATTCTCTACCCTTCTTCTTTATCTCTATTAAAATTATTATATTTTGTTATAAATATGTTTTTATGACTATGGTCTCCACTAAGTTATCAATGCCTAAAATACTGCCTGTTTATCATTTTATATTTACCAAAGTCTAGCATAGTATATGATATACAGTGGGTAATTAATATGTGTTGAATGAATGAATGAAAATTCATATTTTGATATTCTAGGAGAAGAAATTGGGGGGCAATAAATGGGAATTGGGTAAAATATCAAAATCAGATTATCACTGGAAAAAGTAACCCTGATCATTGCAATATCCTCTCCCTGAGTTTCATAACCAATTATTACTAGGGAAAAGAATGATAACCAGGAAAGAACAGCCAAGATTAAGTAGTTTAAAGCATCAAAAATTGGAGGTTCTTTTTATTTAACGGAACAGTAAAAGCGTTGCACTCAGATTAGAGTATAATTGTTTGTGAAAGATAACCATATGAGAAATCCTACTGGAGTGCCCCAAAACTCCCTAGAGTAAAAGACATGCAAAATATATACAGAAAAGAATTCAGCGATAGCAACTTTTTGTACATTTGAGTGTAGATTTCTACTTTATTTTAATATTTTTCCACTTTTACTTTTTAGTTCGATCTCACTATTTGTAGTTAAATATTGACATTTTAAAATCATTTAAAATAGTTTACTGTGATGATACTTACATAAATTTTGGTTTGGGCTAAGATTTTTATTTTATGTTTTTTATTTAGCTATCAATTAATAATCAATGAGTGACTCCAAGTAAATTAAAAATAGATGCTGCAGACGTTGCACATATATTGCAAATAGATGTTCTAGGCCCTTCCCCTCTAAATCTTATACTAAGGAGATATAGACGATGTGATTCTGAAAATAAATGATTGAGTTCATAGTTTGGAACTCATCAAAGAAGAAACACAATGATGCCAGTGACGAAAGGTAGAGGAGAGGTTGGTTTGTCAATGGGCATATTTTAAAAATAAGAAATGACCTTTCAAGGGTATTAGTCAATTGGAAAATCCACGAAAGGTTCAGATGTACTGTTTGAATGCCTAATTTATGTCATAAATTCCTTGGATTTCTTACATCACTGCTGACAATATTTTATTTTTCATTCCGTGTGTCTTAAATGTCTGCTTTTCTCATTTATTCTATATTTAGATATTTCTGTACTAGTGGATCTTTCCCCCAATATCTTCATTGCTTTTTGCTGAAACCAAGGCCAAATAATACATGCATCTTTTAAAGGACAATAGTTCTGCAGTTGCAGAGTAATTACTTTTCCAACTTCCACAGTAAATTTTCTTTTAAAACACTATCTATAGTGTGAAATTGAGTGGACATCTGATGGAGCTCAGGCTATTTATTTCTCCTCTCAAAAAATCATTAAGTTTTAGTCACATTGAAAGCTATACTGACACATTAAATAATGCATTCTATTGCACTAAATTGCTGTCCTACCTACACATTGTCCAGGTACAAAAACACCTCACAGTATTTCACATTTTGAGCTGGTACCTTTGAACACACACACACACACACACCACTTTATTATTAAGAGGCAATAGCAACCCAAAGCAGAGAACAAATGTGACTTAAAGTTTTGGTTTTTGGGATATAATAAGTAATTCTTGTGATCAGTCAGGAATGTTATTGGAAATTGAGTTTTCGAGTTTTATTAAATTTTATACTAATTGTGCAACAAAAGTGCTTGCTACATTATAATTTATTTTGTCTTAGAAAATTATCTTAATTATGCAAAAAATGTTAGCACTCTGATTGACTTTTAATTAGCATATTCCAAAAAGAGAATTTAATCCAAACAGGGACATAAGGGTATTGATTATCTGCCTCCTATGCCATGGGGTCAAGTATAATGTAGACGCTGTTTGTATTAATATAAATTCCTAGCAATAGCACTGAAATCTGTCACTATTATTGATTCCTGCCTTAAAGCCAATGCTCATCGATTTGAGCAGAAAAATTATTGGGATGGATTTAGCACTTGCTTGCTATGACTTGTAGTCGATAACTGACCTATTGAACAGCCATTCATAATATTGCACTATATGCATACCTATCAAAGTACACAGCATGCAAAAAGATACAGTGGATAGGCATGTTAGAAGTGGCTTATAGACTAATAACCTTGGTGGTTATTTTCTGATGGATTGCCAGGGAGGCTGGATGGAAATTGTGCATAAGTGTGTGGGTGTGTTGTGGTCTGAATGCAGCAAAAGCTGTGGTATATGAAATATTATCATGGAAGTATCTGAAATTCATAAGAAAATCATCAGGACATTAAAACCATAAGAGTATAAGGGACTTTTTGGATTCCTATGGACAACCATAGAAGTAATTAGAATTATAGGAAGGCTCTGAAAATATGGATCAAATTGAAAATTCAACTGACATGGATCTGAAAGCTTATATTTTATGGCCTTGGAACAAACTAGTATTTTTTTGGTGTGTCCCTGTTTTCCATTGTTAAACCTGTTCCTGGTATGTGCCTTCTCCTGGTTATGTCCCACCTGATGCCCACCTGAACCTGATTTTACAGCCTCCAATGATTCTGCACAGGAGAAAGAAGAAAAACATACATTCCATATTCAAGAAAAGAACCTCAGGGTGATTCCAGGGCAATGAGCAGACTTCAAATCTCACAGCTTCATTTACATTGCTCCCATGATTTTCTCGTTTCTTAAGGGCAGTATTAATTGAGAAGGAAAATTAGCTAATCTTGAGCAAGTCCCTTTGTCTCTCAAGATTCATATCACTAATTTGTATAATGATGGTACTGATTTAAATTATCTATAAAGTTCTATTAAGTTATACTAATTCGTGGAACCCCAATTTAATTTTATTAGTCATTCAATAAATTTCATCATGAATTGGTATTTCTGGGCTTACGGTTGCAGACAGTTTGTTACCTATGAAGCACTTAGGTACCTGGTTGATAAATATTTGAGTTGAGCTTGGCCTGAATCTTAATGAATCGTGTTCTCAAATATTTAATAATACTGACTTTGGATGTTCTCGGATGATTTTCACTCTGTATATCCCAAATGTAATAATCTTCCTGGTTTTATTCTTTTAAAAATGACCCTCCTTTTTTATTTTTTAATAAAAATTCACAAAGTATGGAGGCATTGATCAAAGGCCAGTCTCTAGAGTTAAGCAATCTTCTTGAACACCCAGTTCCACCATTTTTGACTGTGAATTTTGATAAGTCATTTCATTTTTCTAAGGATATTTTCTCATCTATTAAAAGAGGATAATAAAAATTGTGAGGCTTAAATATTGTTTTACATGTTAAGTGTTTCATATATTAAATGTTAACTGTTTGTTTTCCATTAATAGTATCAGTATTATTATCCTTACTATTATTATTAGTTACCTGGTTTCACCAAACAGTGGTTGGTTCACCGCTAGTCAGTTGGCTACAAGTCCTAACAATTTGACTTTTTTGTTTTAATTCTGAAGTGCGTTCATGTTCCAAATTACTCTGCCTTATTGTCAGAGTCAGAAGAGGTAAAATGCACCCAGAGCTTAAAGCTGGTCATATCCTCCTAAGTGCATCAGAGCAAAACTACAAAGACCTAGAGAATGATGGTAAAATGTGTGTGAGCCAGAGAATACTACAGATGTATTCATTTTCTACTATTGGATGACTACAAATTTAGGAGCTTAAAACAACCACTACTTATTATCTCACAGTTTCTATAGATCAGAAGTCCAGGCACAGCAAATTAAGTCCTTTGCTCAGGATTTTCACAGCTGAAATCCAGGTTTGGTCCAGGGTTGAAGCCTGATCTGGAGTTCAGGGTTTTCTCCCAAGCTCTTTCTGATTGTTGATAGAATTAATTCAGTACCTTGTGCTGTAGAAAGAAGGTCCCTGTTATCTGGCTGGCTGTGGACAGGGTGGCCGAGAGGAAGACGGAGGCTGCCCTGTTGGTACCCTTAGCATCACTGTCCGCTTTGTTCCAGGCCCGCAGTAGTGTCTGTCTGTCTGTCTGTCTGCTGCTGCATCTTGTGTCTTTCAAGGGCTCACCCAGGATAATCTCTCTTTTGATGAACTCAAAGTCAACTGATTACAGACCTTAATTATATCTGAAAAGTCTCCTTTGCCATATAGCAAGCATAACATGACATAACGAAAGGAGCGATGCTCCATCATGTTCACAGGTTCTGTCTGCACTCCAGGGAGAGGATTATACAGGCAGTGGGAATCTTGGGGACTATCTGAGAGTTCTGCTTAGCAAAGTTTTGCTTATCTGACAAAGACATTAATGAAAGGCTTGATATTGGATGGGCTTGTCAGCGATCTTTTCGTGGAAGCAAACCATCACACTCAAGACGTTATAATAAATCTAATTTAGAATTATAGAGAAGAGGGCAATCCATGAGTGAGCACAGAGCAAAGAAAGGCTTGTAAAGGAAGTGGGTGAAGAATGATATGAGAGGAACAGAGACTAGACTGCCCTGCACAAAGAAAGGAGTAAGGGAAAGTGAAGTTCAAACACAAGGTTTTGAGTCAGTCTATAAGATAGAATCTTTTGGCCCAGCTAGAAAGTAGGAATTCCATAAATTCGTATGAAAGAGATGCATTTGTGTTTCTTACATACTCTTAAGCACAAAAGGGGAATATTTTCAAATAAATTATTCCTTAAGATATGTAAGGAGAAGCTCATTAGGATGATTTGTGGTTTTTATCCCTTTTAAAATGAGGTAAAGACCTCAGGAGAATAGATGAGTTTAAAACACTTCATTTGTAATTAAATAGTTTAAACATTTATGTAACCTCAGAGGATGAGAAAAAAGCATTTTTTTAGTTTAGAAATGTTAGATAAAAGGATAAAACAGGCTAATTTTATTACATATACATAAACATTCTGTATGACACTCATGTCTGAGAAACATTTATAGTCAATACATATAAGAGATAGAGGATTCATAGTTTTACATGAACTCATTATACAGTAAATAAAAGATAATTTAAAAAATTAGTGTAAGATACCTTAAGGGGGCATAAATTTAGCATAGCTACTATTTTCTGAATGTTTGTAATATACCAATAGGCTCGATGCTTTATATCCATTATCTCAATTTTAATGCTTAGTTGATAGTAGTATCTCAGTTTGGTGAATAAGGAAACTGATTGAAGAGGCTTAGTGCCTCAGATCACAAGATTGGTGAGTGAGTGAGTCCCTTCCCTAGCTGGCCAGAGGAGACTGAAACTAAGACCTGGCTTCAAAGCGTCTCCTTCCACCTGTCTGCAGGCCCCATTAAAGGGTGGTTAAGAAGGAAGAAGTTCAACTATGCCACACATATGTAAGGTAAGATGCTTAATCTCTTTATTGATAAAAAAATTTTAAATGAGATACCATTTTCATTTATAAACTTATGAATACTTTTTTTTCCTAACTGTAATTAGTATATCTTTCACCTTAGCTGGTCTTTAAATGATAATAGATTCAACAATGTACCTCATTTAATTGCCTTGGTTTATATTTTGAAAACATTACCACAGTATGAGGTAATAGAATTTCTAAAACTTAGCATGCTGTTTGGTTTTGCCTAGTTTTCTTTGATCACCAGGAAATCTTAGAACACTTTTCTTAAAAATTTTACAGACATACTTCTTGGGTCAATGCTGAAAAAAATAACATGCGACAGTTGTTGATCATCCAGTAATCCTAATGATAAGGGGATAAGTAATTTCATATTTTGAGTACAAATTCTTTATTTGTGAAGTGATGCAAGGAAAAACTGGCAGGAGAGTAGGAAAATGATTCAGAGAAGAGGAAGGATAAATAAAAATGACATTTTAAACCAGCTACCACTGGGGAACTCTGCAGAGCATGTGCCTCTGAGCTGTCCCACCCAACAGGTAAGAAACTAGAGTATCGATCACCAACTCCCCTTCGTCATTGAGTGAGGCCTGTTCCAATAGGATGCTAATTCTCTGGTGCTTTGGGAAATGTAGCAAAATCATTCAACAGATTCTGGACACCAGAGAACACCTTACACAAGGAGATGTGTACCCTGACTAGCCAGTGAATGACGTCTACACTAATGATAGGGTTAAAGGATACGGGTATAGTCTTGACGCATATTTTAAACAACATATTTTTACTATTTGGTTTTGGGTTGCTTCTGTATTATGACTAATTAAATTATGGTATGTAAACAATGGCGCATCAAACATTACAAAGCCATCATATCAGTGATATTTATGAAGATTATGTATTAACATGAAAATGCTTATTATGTAAATGTTTAAAGTAGAATCCAAATTATATATTCATATTATATATCAATTATATATTCATAAAATACATACAGGAAAATCTAAGAAGAAAATACAGTACAAAAATGTATAGTAGTTGTCTTTGGGTATTAAATTTTCTTTTACTTTTCAATACTATTTTTTTATATTTTCTTAAATATGTAGTTATTCCTTTTATATTAAAAATAAAAAATAAATTCAATATTTAAGATTAGTTTAGAAATAAATGATAAAGAAACAGTTTGAGAAACAAGGTAATTATTTCCTTAGTGATAAGCTCTGATTGCCTTCCTCAGGCTGGTGTGTGACATTTGCACGTCTGGGCAAGAGGACAAACAGAGGCCCATGAACAATGATCTAAATGTTTAAAAGTTATAAATCAAACTTACAAGCCATTAAGTAAAACATATTTGTTGATTGAATATGTATTGATTTAAGCCATTTTATTTAATCAAAATAAAATTTAAAATAGTATTGGTTAATTAAAAACAAAAATAATGCAAAGCCAGAAAATGTAAATTGCTCTGTGTAGTAGCTTTTTGAATCTTTTATCTATCCAGATGTCACTGAAGAACAAAAGCTAATATAAGACACTGAGTGAGATCCTATACAAAAATTTTTTCAGACCTTCGGCCACCGTCTGTGTCCTTTGGACCTATCTTGATGAGAGTATTGAGTCCTTTATAACATTTCTGTTAAGTGCCGCAGTGAAAGATTAAGTAGGCTGTATAAAACTGCAATGTGTTTTTTAATGCAACAATTGGCCCTAAGAAATTATACTTAAACCTACCTCAAAACAATGAGTCTGTTTAACCTCTTTAGAAAAGAAAGCCCCACGTTTTGCTTAGTCATTTAAGGCTATTTATGTTTGTAACATATAAACACAATTTTAGGTTGTATAAACTCACTTTCAGAAGTATACATACATGCACACAGCATCCACATATTATATTTTGACTATATGATCAGACTATATAAATAGTTAATTAGACAGATGGATAGATACAATATCCAAGTCCTCGATTGTAGCCAAGAGTGGATACATTATTACTGTTTGGTCACTGACCTGCGGATGCTCTCAGTTGTCCAGCCATGCTAGACACAAGAGCGTCCCCAATTCCATCAAGCTAATAAAAAGCTAGCCCTCTGCTTAAACCAACAAGTGGTAATTGTCCTGTGTAGACTCACATCTTCTTCCATCTGGGTATATCAAGGAAATTTGATAATTGTTACCTTTTTTTGGAGAGAGAAAACCATTTCACACCACCATTGAGGCAAGCAGTGCATAGCCATTTTTAGATGCTAATCATTTGGCAGCATTTTTCTCCTGGGCTATGAGGCAAGAATCCTGAGGTACCAGGGAGCTTGTTACAGATTTCCCAATTGCTTCATGTTGCTAGACACAAAGTTTCACATAAGATATAGGGTCAGAAATGTCCATTTCTGTGTTTCAGTAGCTTTATTTTTTCGAGACTATTGATGTAGGGAGAAGTTATTTCAAAGTGGCATTTTCAATGTGAATGCATTGTAAACAGCATTTAACTTCCTACAGAATAATAATGTCGTTCAAACGTGGTAATTATCTCAAACACTGAAAAAAATTTAGCAATCATTAAACAGGTCTCAATCTTTTGATATTAAATAGATGGGCAAGATCCAAACAGCATCAGAAATAATAATAAAAAAAAAACTTCCATAGTTGGCATAACATTTTTTGTTGTATCAATATTTCAAAATTCTACAAACAATTACAAAAATCAAAGTAACAAATTATAAACACTTAAGCTTGAAAAAAGCATGAAAAGAATTACTACATATCCACAATAATAGGAATGAAAATGAGGATCAGCCTACATATTTTTCACACAACATTATTTGTTCTCTGGGATTTCTACATCATCAAAATCAGAACAAATGAAGCCAAGAACATTTCTGATTATTGCGAAGAAATTGCTTTAAGGTGTCCAATTTTCTGTTGTTTTTATTTTAACCAAATAAAAAGAATTTGTTCTGATTCTTTGATTCTAAAGTTGTTTTCAACTATATTTACTGTACAGTGTTTGCAACAAAGTGGCTAGTCTATCAAATATGTAAATGTTTATTTTAATTTAGTGGTATTTAATTCAATTAAGAGTTCTGTGTAAGGGAGAGCTGATTTATGAATCTATTCTGATGCTTGCCCATTTCTTGTTATTTTTGGTCTCAATTTGTTATATAAGGCAAGTCTTTTAAAACCTCATATACAATTGTTACTTAGGAAACTTAAGTTTCATATACAATTCAGGTCATGATAGATTTTACTGTTCTGAACATCACAAAATTCTTTGAGATTCTGATGAAATCTATGTGGATCAATGGCTCATTCCTCTGGATTATGTACAATAAATGACAAAAAAAATATGCAATTTCTGGGGGTCTGTGCCCTTTTAACTGAGTTCAGGGACTTCAATTAAAAAAAACTCAAGTTTATTTTTCTCTTCTATGTGTAGTGAATAGAAATTTGAAATAAGCAAAGAGGAAAAACAAGTGAGCTGTTAAGTTTGAAGGATGCTAATAACTTCGACTGCAAGCACTTCAGTTTCCTGTTTGGCAAAATAAAGTGATTGAATGAGATGATCTTGGAATCCATTTCACCTCTGACATTCTATAATTATATATAACAATTATAATGATGACAACAATAATTTGTCTAAAACAACCATTTTCAAGCTGTGCTATCAAGCTATAAGGGCATTTGAAGTTACTTAAGAGCCATCATATAGGGAGTGAAGACTATCAATCAATAAACTGAATTTAAGATGGCTCAAACCCTAGCCAGAACAGGTCCTCTAGAATTTAATATATTAGGTATATGTGTTAATTCATTTAAAGAATATGGAGGTGTATAAATATGTATGTATATATGTATGCATGTGTGTATGTATATATTTATGTATGTATGTGTATGTATGTATACATGTGTATGTATGTGTATAAAACTATAGACCAGTACTGTCCAGTAGATTTCTCTGCATTATTGAACATGCTATAGTGTTTTATAATGTATGTTCTTCAGTATGGTAACCACTAGCCACATGTGACTATTGAGCACTTGAATTGTGGCCAATGAGATTAAGGAACTGAATTTCTAGTTTTATTTAATTTTAATTTAATTAGTTACTTGTGTACTTGTGCCTAGTTTCTAAGATGTTGGACAGGACAACTATAAAAATTTTAGAGCTAAATAAACTGGCTGCATTTTCTCATTATTAGTAATCTTTAAATATCAGCTAATGACTAATTAAAAGAATTGTTTTAGAGGCAATTAAAGCATCAAATGGAAAGACTGAGTTACTAACATCTGTGACTCTCAGCTCTGTGAAGTGAGGACAATAATTCCAATCTCACAGAATTGCTGTGAGATTAAAGAAAATAACATGTATGATGTTCCTAACATAGTGCCTGGCCCATGTAACTGATCTTCAACAAATGTTATTTCACCTCTGTCTGTGCTTACATAATATGTGATTGGGGCCATGTTTATTTCATCTTTTGAGAGGTACAGGTAAAATAAGTCCTTAGTATTGAGGATGGAAAAACTAAAAAAAAAATCGTGATACAAATGCTGCTAAACTAGAGTTTTACTTCTCCAAATGTGTCCTTTAATTTGGTGGCTAACTGTCCATGTATAACCTAACACTGCAGGGGCAAGGAGATGGAGAGTAAATGTTTAACATTATAGCTTAATATAAATGGTGCCAGTTTGAATCTTGCAAATACAGCCATTGCCACTAGCAAGAACATTGCCATCAGCTCTGACTGCGCCTTGGCATTGAGTATCTATAAACCTGTGCAAGTGCTTAAGTGGACATTCCACTCCTCCGTGATATGATGTCTTCTCCAGCAGGAATATATTATCTATTGAGAAATAAACTGATTTCTCAGGAAGAGAGTTCATTTGAACAGCTTTGTGATAGCCAGAATTAATCCTAGTCCCTCTTTGTCTCTCTATAGATTCAAAAAAGATATTCATTGGCAAACTTCTCAGTTAGAACCAATAAAGGGAGAGTCTATTTTCTATTAAATAATAAATTTAGTACTCAAAGCAAGCCCTGATACAGACAAGTATGAGAATTGAATACATATTTCCAGGTTATGTATATTTTCCCTTGCTTCTTGACACTAAATTCCAATTCATGGGTTTCTACCCTAAACAAGCTTAAGAGAAAGTAGTTGTTTAAAAGTTTTAGTCCAGAAAATATATTCTGCCCATTAGACTGGAAACTTTGAGTTTATTTTGTATTATGGTCATAATAACTTTTAATGTACTCTGCAAGATAAGTATTTCTTAAGAATTCATAATCTTATTTAAGCATCTTAACCTTATGTGTTTAGATAGGAAAAATCTAAATTTCACTCTAGTTGAAAATCATAAGCCTAAAATATAATTTTGTGTTAAAGTAGTTATATATTTCTTTCCTAGGTAAGAATTGTCATTTCTGTATTTCTTTGGAGAAGTCCAAAACCTAAGTTATCATATATCTCCTGCTGTGGGACTCCCTTTGACACCCTGTGGCACAAAACAAATTTATTTGATGACTCTCAATGGATTCACAGGACATTTTACTGGCTTAACAAAAGAATATTTATATACTATGCTTTTCAGGGGACTAATAAAGTTCTGGACTTATTTACCATTAAAGATATATTAGTAATTAGTAGTCTATTTACAAATGCAGACCCTCATTGACATTTGGAGAGGTGTGTCTATGCAGACAGATCCAATTGACTTCAAAATGCAAAATGGCCCCACGGTGAATTATAGGCCTCACCTCCTCCGCTGAGATGAGTTTTATGTAAACATCTCGGGCATCTGCTGAGGAGGCCTGACCTGCAGGGAACCTGCCTAATTTTGATGCCCTACAAAACTACATAATGCAAAGCCCTTTGCTTATTCTAAAAATAGTGAGTATAATTAGTCTTGCAAATCAATGTTTCCACTTATCAGGATGACAAAATAACTTGTTAAATAGCATGCTTAATTTACATATCCAAGAGTCAACAAAAGCTTCATCTACTATTTATTTGATTATATCCTTTTAGGAGGAAAAAAATACGGTTCATTGGCCAGCTGCCACTCTCCAAAATATAGGAGGCAATTAGAACCATACTGTTGTCATGTTTCTATAGCAAAATACAGTCTGCTTTCAGAGAAAATATGCCATTATCTTATCTGGAGCCTTTTTATTTATAATTATCGTGAAATTTATGCCTATAGATGAAAATGAATTTTAAAAATGAGTAAATTGAAAATGAATTTCAGTAGTAATATCTTTTGATTAACTTACAGAATTAAAAAAATAGTATATACATATGTATATATGTAAATCCTCTTTTTGTCTAATAAATGACAAAAATAAAATGTTCTTTTTAAACATACTTAATACCATTGACATATCTTTAATTATTTTCAAGTCACATGAAACCATATTATTTAAAGAATTTCACTAATTCTGGAATTGCACCACTATTAAAATGTTTTGGAGGACAAAAGCAACAAAATTGTACTGAATTTATGAGAAAATATAAAAAATAAATTAATAGCTTAATTTAGATGTCTATTACTTCATATTTCTACATCCGTCTTTGGATGTGGGTTATTATATTTTTTATTTTTAAACTAAGCTCCTATTCATATCCCTTTAAAAAACAAAGCCGTATTTATCTGTTTTTCAACATCATATTATGTTCACTTGACACAAATCTTTTGAAGTTCATAATCCTTCCACAGTCTTCTGTGGAAGAACATCCCCAGAATATTGCATGCCTTTCAAAATATGGCAATTTTTCCATAACAGATATATTTGTCAAGGAATTGGAACACTTCAAATCATTGACACAATTGTATTCTTTTCTTGAGGAATTTGGGAAGCAAGTTCATCATAGGAAATTAGCTATAATAGCTAATTAGACACACCTTCCCAAATGCCAGTAAATGTCTGCATCTGTAAACAGGCTACTAATCACTAATATTTTACTGCTAAGGTAAAATAAGTCCAGATTAGTCCTCCAAAAAGCATAGTACATAAATATTATTTTGTTTAGACAGTAAAATGTCTTGTGAGTCTATTGAGCGTCATCAAACAAATTTGTTTTGTGCTATAGGGCTTCAGAGAGAGTCCTCACAGGATGAGATATAGCTTAGGTTTTAGAATTTGGGAAGCGAGTTCATCACATGAAATTAGCTTTAATAGCATGACCTTAGAATCCAGAATGATGATTTTTGGCATCAAAATAAAATAGCATTCTAATATTTTAAAGGGGTGCTATTTAAAATAAAAACGTGAATTTAATTGCCTTTAAAATTACATTTGAAATCAATAAATATTTGTTGAGTAAATGCATTGATGCTGTCCTATAGTGTTGCAGATACTATGCTAAGGACTGTAAAGCCAGTGATAAATAAGATCCAAATGGTCATCTCTCTTACAAAGCCTACATTTTAACAAGGAAAAGAGAAGATAAAAAATTCATAAATCATTTACTATAAGGGGAATAGGGTACTTCGAAAGTAGCTGGTAGAATGATCTGGGCTTGTCCAGAGGTCCTTTGAATTTTCTCTGAGAGTCTTAAATATAAGCTAAAACCTGAAGGATGAGTAGGAGTTAAAAAAATACACTTATTTTACTCTTGCTTCCCTTGGTTTAGGTAATTTTTAAAAAATGTTTTAAATTTTTAGTTATTTTTAGGTTAAATTACCATTTAGCTTACTTAGTAATGCTAAAAACTTAAGAGTACTTATGGATTATTTGAATTCATTAATTAAACATGATAAAATGTACTTAATATCTGAAGTTTGAAATTCTTTTTAAATAGGATGTGTATTACTAAAGTTATCACTTATTATAAGTTCCTGAAGAAAAGGAAAGGAATAAAAACATTTAAAAAGTAACTATTCTATAGCAAGCCTATCTTAGGAACTATGGCATCAGGATAAAGTAGCACAATGCAAATATTATTATTTTTATAAATATATGATATTTATATGTAATTGATACAAATAATAAATTATATTTTAAAGTTGTAATATAATATATGATACAAATATTATTCCTATTTTAAAGGCACAGGGAAATTAAATAATTCTTCATAAATCACATAGATAGGAATTAGAGTAAACAGGCCAAGAAATGAGGACCAATTATCCATTTCTATTATACTTAAGCAGTCAGCTACATGTGTGGAATTATTTTCACTTTATGCATGGTTCTATGTTGTTTGATAAGAAATTACAAGTGAGTTACAAATCTATTATTTTGCACATTGTTCTACTTATTATGATTGGCCTTATATCACAAATATTTAATTTATTTTATCAACAATTAGAAAGTGCAGACTACATCAGTCCTTGAGCACAAAAGTAATCTAAGCGCAAATAATTTGTCCACAGGAGTTCACAATTTGGACACATAATAAATATATACACAGTTCAGGAATCAGCAAAAACTTTTGTATTTATGATCTCATTTAATCTTGAAAATATGTGAGGTAAAATGGAGAGGTATTATTATCACATTAATTTTAAAAGGAGAATTTCACAACTTCCCTATTACCATTCATTTTGTAAATTATAGAAATGGACAATGTGGCCATAGGTTATAGGAAATCACAAAGCTAAACACAAAGCACTTAATTAGGTCCCCAAATCATAGTGAACTATAGAATTCTTGGTAAAAAGAGTTAGAGTAGCTAGAATTTTTAGTTAAAAATTCTATTGAGATAATGATTGCTAATGCAGCTTCTTCCAATTCCCCACCAAAGAAACAATTAAGAACGGGAAAAGAGATGAACATTAATCTAAGAGTGGCAATTAGCTATTACCAACATCTGGGGCTGAAGGAGAAATTCATTAATTATAACGTGTGGATCCTAACTAACAATCATAATCAGAAGTCATCATTCATTCATTTATTATTAAGTGTTTACCGTAAGCCATTTTGTTCTTCTTGAAAAAAAATTAGTAATATGATTCAGCTTTTTATCTCCACTATTCTGTCTCTGCCTTACAAAAACATAGTATCTATGTGAAGCAGAAAACTGGGCAATTTGTCCTTCTGAGTTGGTCAGTGTGAATATAGTCATTTCAACTTCCTGGAGATGCTACAACCCAACAACAGAAGGGCAAAGAGTTTAATACTCTTTGGGTGTCTGCATGCATTGTAGTGGGAGAGAAGAAATAAACACTCACCCTAACATGGAAGCTGAAATATCAGGAATAATTGACCAGAAGCAGAAGAAAGTGCTTGGCATTCTTAGGTTTGCTTTTGTTCTCTACTGGTTCATATCATCACAAAACAAGCAATTCAATAGGAGATAATGTTTCCATCCAACAAAGTTTAAGAAATTATGCTCTTGCTAGTCTAATTTAGCCTTGTGATATATTCTAAATTAAGGCCACATGGTTTAGCTCTACCATTTACAAATAAAAGTTATAACAGGTGCACAACCATCCATCTTTCTGTAATGAAATGCTTGGTCGATTCTGGCAACACCCAAGTGGACATGAGCAGGGGAAAGGAGAATTTATGCACCCTGATTGTACCACATCTCAACAGATTGATTCTTACTCTAGAAAATAAGTAAACATGTAAAATACCCTGGTGTTCTGCTTCTGCTTAGGATGCAGAAAGCTTCAAGTGAACATAACTTTCAAACTAACAATCAAAGAACAAGCCAGATAATCTACAAAACCATAATTTTATTGAGCCCATGAGAGAGCTAAAGTTACAAGGCAACCAAGTAAGCTGAATTTTAGAGAGGGATAATTCTCTCTAGTGAGAAACAGGACAAAGGAACTATCTCTTTCACCTGAGACAGAGAATAGAAGAACAACGTGGGTGCCATACAAACAAGTATGAAAAAAAAATTGGCTAAATTTTAACACATATTGAAAAAACAAGTGTGGGCTAGCAGGTCAGGTTAGAATAGCTAGACTCCCCAGACTCAAGGGGGTTTATATTCACTTACTATATTTCTTGCATGGGACTCCTGTAGATGCTCATTAGAAAAGGAAAGTATAATAGGAAGGACAGGAAGGACACTGAAGAGACCTCTCTTGGTTGCACAGGTGTGGAAGAGGTAATCAACTACTTCTCAGGTACAAACACAAGACCCTGCTAAATATAATCACTGTCTGCTATGACGCAAAACCCTTAAAACCCTGGGGTATCAGCAGCAATCACTCAACCTCCAGGGCTCAGTAAAAAATTAATTCATTGTGGGAAAGGAATAGAAGCAAAAACACCTTTGCCTTTGGCTGAGAGGCACTAACACTGTCTTATATTCAGGAGACAGGCAAAGGCCAATTGTGTCTAGATAAGAGGTAGATGTGATAATCTTCTGCATATGCAAGGTGGACAGGAAACCATAGAGGGCTCAGAATTCTGCATCAGTATCAAAATGGGGTCAGTTATCACTGGAAGAGGAATAGGAAACAATTTCAGGCCCAAGACAAATCACAGATACACTTATGGCAATACTAAGAAAGTCCCATGCCCAAGGGATAGGTATGCAGGACCTGCCAAAAGTGAAGGCTGACCAGGACAATTAAAAGTCCAATCTGCCTCAGCAATCCCAGTTGTAAGTAAAATATAATAAAAGTGGTCCACCCCTGGAGAAGGAAGACTAGCATATGGAAAAGGACTCCTTCTGTAGGTGTGCAAGGACTGCTGGAAGTTGGGTGGAGCCCAACTTGAAGAAGTGGGCTCCTTAGTGGGCTCCACTAAGAAAAGCCCTCTAGTACACCAAGCCCCAATCTAGCACAAATGAGAGCAGACAGTTGGCTGGAGGCATCTGAAGTCGGTAGTGAACTGGACCTAACAATAACTTCAGTGGATCCCAAACCACAATCAACTCCTGATTCTGTCGTTGTAATGAATTGCAAGTGTCAAATATATGTCTGACTGATTTTAATATCTGTTATTTACATTTAGTTTTCAGCAGTTTGATTATGATATGCCAATATGTTTTTCTTTTTCTTTGATTCTGCCAAGATTTTGGTTGATATTCTTGCATCTGTGGTTAATGTTTTTCCTCAATTTTAAAATGTCCTCCATCATTTACTATTCAAATATATATTTTTTTTCTGCATACTTTTTCTCTGTTTTTCTCCTGGAAATCTAATTATAAGAACATTAGACTGCAAACTATTGTATAGAAGATATGCCCCTTTCTGTATTTTTAAACTCTTTTTTCACCTTTTTCAGTTTTCATTGGCCAAACTTCAAGTACACTAATTCTAAATAGCCTCCTGTTTTGTCCACCAATACATTCTTCATATTTGATATTATATTTATCATTTCTAGCATTTCTGTATGGATCTTTTTTTACAGTTGCACATGTCTGCTGGAATGACTAACTCTTCATGTATGGAATCTACTTTTTCCAATGGACTTTGGCATTTTTTTTCTCATAGTTGTTTGAAATCACTGTCTAAGTTCAACAACAGAGTCTTTGCTGGGTCTGCCTTTATAGCCTATTCTCTGTCTTACTTGTATGTCGTATCTTCTAATTTTTTGTGTGCATGTTTAGTAATTTGTGATTATGTGCCAGAGTTTACATACAAAAACATAGGTATTAATTAATATTTACTTCCTGCACATCTATTCTTCTGTTGAGCTTTGGGGGTGGATGGAGGATTAATTTGCTCTGTAGTTTATCTGGATCTGGTCTTTGTTGCCCATTTAGTTTAATTCTGTTCACCACTAACTTCAGATTCGGTTTTGCTAGAGGCCTCTCTCCTTGGTTTGCAGACAGCCACTTCTTGCTGGGTCCTCACATGGCCTTTCCTCTGTGCAAACATGTCCCTGGTGTCAGTTCCTCTCCTTATAAGGACAGCAGTCAAATTGGTTTAGAGCCCCACACTGTGACCTTATTTAACCTTAATTATCTCTTTAAGGCCCTATCTTCAAAGATAGCCACAATGAGGATTAGGATTTCAACATATAAATTTTGAGGGATATAATTCAGTACATAACAAATACCTTTTTGTATATTTCACTGTCCATTGGATATCTTTCTTTGGAAGTGCTAATTCAAGTGTTTTGACATTTTCCTATTGGGTTTTTTGCATTTCTCTTATTGATTTATATTTCTTTACATATTCTGCATATTTGCCCTTTTAAAATATATGTAATGCAAATATCTTCACCTTGTCTGTGTCTTGACTTTTCACTCCCGAATGGTATCTCCTGATAAACATTTTCTCCTTATAAACAATTTTAATGTAGTCAAATTTTTCAACATTTTCATTTATGTTTGTTTTCTATTTAAGAAATATTTGCTTATCAACTGAATGAGTTTCTCCTCTTCTTCTAAAACTTTGTTTCATTTTCCACATTTACATTTGCATTCCATTTAGAATTGATTTATATATACAATTTGAGGGAGGGGTCAAGGATAATGTTTTCTATGTGTCTATCCAATTGATTTAACAACATTTATTTTAAAAGACTATTATTTTTATTTCTCTGCAGTGTCATTTTGTCAAAAATCAGTTAGGGGCAAAGGGTCTTTCTTTAAACTTACGTTAATCTTTTAATGCACAGTTCTACCTAGGCATTTATTCAATTAGGTTACACCAAGTGTGTACCACAAAGACATACATGCTTGTTTCCCCATCTTTTTCTGCATGCTACTTCAGTGATCTATGATAAACCTATAATAAAGTAAGTTGACATAAAGACTTGCTGATTTTTGGAATAATTTACTGTTTAATTTCCTTTTCCTTTTTATTTTTCTGTAATAGTTTCAAGCTATCAATTAATAAAATTAAAACAATACATTGGTAGTCAACATTTAAAGGAAATTTTGTAGTATAAATAATAACAAATGATACTGAGAATTCATTCAGACATAAGTTTTTTATCTGGATAGTCAAGCAAACATTATTTTTACTGCTTTTTCCACTTGCATTCAAACTATTATTCATGGCAATTAGAAGAGAATGCAATTTAAATTTATACAAATTATAGAAAAGATAAAATATTTTATAGTGATGTCATTACCACTTATATTCCCTAATTCAGTTATGCAGAAAATTATTGGTAATTACTTTGAAATTTGGTATCTAATTTATCAGTCATGAAGCACATTCTTTCAACTACCAGCACTTGGCAATTATTTGCATTTTACTTTACACACTTTAATATGTGAAAAGAAATTTGAAGTGAGAAATAACCAGATCAAAGGCTGTATCAAAGATAAGGGGACATTGTTAGGATATTAAACAAAACTCTTTCTAAGTTGGTTTTCTTCCAAATATGCTGACCTACTTGTGCATATAAATGAATAATATCCCATTTGGATACAGTATCATTCACAACTCATAAACATGGATATAATTTGGCTAAATAAGAATTGTCAAGTCATTCTTTTCCTCCTAAGAGTAATAATTTCTTCACTTAATAAAAATAAACACTTAACAGAAATTATTGTCTACACTAAATGATAAAGCTAATCTAGGGGGCAATAAGTTTTGACTAGCTGAAAAGGTTAGGGAACAAAGAAGATGGTCAATCAAAGGCAAGATTTGGGTTTGAATTGATTGAATTTTGGAAAAAGTTAGACTTGTAATATATCCAGACCTGGAGACAGTGGGGAATTAGTATCTTTAGAATGCTTGTAGGATATATCTGGACTAGAAGCTGAAACCAGTACGACTATTAATTCAATCTAGGCTCTGAGTTGATTCAACCTATTCTTATTATTGAATTAGTAAATATTCTACACCTAGCGTAACCTTGTAAGAACAGCCTTTACTGCTTTAACTTGCAGCAATATGAACACAGAAGTAGTAGGCATTTTAATATGTCACCACTGAAGCAAGAATTTCTTTTGGCTGAATAAGCTAGACAAATTGTATTTTGAAAAATAAACCCCATTATCTAAATATTACCAAATTTTAAAACTCTTTTTATTTTAACAACAAAAACAACAAAAAATATGCTAATCAATGCAAGATTTGTTGGGTAAAAGTCTTGTGTATGGGGGTAGAGAGACTGCCTGTACAGCATTTAAAAGTATAAAATTTGGTACTCATCACTATAATAATACAAATTCCAGTTCTTCTTAAAAGTACTAACAAGGCATCTTTTGTACCAAAACATGAATTTCTGAATATGGTTTGAATAAAAGAAGCCATAATTTAGTATTCATAAAGATTTTTGCCATTTCAGAATTCTCATTGTAATGGTACCTATAGGTATTGATTTTAGTTTGCATTTTATTATATTCCTGTCTGCAGAAGGTGATGTTCTTGGTAACAGAAATAGGAATCAATTAATGAGTCCAAGTCCTCTGGTTGGTAGTCATCTATGATCAATAATTCTAACATTAACAGATGTGGAAAGGACTACCTGAACATGAGCAAACATGTTCAACAACATCAAACCTCAATAATTTGGCCATAACCTTCAGAATGTATCATTATTTGACTTACTGTTTACTTTTGATGAATAAATCCTTCTTCACAGAGCTAAGTGTATAGGCTAAATAATTAAGGGAATATTATATTTGCAAGCCCTTTAGACACTAATTTACATAAATGTTGCACTTAATACTAGTTAATCCACAATAATTTTTTTAAATGAGAAATTGTAACTTTTTATTCTCCAAAAATGTAAGATTCCTTCAATATTAAAATGACTATCCCTAATCTCATGATATCTGCTGGAACATATCATATTTCAACCCTCTTTTACATGGGAAACTGCTTTGAGCTTTGTCTTAGTTTTGCCATTGGTTCTCCAAGGACTTATGCACAGTTATTTGGGAGGAAATGGGAGAGTGAGACGTGGAGGAAAGGCCAATAGAAGGAAAATTATATCGGAAATGTTTTTATATTCAACTTCGCTTTCGAAAATTATCTTTAATAAGTGTAGAGTTCTAAGGTGGCAATTGTTGTCCTTCAGCATTGTACAGATGGCACACCCCTGTCTCGTGGCCTCCACTGTTTCCAACTAGAAATCTGCTTTCATTCTCATCTTTGTTTTTCTGTGCATATATATAACTTGTTTAAAAACTTTCATTTTTATCCTTTATCTTAAGCAAATTGATTATGATGTGCTTTGTGTGCTTTCCTCCATGTGTCTCGTGCTTAGGGGTACTGAGCTCCTAGGATATGTGGATTTTGCAAGTTTTATCAAATTTTGACAAAAATAGCTATAATCTCTTCAAATATATTTTCTTCTCCCTCCCTTTGAATCTTTTGATTACATATAAATTAGGGAACTTGAGGTTGCCTTACAGAGCATTTGTGCTCTCGATACAGACAACTGGGTTTCTCCCTATTCTCTTATTCATTTTCCGGACTGGGGGTGACTGCTACACTCCTTCTGATTTTCTGCTCTCCTGGGATCTAGGCCTGGAAACAGCCCCCAGTTAGCATGCCTTAGCAACCACAGGCCTCGTCTTATGTATTTCTCTTCTTTCAGTCATCCTTTGCTGTCCAAAGTTTACTGTCTTGAAATACCATTGTTTCAATATTTTGCTTTGTTTTTTAATTGCTTCACATGGGATGATATATACATTTCTAAGAGTTTAATGAGGAAAAATAGTATATTTACTCATATACTCAATATTTTTAGTGATTTTAATTACTTCCTGCAGACACAGTTTATTTCACATACTATTTTCTTTTAGTCTAGAAAATTTTCATTTTTATAATGCAGTTTTGTGATGAATTCTCTCAACTTTTTTTTTTTGAGACAGAGTCTCGCTTTGTTGCCCAGACTAGAGTGAGTGCCGTGGCATCAGCCTAGCTCACAGCAACCTCAAACTCCTGGGCTCAAGCGATTCTGCTGCCTCAGCCTCCCGAGTAGCTGGGACTACAGGCATGCGCCACCATGCCCGGCTAATTTTATATATATATTAGTTGGCCAATTAATTTCTTTCTATTTATAGTAGAGACGGGGTCTCGCTCTTACTCAGGCTGGTTTTCGAACTCCTGACCTCGAGCAATCCGCCTGCCTCAGCCTCCCAGAGTGCTAGGATTACAGGTGTGAGCCACCGCGCCCGGCTTCAACTTTTAATTAATTGAAAATGACTTTAATTAACTCTCTTCTTCAAGGATGTTTTCATTAGATATAGAATTGATTTGATTGGTTTTTCTTTCAGCACTCAATTTAAAATAAGACTGAAGAAAGAAAAAAAAACAAATAAAGGACAGATATAAAACAAATAGCACAATGGTACATTTAAACTCAACTACAATAATAATCATATTAAATGTATATATCTCAGTACCTCAATATAAAAGGTAGAGATTTTCACATTTAATATAAGACTCAACTATGTGCTATCATTAAGAAATTACTTTAAATATAATGATATAAATAGATTAAAGGTAAAAGAGGGGGAAAGATATGCCATGCTAACACTAATCGAAAGAAACCTGGAGTAACTAATTAATGCTGTCCAAAGTAGATTTTAAACAATTATTAAAAAGTAAAAAGAAAATCACTTCATAATGATAAAAGGTTAAATTTATCAAGTGATTATAACAATGATAAACATTTATACATCTAATAACAGAGATACAAAATGTACAAAGAAACTAATACAAATTCCAATACACATCTTTCATAATTGGTGAAACAATTAGACAGTAGACCATTTAGTATACAAAAACTGAACAGTACAGGCAACTGATCTGTCCTTATTGACAATTATAGAACACTGACTAATGACACCAGAATATACATTCTTTTCAAGTGTACATGAAATATTTACAAAGACTGACCATGGTTTGGGTATAAGACAAGACTCAATAAACTTAAATTGATTCAAATAATACAAAGCATGTTCTCTGTTCAAATGGAATTAAATTATATGTCAATTATGTAAATATATGTACAAAACATTTATGTAGAAAAATATTTGGAAGCTATTTAGTACAATTCAAATAAACCACAGTTCAAAGAAGAAACCAAAAGGAAAATTTGAAATTTTTAAATTATAAGAAATTGAAAACACTACATGTCAAAATTTATAGTATGTCACTACTCAGAGATAAATTCAAAGCACAAAATCTGTGTATATATAAAAGAAATAACCTTTATTTTTACTTAATAGAGAAAGAGTACAACAAAAAAATTGAAGGAAGCAAAAAAATAATAAACAATCGAAATCAATAAAATAGAAAAAAGCAATTGAGAAAATGAATTAAATAACAAATAGTTCACTGAAATATATAAATGCAATTGATCAACCTCTCATCAGGCTGATCAGGAAAAAAAAAAAAGAACAAAAACATGAAAAAAACCCCCATAAATCAGAAATATTGGGATTGAAAGAGTTGACATCATCACGCATGTACGGAAAGGATAATTCTACTGAAGGGGTAATAAGGTCTAAGGGCATATTATAGACAACTTTATGCCAAATTAGGCAAAATGGTCAAAGTGCTTAAAATACAGAAAGTACCAAAGTGCATTTTCAAAGAGAGAGCACATCCAGAGTGGTAAAATAAGGACCTGTAAAATTCTGTTTCTCCATGGAAGCAATGACAGCACTCGGAAAAAATGTCAAAATGAACTTTTTCAAAATTCTGGGAATTAAACAAAGGCTTGCAACAATTTGAAAAGCATATATTAAAGAAAATTGTTGTATTAATTGAATAATTTTAATTCTGATTAATGCTAAATAAGAATCTTTATTAGACAAAAGTTTGCTTCATGCTTACCAATATGAGTACTAATAGTATTCCAATGTAATTTAATCCAGCATGTAATTTATAAGGAAATATTATAGGAAAGATCTTGAGTTATAGGAAAGATCTTGCACTGACAGCAAGAGCAAAGAATAAATACCAAGAGTGTGCATGTTTCAATGGACCATAAACAGTAGAAATTTTGTAATTTCAGTACAAAAAAAGAGACTGATTTTAAGGTTACTGAAAGCTTCACTAATAGATGACATTTGAAGCAGACTATGAGAGCTATAAAACATTCCGGTGACTTAAATATGAATAATTGGAGGAAGGAGGAACTATTTTAAAACTGAAAGAATATCATAAGCAAATCAAAAACATTAAAGTAGATTTTCACTGTTGTATTGAATAAGCTGGAATTATATTTCTTGCATTAAAATAAGTATTGGACAATAATATACATGTACTAAGTACTATACTGGTCATTGAAAACTATTATGAAGAATAAATTACAAACCTAGTTATTCAAGGTGCTTACCATCTACATAAACACAAGTAAGCTGCAAATATCTAGATGCTGTAGAAAAGTGATGTTTCAAAAGAGCATAGAGGAATAGAGAACAGTAAAGGGATCCCAGAAAAATTAAAGTCTAATTAAAGCTAACACCCGGGATGAGAGAGCAGGAGAAGTTCAAATTGATTCAGTTTCTGGCTTGAGTGAAATTATAGATGACAGACAACACCATCTGTGAAAGTTTTTGATTTATGCTTTCACTTCAACCACAGGATTCTTAGCTCTGAGGGGCTAGAGGAAGGAGTGGACACACTTCTTTCAAGGTAATTGAAATTAGAATTGCTTTCACTCTTCCTTACTACAGCTAAGAAATACAGGAGTCAAGCAATTAATCATAATTAAACATACACCATAATTTAGCATAAAGGATCCAGGAGAAGGAGAGTCAACAAGTGGTTCATGAAGATGTAGGTAACAGAGCTTGGTGCTGCACCTGTGTGGCCCAGAAGAGCTTGGCCATCAGGGAGGCTGGGCTTCCCGGAGGGAGGATCACAGCATGAATGAGAGGCACCTGATGCCTGAATGGGCACTCAATGACTTTCTCAACAACTTCCAACCAGCTTCTTGGTCCTGTCAGACATTTAATGCTCTAATTCAGGTTATCTTAATTGTGCACCTTGGATTTCAGGACAAGCACTATCATAATCATTATTTAATTTGGGGAGGTCTACCTGTCTGGTACTCTCTGTCTTATCAAAGGGCAGACTGGGCTCACCATAATCAGTCTGGGCAACTCAACTTCCAACATTGTATCTTTGGATGCAAGATTAAAACTTAATATGATGCTCAAATACACACAGGCCAAGACAATTATGTACCAATAAAAGGGGTGTGGTATAGCCAGTTCCTTTGCCCAAAGAAGCCCATTCAACCTGATATTTTTACACTGCTAAGTGTAGAGTGCCAACATGAATTGATAGTGAATGCAGGAGGAATTCAAATTGAAATTTAGCTTCAGTCATATTGATTTGTATTACCTGTTGAACAGCCAAGAAATAATCTTTGAAAATATATACAGATGCTCCTTGTCTAACCAGTGGGCTACATAATGATAAATCATCAGAAGCCAAAAATATCATGACGTGAAAATGCACTTAATTACCCTGATAAATCCATCATAAAGTCTAAAAGCTGTAAGTCGAACCATCATTAAGTCAGGGACCATATGTTTATATGTACATATATGTATATGTGTGTGTATGTATATGTATGCATACAGAGCTATAGATTGAGGACTGATTGACATTTTTAAGATAATTAGTGTCATGTGAGTAGCCTTATCCACAAATGAGTGCAGCACATGTGTAATGAACGTGGAGGTGACTGGGTAGCTGGGGGAAGCAGTTGAGTTATGATCACTTCTGATCTCTTCTGAGAGTCATTAAAATCTCTTGCAAATTTTACACCACTTTCAGATGCTATAAAATCAAACCAACTGCAAAAAGTGTAAGATCATATATTTTTAAATGATCAAATTATCTAATTTTTACAAAACTGGTTCAAGTTCAGATTAATTCCAGACAATTTAGAAAAATAACTTCATTCGTTTAATTTGTAGAAATCTTTTTTCAAAACATTTTATTTTATTCTATCAGATACTACAATATAAACTATTTGCTAATAAATATTCTTTAAAATAACAGACCAAACAAAACCTTACAAAGACTATTTAATTAAGGACATTCATTTTTATCTAATAAATAGATATAATAATACATATAAAATATATGTATATATTATATATGTATATATGTATATAATAACATATGTATATGTTATTATATATGTATATAATATATATATTATGTATATGATATAATAATACATATAAAATAATTTGATTAAAATGTTCTCAACACCTGAATTTTTTTAGTAAATCCTATTTTTTCTCCATAAAAATTCTAACTAATATGAAATGATATACACATTTGGAATTTTATTTTACTCATCTTTAACCTGGAGGTTTAGCAGACAAAATTTCCATTAAAATGGTATTGCTAAAAGAATATATTAAGTTCATAAATTTGTATACCTCATGGGAAGACTGTATTAAAAAAATCTCTGTGGCAATACTTGCTTCTGAAAGAATGACATATTTAGATTTGGAGAACAAGCTTCAAAATGCAATTCAAACATCAATGGATTTTTTTTTGTCAAAAGTGTTTTGAACATCTTTTTTTTGGGAAAATCAAACAAGATCTAAGAAAAATCAAAACTCTAAATGTACAGAGTAAGTTGAAGTTGTACCGAGAAGAAATTATTAATCACCATTAGACACAGCTTTGACAATGTAAAAATTTTTAAACTTTCATTGGACTCTTGTTCATATGATCAACTTATATGCAAAACATAATTCCAAAGTCATTCATGGAGTTCAGAGTGATGTCTGTATACTTTGAAATATAGGTTATAAAATGAATATATATGAATGTCTTTCAGGATTAAATTAGAGGAAAATTTTTTATAAATCTTTTGTGATTTGGGGAGGCAGTGAAAATTTGACATTTTAAGACAATTACTAGAAAGACACTGAAATAAATCATTATAGCCAAAAGCAAATTTGAAAGTGATATCCTTACCTAAAGAATCCTGGACACGGAAAGCTTCTTAATGCTTGTGGAAGTCTGTTTTTTGGTGTTATACAGAAAAGCAGCTACTTTTACTGGCAAAAGCCACTACAAAAGGTGTGAAAAGACATGACTCCTAACTCCAAAGAGTTTTTCTGTTATATGTGACTCCCAAAGAGCCTATCCCATTATAAATCGAATTCCTCATTAATAAGCAGTAGCTAAACCAAAATGATCTCATGATGATTAAATGAGGTCATGTTCACGCAACATCAAATTTTACCTGTCAATAAAAGGAGGCTGCTATGATTTGCAGTGGTTTTAGAAACCTCTACAAAATAACTACTTAGACAAATACTGTTAAATAGAAATATTTCAACCAAATATATTTAATTTAAAGGTTTTAGTGGCCATGTTTAAAAAGTACAAAAAAATTGAGAAATTTAACAGTATAGTTCATTTAATTTTGGACAATACATCCAAAGTCATTTCAACAAGTAATCAATATACAAATTATTAACTTGATATTTTACCTTTTTGGTTAGTTTGTTTTTAAAGAGACCCTCTTACTCTGTTGCCCAGGCTGGAATTCAGTGGAATGATCATAGCTCACTGCAGCCTTGAACTCCTGGGCTCAAGTCATCCTCCTGCCTTAGTGTGCCATGTAGCTGGGACTACAGGCATGTACCAACATTCCCAGCTATTAAAAAAAAATATGTAGAGATGTGGTCTTGCTATGTTGCCCAGGCTGGTCTTGACCTCCTGGCCTCCAGTGATCCTCCTGTCTGGGCCTCCCAAAGTCCTGTGTTAACAAGCATGAACCATCACACCTGGCAATACGTTTCTAAAAAGTTTTTTTAAAATTTTTTAAATTTCTGCAATTTATTGGGGTACAAATGTTTAGATTACGTATATTGCCCTTGCCCCACCTGAATCAGAGCTTCCAGAGTGTCCATCCCTCAGATGGTGCACACTATACCCATTACGTGTGTGTACATACCCGACCCCTCCCCTCCATCTTCCTGACACCCGATGAATGTTATTACTATACATGCACTTAAGTGTTGATCAATTAATACCAATTTGATGGTGAGTAAATGTGGTGCTTCTTTTTCCATTCTTGGGATACTTCACTTAGTAGAATGGGTTCCAGCTCTATCCAGGATAATACAAGAGGAGCTATATCACCATTGTTTTTTTGTGGCTGAGAAGAACTCCATGGTATACATATACCACATTTTATTAATCCAGTCATGTATTGATGACTGGGTTGTTTCCACAACTTGGGTTGTTTCCACAGCTGTGCAATTCTGAATTGTGCTGCTATGAACATTCAAGTGGAAGTGTCTTTTTTTTTTTTTATAAAATGTCTTTTTGTTCTTTGAGTAAATACCCAGTAGTGGGACTGTTGGATCAACCTGGATGGAACTGGAGACCATTCTTCTAAGTGAAGTATGTCAGGAATGGAAAAACAAACACCACATTTACCCACTACTAAACTGGAACTAGTGGATCAAAACTTACGTGCATGTATGAAAGTAAAATTTAACAGAAATCAAGCAGGCAGGAGGGGGGAGGAGGGAATGGGTAAATTTATACCTAACAGGTACAATGCACACTATCTGGGTGATGGACACATTCACAACTTTGACTAAAACTGTACAAAAGCAAATTATGTAACCAAAATGTTTGTACCCCCATAATATTCTGAAATAAAAAGAAAAAGAAATGAAACTTGAGTTTTTTGGATTGGAACTAGTAGTGTCACTGTGAAGTCCTGAGTTTTGATAGATAGAGTGATAGATATTCAAAGAGTCTAAAGAGACATAACAATTAAGTGCAATGCATAATCCTGGATTGAATCATTCTTCAAAAATTGCTATAACTGGAACAGTTGTCAACTTGAATGGGGTATTCGGATGAAAAGAATATAAATGTTCTGAAAAGTTATAATTATTTCAAAATAAAGTTTTAAAATCATAAGAAATTTTACACAGAATAAACTCTCCTAATATTTTGAATATTATAATTTGAAATAGGCTGATATATCCAAGTTAGTGTGTTTTAAAATATAGTTTTCTATTTTACTATGTGATTACATGTTCTAATTATACAACTAATTCCTGTAAGCATACTTATATAATTAAATGATATAATTACAGAGAGTAATTGCATAATTATTGTAATGACATAATTATAGTAACTACTCAATTGCAAAACATTCAATGCACAAGTAAAACAACCAAATTAATTGCTTTAATAAAATATCTCCTTAAAAGCCATTTTGAATTTTAAATAAAAATTTTATTTAGAGTTTAACTATGGCATATTTTTAAAACCATAAGATACAAATATAAATTTTAAATATGTTTAGTTCTTCATATATATTTACCGTTTAAAAACACAGACCTATTCAAGCAAAATATCAACCATTATTACTATTAAATATTTAAAGTGAATTGATTTCCTAACATTTATAAAACTGCCCAGTCCATTATTTTTTTTAATGTTTATTTCTAAGTAATAGAATGGAAACATGGAAAATGTTATTGAGAGTAAACTGTTTTGTTGTTTTTTCTTATTGGTTCTTATCAATGAATTCTCCATGTAACTAGAGATTCAAAAATATCTTTTATAAGTCTCAGGGAAAATAATAAATTCATAGTGTATATGCAAAAGTACATCCAAACTTTCACATTAGGTAATATATAAATCCCAAGATGAATGTTCTCAGAATATCCATAAATATGACATATTCATTCTATATTTAAAAGTTTTGATTTGGATTAACTTTTGAATGTATGTGTAACCATCAAATAATTGGCTCTTTTTTTCACTTTTGTTAACACATTGGCTCGTTTAGTCAATACCTTCCTTAGAGTAGCATTAGTTGAAAAGTGTTTTTAGAATTAGCTTTAAACTAGCAAATGCTAAGTATAGCCACAAGAATCTCAGCTTCCTTTCATAAAATTTATTTAGCCTTGTATTTTTGTGTCTTTCTTTTATTACAGATGCTGCTTCCTTCCTTTAATATTTGTCTGTTGGTTTAATTTTTAGGAAAAATACTTTTGTTCATCTTTTCATTTTACATGAATTCAAGACATTTATTTGGTCAGAGGTATTTATATCATAAATTCTTTTCATGTTGAATTCAGAAAGCCTTTGTTTAATGCTTTGTGAGAAACTGAATGAAGCAATCAGCAATATTTATTTGTATGAGAAATTTGGGGGATGGGAAAAATAGACTAGCTCTAGTATTCCTGACATCAGAGCACATAGACAATTACCCTCTGCCAATATTTGCATTTTGACATTAGACTAAATCATGACATGCATACTATTCTCTCATCTATTGAGCTTCCAGCTTCTGTGATAATGTGGTAGCCACTCTAGTTTCAGTTCTGAAAGAATAATTACTTTTACACACAAACTTGTTTTATTATAATTTTGTTTCCAAATGATTGTCATAATCAAAATTATAATGCAAGTTAAACTATTTGTCTGAAAATCTGGAATTTTTAGGTGAAATTTATATGTCATAAAATGGATCATTTAAAAGTGTTCAATGGCATTCAGTACATTGAACAACCACTAACTCTATATTCAAAACATTTTCATCACCAGTCAAATAAACCCAGTACCCATTAGACATTTACTCCCTCAGCCCTTGACAACCACCAATCTGCTTTCTGTCTTTATGGATTTATCTGTATAATTCATATAAATGAAATCAAACAATGTGTGACTTTTTATGTCTGGCTGATTTGTTTAGCATAACACAGAATGTTATCTGGGTTTCCATTATATCATATACATCATTGAATGAATATATAAGCTATTGTATTAAAGTTATTATACTGATTTTCATAGTAAAACATCAATGAAAATATTCTAGTTAATGTTTTTCTTCCATGCCATATAATTGTTTCGAAAAGAATGGTTAAAACCTGCCAACTTGCATCTTGACAATAAATTTCAAAACAAAATAAGCAATCATGTCAATGAGGCTTTTAATAACTGCTCATGATACAACAGAGTGTTTTAAATTATCATGAAGTAAGCACTTCATTTACATTTAACCAGGCGTGAATTGTATACTAATTAAACGATCACAGTGAGGAATACATCATCATGTGTTAAAAATACACAGACAAATCGTTCTTAATTAGAATTCTTATACAGGATTTAAAAGGGGGAGTAAAGATTGCATTTCACTTTTGAATTGTTTTATCAGGATGTGAATAGAAGATTTAGATTAGGGCTTGACAAACCACCACCCAAACAGTCCACTACCTATTTTTATAAATAAAGTTTTATTGTAACATACCCACATTCATTCCTTTGTACAATGTCTATGGCTACTTTTACATTATGAGGGAATTGTTGAGTAGTTGTGACAGAGAGTGTCTGACATGCAAAGGCTAGAATAACTGCTATTTGGTCATCTATAGAGCAAATTTGCCATCCCCTGTCTTAGATGGTTTCAGATCCCAATTTGTGACATACACCTGTTCTTGGATAGTTTAGAGCATCTATTGCTTTCCAGTGCACAAAATGGAAATTACATGAGGTAGCATTTTAAGTTCCTGGTAGATATAAGATATTCACATTATTCCTAATGCAGTATTTTGCTTATATGTTGTCTATGGCTATCTTTTTGTTTTTCTAATTATTTGACACTATTCAGATTTTGTCTATTGAAATTACTAAATATTACATAAATGTCTTCTATACAATGAACACAAACATGTCATCTTTAGAAATTATTATATAACAGGTGCTAATTGGGAGCCACAGGATACACTTATGAACAAGAAAAGTGTATTCCCTATCTAAATGGAACGTACAGCAACTATATCATGGCTTATTAACTACAAAGACTGAGAACAGAAAGGAGCAATAGGAGCACCAAGTAGTCATGGTACTGTATTAGTTTACCAGGACTGCCATAACAAGGTACCACAAACTGAGTGGCTTAAACAACAGAAATGTATTTTCTCATTGTTCAGGAGGCTGGAAGTCTGAGATCAAGGTGTTGGCCCACTTGGTTCCTTCTGACCACTGTGAGGGAAAAATCTGTTCCAGGCCTCTCTCCTTGGCTTGTAGATGGTCATCTTTTCCCTGTGCCTCCACACCATCTTCTTTCTGCCTGTGTCTGAACTTCCTCTTCGCACAAGGACACTAGTCATATTGGAATAGGGACTACTCTAATGACCCCATTTTAACGTAATTTAAAAAAGACTTTTCTGTAGGTCTGTAAGGACCTTGTCCCCAAATATGGTCCTTCTGAAGTAGCAGGAGATTAGTATTCCAACATATGAATTTTGGGAAGGATGCAATTCAGCCCCAAACATGTCACTACCGGGGATAAGGTAGAATTGGTCTAGGGAATCATTTCGGAGGAGCTGAGGTATGAGCTGGGATACAGAGATGAGTGTGTATTAACCCTTTGAAGGAGCAGGTGATGCATTAGAGGTGACTATACAAAAAGACTTAGACTTTAAAGAGAACATATGGTTCTCTAGGGAACTTCAGGATGTTTGGCAACACTGGATAGTAGTTGCTGGAGTCCCTTGAAAGAAATCAAGTCTTTGGAGAGACAACAATAGAAGCGGCAGTGGCCATATTCTAAGAGTTCTAAATCATGTGCAGATTGTTGCTGGAACTTGAAAGTCTAAGTTCTCAGCTTTCTTATTGATTCTGACAATTTTTGTTCAACAGAAAGTTATCTTAAAATTTTTCTTTTTTTTTTTTTTTTGAGACAGAGTCTCACTTTTGTTGTCCAGGCTAGAGTGAGTGCCGTGGCGTCAGCCTAGCTCACAGCAACCTCAAACTCCTGGGCTCAAGCGATCCTTCTGCCTCAGCCTCCCGAGTAGCTGGGACTACAGGCATGTGCCACCATGCCCGGCTAATTTTTTTTTTATATATATATCAGTTGGCCAATTAATTTCTTTCTGTTTATAGTAGAGACGGGGTCTCGCTCTTGCTCAGGCTGGTTTTGAACTCCTGACCTTGAGCAATCCGCCCGCCTCGGCCTCCCAAGAGCTAGGATTACAGGCGTGAGCCACAGCGCCCGGCCTAAAATTTTTCTTTTAAGGATTGTGTTTTCAGCATTGTATCTAAGAAAACTTTGTGTATCCCAAGGTCAAGAAAAATTTCTTTTATATTTTCCCTAGAAATTATGGAGTATTAGGTTTTACATTTAGATTTGTGATCCATTCTGGGTTATTTTTTATGTGTGAGGATTCATTATGTTGCATATAAATTTCAATTTGTCGCCCCACTACTTATTAAAAAGATTACCTTCCCTTCAAGAATCACCTTTGCATTTTTGTCAGAAATCTATTGGCCATACATATATGAGTCTATTGCTGGAATTTCTAGTTTGATTCATGGATCTGTATGTCCATCGTTCTGCAAATATCACGATGTTTATACTAAATTTTAAAAGCAGGTAATATGAGTTTTCCAACTTTGGTTTTTCTTCTTTCAGAACTATTTTAGCTCTTCTGATTATTTGAACTTTCAGTATACATTTTAGAATTGGCACTATTATTAACTATGGAATCATATTTTAGAGACACCAGAGTTTGTTAAATATTGGGGCCTCTTGCCAAACACTGTATTTTCCATCCAGTGTTAGCACTTGATAGTGGTGAAGAGCATCTTCCCTGGGAGCTTTCATTTGGAGGCATTAATTGGCCCATCATGTGTGCTACACAGTTCCTGTGTTTCTTGCCTAAGACCTAGTAGCATGTGTCAATCGTAGAAAAAATAGTGACCTTCATTAATGAAGGTTTTCATTAAAATCTATGTCTTTGGTGTTTCAATTTTAAATGTTTAATCTGTATTCCAGGATATCAACCTCTAGATTGTTTTTAGTCAAAATGCCCTTTACAAAACTGATCTACATTTCAAATCGAGATTATCTACACATAAAATGCAAATATATTTTAGTTGAGAGGGATTAAATCATTTCAGATAAATTAGCATAATCTTCTTACCTTTTAAATGTAATGCCAAGGGTATCATGATAAAATTGATACTCATATAATGCTGGTAATAGGGCATATTGGAATGAGTGTTTTGTAAACAAATTTGGTAAACCAAACAAGAACTCAAGCATACTTGTATTCGGTGATACATAATCTGACATCTGACAAAAACTGAAAAGCATATAATAATCTATACACACTATATTAGACATTGTCACACTATCTAAAATAATTTCTTTACTATCAAAAATTTATGGACTACTTTCAATATCTGGTTAAGTGTATCATATATAATATCATGTTTACAAATTTGGATAAATTGCCATGTAGTCAATAAATATGACAATTAAAAAGATTATGGAATTTTATCAGTAAATAATAACTTTGAAAAAATGAAATTTTATGAACCCTGGATAAGGCTATGATTAGTATATGTGGATATGGGCAAGGATTCAAAAATGAAAAATATAAACTGGTCTATTTAGGGAGATGGAATTATAGGCAATTTTTTTTTCTTAGAATACATTTATTATTTTTAAACCATAGCTTCTTAAACCTTAATATGCAGGTCAATTACCCTGGGATCTTGTTAAAATGCAAATTCTGATTCAGTAGGTGTGGGTAGGGTGTGGGTCTCTACATTTTACCAGCTCCCAACGATCACTCTTAGCCAGTGTCTAAACTCTATTAATTGGTGAGGTACAAATTGGAGAAAGGGAAGCATTATTATTATTATTATTATTATTATTTACCCCAGAAAGATTCCATTTAGTTTTCCACTTGGACAAAAAAAGTTGTTCTGGCCATGGTTTTGAAATGAACATCTAGAAGGTGAGGTAACCCCTCCCTAGTAATGATTAAAATATATTCTCTGTCAAAATATATTCTCTGTGTTGTCCCACACTTTATCACAAAGCCTGGAGAAGTTCTTGGCAGTGGCAGGTACTCAGTAGTAGCTGTGAAGTCAGTGAACAAAGAAAAAATTTACTTTCTTTGAATCTTAAACTTCCTGGCACCCTACTAACATCCGCCCACCCCCTCCCGGCCTTGCTGTCTCTAGCAGCCATCCCTCATTTCTCTTGGCTGGGAGAACTACCAGACTCCATTTTTATTTTTATTTTGTAGTTAAAGACAATATCCATGGTAGTCCTACTCCCTTCTCCATTTTTGCTTTTGCCATAAATCTTGCAAGCGGAGTTAGGACTGAAACTAGCTTTTACTTAATTGATACACAGTTTTTTTAAAAAAGGGGGAAAAGAGTCTCTCGGATACCCTTTGTTGTCTACAGTTACCTGATGGCAGGCACCTTGCCAGTTCTTGTTTGCTGCTGTGTTCTCAGTCGTAAAGTATTTTCTTTTCCTATTTAGCAGTCATTAAATAAATTTGGAATGAATGGTGAATGAATTAATAGTCATACCGATTTTATGATTATTTAAGTTTTAAAATATTTTGTTCATCATGGCTTTTGCATTAATTCTGATCTTTAAAAAGATTGCATTTAATATGATTTATATTGATTCCCCTTTTTGTTTTGTTTTGTGTTGTTTTGTTTTTTGGTGTCCTAAATGTTGCACAAAAGCAACTGACTTACTTGCCTCCCCTAGTTCTGGGGCTGCATTTTACAAAATGCAACATCTGCCATTGAATTGTTAAAGTCTTTTTTTAAAAAGCTTTTTTTTTTTGTCAGCAATAGTTCAATGTAAAAATATTTAGCTTCTTAAGGCATTTAATGAGAATTGAGATTTTGATTTGTCAGTCTGAACATGACACAATATAGGAAAGTTAAATACTACCTTGATTATTGTAACAAAACAAACTAAACAAAAATGGAGGTGGGGATAATAATTAACTAATGCTTTTCTGTTTCATGAGCTCAAATGATGTCATTTCATTTGAAGAGCAGTCAGGGGCAGATAGTCAGCACTGTTCACATGGCAAGGGAATATGTTTCTCAAATCTCCTTTTATATGTAGGTATAAAATTTCAAGAGTTTGCTAGCAATCAGTAAGTGTAATGGTAAAACAAAATGAACAATATTTATTTGCACTGTTGTTTTTATGAAAAAGTCTTGGGAGGAGGCTGCTTAAATTTATTCGATGAATCTGAATATGCAAACTTAATTTAGGTCTGGGATATCTGAGTCCCTTGAGTTTCCTCAATCATTGTGCTTTCTCTCCAGTTTTCATCACTCTGTTTACATTTTCTCTTATCCATGAAGGGGTGGATATGGGAACACAAAAGGTGAAAAATTAACAAAATTCCAAGCCATTTAATAACACTAATGGCACTTTGTATCCCAGTAGCTCCTTCCTACACTCTGCAGACTGATTTTTTTTTTTTAGTCTAATTATCCACTATGGTAGAAAGCTTATGTTATTTATAGGTTAAGGTACATGCAGAAGGATGTTAGGATTGCAAATCACCAATCCTGATCCCAAAACTTTGTTATGGTTAGTAAAGCTTTGTGATCTTTAAATAATAATGTCAATAATTTCACAAATCTCATAAGCTTTAGGAATCTTAGATTAAAACTTATTAGGAAATTAAATACCGTATGGAATCCCAGTTTACTGATAAAAGTATATGCCAAAGTTGTAAACAGGTGTATATATTCTTCTAGTGCTGGCATGGAAACTTTCATGGAAAATTTTTTATAATTAAAAATCAAGAAAATTGTTCCTAGACTGCTAGCTATATTATTCAGTAGCAATTAAGGTGTTCCACATTATGCTTTCTAATGCCATTTGGCATACATTCATACATAATGAAGAACATTACCTGCAATTGCACATCACGCCATTTAAAGTCTGCATACATTACATACGCCATATGCTGAAAGTAAATGATAATACGAATTCAGAATCAGGCTGAGGATAAATATCAAATCCTATTTGAATGTCATGACATAGGTCTCATACATGAAATTCCCTGACTTCCTCTCACACTGCCCCAAAAACCTGGAAAAAAGTCATCAATAAATTAGGGACCTCCTTTAGAGAAACACACACATCCACACATTTGGTGCCTGTAACCTCTTTTATACATATAATCGACTCTCTCATTATTTATGACAGTTATGTTCTATAAAATCAGTGTGAAAAATAAATTACTGAATACTGAACCATTGCTCCTAGGGAAAATGTAAGGTTAGGTTTCTGGAAGCCTCTGATGCCAACGTCTTAATCAAATGATGAATACACAACATTGTTTTATGTGAGTTCCTGTCAAAAAATACCTATTTTATATATATATATATATATATATATATATATATATATATACACACACATATATATGTGTGCATATATATAGTTGATTTGTTAACATTGAACTCATGACCAACAACAATATAATTCATGACCAAATGGAGCATGAATTTTCTCCATAAAGCACATTTCAGCCTTCTTGAGCTGAGAAACACTAGACAGCACTTCACCACTATGCTTTGCGGTCATTTTAAACAGCAAAATTGCCAAAGGAAAAAAAAAAGCACAAAAATGAGAAAACAAAAGTATCACTAAGTAGACAATGAACAGGACACTTCTTTACAATGTGAGAACTGAAATAAGAAGGAGGAGCATCACTTTGCTTGACCTCCGGTTGGAAGACAGGGGTCAGAAGGCTCAAGTGTTCACTGCTCTGTGCATGTCCAGAAAAGTGCTATGAGTATTGATTTTGGGGTTATAAACAAGTTTTAGCAAGTAAGCACATTTGCAGATATGGAATCTGCAATAATGAGGATCCACTGGATATATTTATATACACGTCCTTCTAAAAATTGTCATATTGAGATATTCTATTTGGAGACCACCACTGATAGTTCTTAAAGGACAGCTACTCCCAGGGGACCTGGCAGAAAGGTGCCAAATCTCCAGCGTCAGTAGAGGAAAGTCATCTTTTCCAGAGAAGGACTCATATAAGCCTACCCAAAAATACTGATGGTAAACACATATGTTTGTAGAGATATGGGTTGTATAAACAAAGCTGGAAGGGGCCTTAGAATTATATAATTATTTTTAAACAGGAAAGAAGTCCAGGGTCATATGGTTAGTGACCAGCAGAGTGAATACCAGAATGCAGAACTCCATTCTTCCGGGGAATTTTCTTTTCAAAACTACCTGAAATTCCAAAGTCATGTTCTTTTGAGCCACTGAGATTTTCATGTTAATAGCTTGCTGCTCAGGAACATAGACATATTCTTTTAGTGTCATCAATAAATATATTGGTATTTAAAAGTCTGTGCTAGTAATAACAGTGAGATGTAAACACTCTATGTATCTGGCTGTCCTAATTCTCTAATCTGGCATCCATTAGCAAATAAACAACTTGCTAATAAAAGCAGTGAAAAGCACTTTTTGGCTTTTTAAAAATTAGAGCTCTATAACTAGCAAATCATTTGCAAATGCAAGGATTATATTTTCTGTATTCACCCTTTTGATAAATAAATCTGATAATTTTTTTACACAGAGGAATAATATGAGCATATAGAGCAAACAAACACAAGCTCTCATGACCTTAGCCTTAGTTTTGTTTGACTCCCCAGAAGTCAGATTTTTTGTGACTTCCAGCAGAGTTCTCTAGGTAACATAATTTTTGATAAGAGTATAAATAGTCAAGATTAATTGACCATATGAAGCTGGAACAATAATAAATTATGAATCACCAAATCAATTTGAGCAAATATCTCCCTTCAGACTTCTCTTGGCCTTCATTTGAATGAAAAATTAAACTATTTCTTTTTCCTGTCTTCCCTTCTATAATGAAACCCGCTGTTTCATAAACCCCTACTGAAATTGGAGGCACAGACCAGTCCAAAGAATATGGCAAAACATATCCTTCTGCCAACTAATCACAGCAGCACTACAAGCTGTATCCTTTAGTGTTCAAAGGAAATGACAGTAGGAAAAGCTGCACTGGCCGGGGGTTGTACCCATATTTACATGATCTTGATGCCAGCAACCCAGATGAAAGCAATATGGAATCATTTCTTCTGACTTCCCTCCTACCCTGAGGACAAAACATTTGTGTCTCTTAAAATAGCCATATCTCCAAATTGCATATCAACGGGCAACTGCATTTTCACATCCCAAAATATTGTAACTCAATCAATAAATGTTTCACTCTAAAATTCAGAGCATCTGTATAGCATATCCTTAACCATCAAGCAATTAGAATTCCTCTCTTTAAAACTGTCTCTAGTTTATTTACTCGCCTAGCTTCTTCCTCCTACTGAGCAAACAGTAAAAGTTATCAGTGCCCAAACAGGGAAAAGTTGTAGAGGCTCTTCTGTTTCTTTCTCTCCATAGAAGTCATCATTTTGTTTTTGACCATTTGGGAGGTTAAATTTCACTTTTTTCTCAGTACTAAAATGAGCACCAGCTCCCACTTCTCACAAGCAATCCAAAACTCTTGGTCAGTCCAAAGAGCTTAGATCACATTGTTAGCCTTTGATACTTTATCAGGAGTATAGTAAGCACTATTACAGTGAATGTGGAAGAAAGATTGCATTTCCAAATTGTCCCATTTCCAATTTATTCTTGCCTTTGCATAATCAAAAAGTGAATCTAATAATCACTGCTCTGTTTCTTGTGTTACTGCTTTCACTTTCAACGCTGTTTTTCTTTTCCCAATAACAAATGACCTTCATCAGGTTTATCTGGTGAAATTTAGCAATTACACCCTTTATCTGTACAATAGAAATAGTCAAACTTAGATTATAGTCCACTGTAGAAGAAAAAAAAACCAGTTAAACAAACAAAGCAACTCATGTCAACTAAAGATGCTTATATTTTCCCAAAGTTTTGTGAAATCAGTATTCATATGGAAACTGAGTTCTAAAATCCTCCATACCTAATAATGCTAGGTCCTTTTCTGACCCATATTGTAAATTACTGAAACCTCTCAAAATTCCTATTTAGATGACACTTCTAGAAAATATAATGATATAACACATTTTTAAAATGAGCTTTTTTATTTTCTTAAATAGTATGCAGAGACTAGAAGGGGTCAATATTTTAAGAAGCACTCTAATACGAATATATGAATATTTACACCTTTATGTTTCTGTCTTATGCAAAGCCCTAAAGGAGAAAAAAAATCAAGAAACTAAATTAAGCAATGATATTGCAAAGGTTTTATACTGAGAGAAAGACTGATGGGGTCTATTATTAGTTCTCCAGGTCTGTTCTGTTACACATCCATCATCAACTTCCTCCCAGCCCCAAATCATCAGAAAAGCCTGTTATACTAGCGAAGCTAAGTTCATCAGGCTTGACTCTGAACAGGAGCACACTGCACCACCTTGGAAGAGTCTCAATAGTTCTCAGAAAGGGGACAGTGGGAGAGATATTTACAGGGATATAGGCCCCAAATGGGTGATTTTAAGGTGGTTTTCACAAGGCAGATAATTGGCTTGGATTGGGCAGTGGTTATACCATAATGGCTTTATATTTTAGGCACAGAAAAAATTTGTATTGTGGAGTAAGCTATTTTGCTTGATAAGCAAGTTACTTCACTTGTTGTACAGTCTGATATTCCTAGAATATATATTTCCTGGAGAAAGTATTTAAGTTATTTTTGCTTAGCCCCAGAATTATTTAGCCCAGGAATAGGAAAGTAAGTTGGGTCTCAGAATTTCTTAGCATAGGAACAAAAATTAAAAAATATTTCTAATTCTCAATTCTGCCTTTAAAACTCTTAGTTTTTTGTAAAACTTTTCCATTATACAGATTAAAAAACAGAAGCAACAACAATGTGATGACCAGCTAACTAAGCAATTGAAAATATGTTACTCATAGGAATTATTTTAGACATAATTCCCAATTCCCAGTGCAGTGTTATGTCCATTAATTTTATACAGAAGAAATTAACTTTTATTATAATTTTAATTAAAAATCTAATCTAGTTGTGACTAAAGTACAGGTGGCAATAATAAAACTTAGGCTACAAGACAAACATCCATTTGATCATCCAGAGGCTAAGACTGTAATTTCTTATCCTGGGTATTTGTTACAGAGAGCTTAAGCAATTATTGTAAAGGATTTCAGAAAATTCTGCATAAGTTTCAAAATCTCAAAGAAAGAGCAAAGCTATCAAAGCTATCAAATGTGCACACAGTTGAAAGAATACCATAACAGTGAAGATATTGGTGCATGCTATAATCTAGAGAGTGGAACTTGTCTAAGATATACCCTAAATCCGGAGTTACCATTAGTCTTTGAAGCACCTAGGTGGGCATTAGTTATCAGTATCTTCTTGGGTAGACTCAGCCCTTCAAAGCTCCCAATTGTAGGGTATAAAGCACGGGCTGGAATTTAGTGCCATCAACTCATTGGCCAGACATTCTTGTATAAGACAGAGTCTGCATAATATACAGTCGCGTGTAGTTCAACGACAGGAATACGTTCTGAGAAATGCATCATTAAGTGATCTTGTCATTGTGAGAACACCATAGAGAGTACTTAAACAAACTTAGATGACACCTCTATATATTTGTATGTGGTGGCTCTACCTAAATCAAGAATCCTCACCCTCCAAAGTCCACTTGTTGCAAAGAGTATTTGACCAAAGAAAAGGTATAAATGGAATTACGACATGCTGTTTAGAGTTCCTTTGCTATTGGTGGCGAGGGGTTGAATGTTTCTGAATATTTCTATTCATGTGTCTGGTAAATAGCATTTGGAAAAGATTTGTATCAGGTTTTATTTTATGCATTTAAATAGGCTTGCCAGTATATCATAAGACATATGATCCTTAGTTCTAAAGACTACAAACTATAATTGTTCTGTCTACTTTCCAGTTACTGGTCCCATGCAAGCTCTATTACAATGAATGTGACAGTGAACATTTGGAAGAAAAACTATTGGAAGAAAAAAGTTAATACATTTTCTGGGCTCTTTGGAGCCTAAAATCATAGATAATTCTAACACACCTGAAGTTAGTCATTTTCCTTTTATGAAGCAATCAAAATTCAAGATTCTGTGTGTGTGTGTGTATATATATATATATATATATATATATATATATATATACACCATTTGGATTTCTTAATTTCTCTTTATTACAACTATAAGTGAATTATAGGAGAATTCATATTTAATGTTCCAGTATTGCTTATTATCATTTTATAGGTAATCTCCTAAGATGTTATCATCATCCATCCATTCAGTATCAAAAAATATTTAAATGGCATCCAGTCCTTCAACTGAAATAAAACATCATATTTTTAAATTACAATCTTCTAGAGACCAAAGAATTTGTATCTCTTGGTTTCCAGGAAGATAAAACAGAAGCTTTATATAGAATTGATTCTATGGCTACAGAGAATGTAAATAGTTTGGAGAAAAGATTTCAGTATCATATGACAAAGTGTTCAGATGTATCACTTATTCAATTTCCTTTTTTATTTACAACAATTGGATTGTCTGTCAACTAGTGAGAAAACATTATCACTACCTTTCAATTTACCTGTGAAATGAATCACAGTTCAGATAATTATGACCTAAATAAATTGATGCTTGGCTCTTTTGATGGAAGAAGGCCATGCTAAATAATATTTTAGCAGGAGGTCCCTTGCTACAAGTATGCAGTTTGTCATTTCAAGGGTTATCTGATTTTAGGGAATAGTATCAGGAAATCTCTGGAATCCAATTTAAGACATTTAACAGGGAAGCTACGGATGATAGTTAAAGCAACAGAAATTCTCAAAGGTGTTTTTTTTTTTTTAACTGGTACCAACTCTTTATTTGAATAGCTGAATACTCACATCCTTCTCCATAATCTGTGGAAGGAAATTGAGGAAGATTAACACAGAGATTTGTGGTAGGAGGAAAGTGCACTTTCATTCCAGAATCAAAACACATATGCTTGTATGTTGAAATAGTACATAAAAAGTAAATAAAGAACATGACAAAATGAAAGGAAAACATTTTATTTTACCTATCCTTCTAATAAAAATGAATCCTGGACAAAATACATAAGTGATCTATCAGAAGACTCTAAAAGGAGGAAACAAGGCACGTTAGCTGGTGACCTCAGGACTTGAAGTAACAATCCAATGATGATATTCCTGGGCCTTACTTGCCTCCTATATAGCCCAGTTCATGTGGTAGTAAAGCACATAGCCTGGAAACTACCCAACTAGCACAGACCCTCCCTCCCCCCCAAAAAATAGCCTTGAGAAAAATCCAGTCTTTCTAAACAGAGGATCAGGGAAAGGCTAGCTGAACAGACTATGCCCCCCCCCTTCCGTTCTTGAGACAAGCACCATGAAAATAGTCATATCCATCTCCTATCCCAATAATCACTGAATTGACAGGATAGGTTTCCACCTTCTTCCTCATGTTCCAGTTACCAAGATGTAGCCCTCACCACAGAGCTGGTGGGTGGACCTCTGACTTCCAGTCCTCTCAGCCTATCAAGGTCGGTGCCTCTTGCCACAGAGCCTGTGGATAGAATGATCACTTTCACTCCCTGCAGTAACAAAGAGTCACTGCTCCCAGGGAACTTGTGAGCAGAATGCCCACTTTGGCAACCCCACATCCAAGCCAGCGTGGAGGAGACTGGGGTGGAATCCTGTCTTCTGGGTAACACACAAGTGAGGCAGACCATAAATGTATTGCAACGTCTTAGTACACACTAAATTGACAATTGAACCATAGCTTAAACAAATGAACCAGGATTTCTGAACCTAATAATAAGTTGACTACCTGTTCAAATAGAAGGCTTAAATAGGATCTAGTGTTATAACACAATACTCAAAATGTCTAAGATAGAGTTCAATAGTACTTATCACATGAAAAACCAAGATAATCTCAACATGTATGAGAAATTACAATCAATAGATGCCAATGCTGAGATCTCATGAATGTTGTCAGGAGAGGAAAAACTGTGTTACAATGATGAGCATCTTCTAAAATTTCAGTATTTTCACATAACAAAGGATTACTCTTTACTCATGCTCCATAAACATTGCCTGTTGTTTAGGAGCTTTGCTCCACACCTTTTGTTTTTTAATCTGAAATGAGGCTGATGAGGCAGCCACTATAGATGCCAGAAGGAAAAACAATGAAGCCACTGCACACTGGTTCTTAGGCTTGCACCTGAAGTGACACTGCTGCTCATATTGTCATTGGCCAAAACATGAGATAAATTTACCTACTTTTAAGGTGCAGGAAGTACAATCTTTCCAAGTACTTGGGAAAAAAACATGATTTGGCTACTGAACAAAATAACATTAAAAAGCTTGTTTAAATTTCTTAACCATATTGCAAGTGAAAAGTCTCTTCAAAGTAAAGACCATTTCAATAATAAAAATACAAATGTTTTCTCTTTCTCTAATTATCATTCTACTTCAGCAAAAATCATATGAGGGGATTTTCAGTAAAGTAGATTTGAGTGGTTTAAAGAGAAAGTCTGACTCTTTAAACACTAATAAACCTATAAATATATATACTATATATAATTATATACTACATATACATATACATGCATATAAATAAATATACATAAACAGTATAGAAATTTACATGATGCTTACTGTGGTGGACTGAATGTTGTATCTTTCCAAAATTCATATGTTGAAGCTTAATCCCCAACGTGAAGGTATTAGAAGGAGGAGTCACTGGGAGAAGATTAGGTCATGAGGTGAGCTCTTATGAAGGGGATTAGTGTTCTCATAAAAGAGACTCCAGAGAGCTTTCTCATTCTCTTTCCACCAAGTGAGGGTACAGCAAAAAGATAGTATCTATGAATCCAAAAGTAGGTGACATTAAATCTGCTGGCTTCTTGATCTTGGACTTACAGCCTCCAGAACTGTGGGAAGTAAAATTTTGTTGTTTACAAGCCACCCAATCTATGATACTCTGTTATAGTAGCTCTAAGACCATTATAAACCTCTCAACAAGCAGAATTTGTGTGTATCCAACCTTACTGGTCCCTGACTTAGTGGTCTGTCATGGACAAGTGTTATCACTAGTGATGGAAATGCAATTCTCTTCTTAAGATTATATTTTATGTTGAATGATTTAGTTCAAAAATTTCATTTTATTATTTTTTCAAATAAATAACATACTTTACTGAAGAAGAAGAAAATGTTGGTAAGCATAAAAAAGAAAAAATAGTATATACAATTATGCTACATGGATGTTAATATTGCTTGCTTGCTGTATAAACCTTAGACTTTTCTTCTTTGATTCAGCATAAGGCTTGCCTTGAATAGATTTTGAATAAATGAACAAATAATATTCATTTTTAAATATATACATTTAAATAAAAATGGAAAGATACCTCCAATTGGAGAGCAATTGAGGATTCCTCTCTAATATAAATCACTAAATTTTAAGGTTTGCTACCAAAAACATACAATGAGATGCTTTTAAAAACAAACAAAAAGATAAGTCTTTAGGTAAATTAATTTGTCATATTACATCATCAATTAAAATATTTGAAATGATTATTCACATATGAAAGCTTCCAAGAAGTCCTATATTAAGGAAACCTGCTTAATCTTGTTTAACTCAGGATTTCCCAACCTCATTGGAACACAGAATATTTTCCTACAGATCAGCTGAATTCTAGAAATACCAGTCATCTCCTCTTCTCTCATATTCCCACCATAAAAATCTTAATCTCCTCAATACCCTGAAATAGGAAACTTATGCCCTCTTTGACATCTTGTACTCTGTAGCCACTACTGTTTGGATCAACTACAAACTTCTGATCTAAGATGGGCAAATCAGAAACTGTCCAAAAATATTAGAATTTAGACCTAGTCACTCATTTGTAAAACTTTGGAAAATCAAGTGTAAAAACTTGGAGATTGAGGCCAGTATTTAAGGACAACCATGATGGACAAGATGCAAGTAGATAAATGAACTGAAACCTTATTAGAGAAAGACAGAGAAAGAGAGACAGAGGGAGTTACCTGACAACAACATAATTCTCCTGAACCTACTCACAATCTAATTCCAAAAATCCCTTACATATTTTTATTCAACATAGTGTTTGAGTTCATTTTTATCAGTAAACACCACTACTGTCATCATTCTTAATGAATGCATGATATTACACCTGTAAATGCCATAATTTATTTAAGCTACTTCAAATGTTTTAACATTCAGGTATTTTCTAATATACTTCCTCTTTCTGGACCAGTTCAGTTAAAAAAAAAAAAAGACCTAAACCCTCGGGCTACTTGTCTCTTATGCCTCTGTGCTTCTCTGATCAAGATGGGGCATGTTGGAACTTCAGAATCTTACCTGCTCTGATGCAGCAAGCCTTAAGCACTCGTTGTCATGGGCAAATAGGGAGTCTCTCCTGTACTTACGGATGTACCTGTATTATCTGAGACTCTCAGGCTTAGTGCTGATATGCTAAAGAGTTGAGAAAATCCCCGCTGTCTCAAAAAAGCCAGGTTTTCAAGCTTATTTTCCTGCTGCCAATTTAAACAAACAAATAAAATATTGTATTTGACAGTCAACGCTGAAAAATAACTTCCTTGTTTTCGAGGGTGATCATTGAAACATAGAAAGCCATGTCTTCAAAGGTGGCAGAGAGTGGAGACAGGGAAGTCTCTAGAACAACAATGTTTACAGGTTATGGAAATACATCTGAATTATTTTTAAGTATTGCCTTCATTATATGTAATTTATTACAGCTTTGAAGCAATATATCCAGACAAAAACGCAAAACAAGCATGAAAAAATGACAAGAAAGAAGAATATAAAGCAGCAAGGTAAAGCAGGCAAACAACCACCATAATAATATGTTTAAATTGAGAGAAGAACATGTATTAAAAATAAAATAAATGTTTGCAGGGGAAATAAATAATATACAGAGGGCTATATTATTAGTAAATATTGTAATATTTAAAATACATCGGCAAACAGCTTTAATGCTGATATTCAAGTGTTTTTTTCAAACCCGTAAGAATAAATTAATGGAACTTGATATTCTTTATGACAGAATAGAGAGATACAAGTCCAATTCCATTGTCAACTTGAACATCTTCATAGATAGAAGCCAAGAAAGGTTTTTAAAGTAAGGAACATAACCCCAGGTTATGATTACATTGTCTTCCAGTAAAACATACGTGCATGCTTTGGGAAAGCAACATTTTATCTTCCACCATCATGAAAGTGTCAAGAGACCTTTCTTAAAAAGATGCTAAGCCTCTGGCAGGCTCAAGAATGAGATGCTTAAAAGCCCATATCACTACTGTACTTTAGCTCTTTCAATCTTTCATGTGCAGATCCCACAGTGTATTTTTCAGTAATTTTGCAACCTGTTTTTGTATCCGCATGCACTAACAACTGCTCCAGATAATGTTAAATTTAAAATAGATTTAACCTTGCACATCTCATTGATGCTACAGTGTTGCTTTTTTTTTATATAATGTAGTCAGGCCTCTCTTCTTCTATTTAGCTCTTTACAAACACAGGGTCAAGTGAATTCCTACACCTGGAGGAATAATAAATTATCTTGTGTCATGTTTGCCTGATTCCATAGACAGCATTGTACTGAAGTGCATTGTGTTAAAGAAGAACCTAGACTAGGCTGGCTATGGATATGGCTTTATTACTGATATACTGAGCAGCTTTAACCACTTTATTTTAGCCAATTCATTTACTCATACATTCATTCATTCCTTCATTACTTTATTTATTTGATCTTCTTTTTTGAGCTGAGTCAAAAAATATAACCTTTCTCCGCCAAACTTTTAAGCCTGAGGAAGGTCTCCAACATCAGATTATTAGAGATGGCAGACTCTAGACTCTGAAACTTGGTGCTGAAAACGTATTCTCCATTAAGTTTCTTACATATTTACTGAATTGGCTAAAATTTCTCCATCCTTCTGTAAACCCTATAATTTCTTTACACCTGAAACATCCTTAACATTTTAGTGATAATTCATGTCAGTTTCAATCTCAGGATGATATTTTTAAGATGATATATAAATAGTAACTATTCATATCTTAAAATATCTGGTACAATATCTAGCCCATATACTACAGTCAAGGCTCAAGGAAAGAATGCCTTTGCTAGATTAAAATGTAAGTACAATTTAAAATCTAGGTCTAAAAATTTCAGGGAATATCTGTATTTTAAAGCTTCTGAAAGTGATCTGTGTAACCAGAAATACTTGTACCCCCATAATGCTTTTAAATAAAGAAAGCTTCTGAAATTACAATTTCATATAATTAAATAATTCTCAGTTTAAATAATTAAATTGTCAAAGGACACATGCTGAGAACTATTCAATTTCTAAACTTTCTGAATTGGGGTCTGGAGAATAAGTAATTGAAGGAGACCAAAAAAAGGGTCATGACGTTTCGATCATGACATGGGGTATTGTACACAAATTCAAAATGCTGTAAGAATCATAGAATGGGTTTGGTAACTCTAGTTCCAATAGATCTGTGCCAGTGGTACAAAGGTCAGCACTAATTTAGGGGAATATTTTAGAAGTTGGTTGTAAGAGATTAGAAATCTAACATGAAGTTAGAATTTAAGAGCCTCTAAATTCCATTATAAAACCCAAAATGCAAGTCAGGTTTATTATTACAGTTTTTGACCCAGAATATAAATTATATTAACTTAACCATTAACATTTATGCTATGAGTGGAGCCTAAATGTGAGCATGAAATAATGCAAATGCAATATTAAAGTAAAATAAAACTCAAAGCTCAGTCTTTCAAATGCAAGTTTAATTAAGAGAATAAATCAGACAAATGGATTAGATTTCACCTCAGTGGCTAACTTTCAATATGGCTTTATCTTCTAACTTTGCTCAAGAATTGGATGCCAAAAATATTAATGGGCTATTGATTTACTTTTTAAGTAGAATTTAACTTTTATATTAAAATTTTTTTTAAATATATTCAGAGTTCAGAATCATTCATTTAAGATATCTGATTACACCTTAAATTACTCTTTTCATACTGTTCAACACATATTGAGACAATATTTTGTTGGTATAATTTATTGTTCTTATTTATTTTACCTTTTTAAAATTTTTTGTTTGGGAGCACTTCAGAGGGGAAGTGCATAACTCTAACCCTTATTAGGGAGAGCCAAAGATATACAATGTAACCAAAATGTCAAAAAAAATAAAAACAACTTTTTATCGGGTGGTGGGCAGGTGGGAGGGGGGAGGGGGAAACGGGTGTATGCTTCCATAACATGTGTGGTGCACACCACCGGGGGATTGGACACATGGGGGGAGGGAGGGGCAGGGGCAATATTTGTAACCCTAACAATATTTGTACCCCCATAATATGATGAAATAAAAGGAAAAAAATTTTGTTTGAGTTAAATTTATATTTATTTTTTAGTTAATCACACACACACAAATTTTGTTATTCCACAATTAGTCTTAGTTGTCCACAACAATAAAATGTCAAGGAAAATTGATCTCAACTTAATCTTGAGACCACATACTCAGAAATATATTTAATTCAAGTGATATGAGAAATAATGTCAATATACTATAGTAGGTAATCATGGCCTTTCAATCCAGGCACAACAGGATTTATATTCTGACCCAAACTTACCATTTCCTCATCTACAATATCTGAATGTCTTAAAATAACTTTTGTAAGGAACAAACAAGAAAAGTGTTTATTGTGCACTATCTGGATGATGGGCAGACTTATTACCTTGACTCAAGCATTACAAAAATGATCCATGTAACCAAAGACATTTGTACCCCCACAATATTTTGAAATAAAAAAAGAAAAAAAGGGGGAAAAAAAAAAGAAAATATCTAAAGTGCTGAGAATATTTCTAGGCCCACAATACAGAATGCATATCAGTAATAAATATTATTTTCATTACCATCATTAAACTTTCTCCGAGAGAACACTCAGAACTTTCTCATTATTCCTCATAGTCCTTTGTTTATTATTATTATAATTGGAGATAAGGTCTCACTCTAGAGTGCAGTCACATGATTATAGCTTCCTGAAGCCTCAAACTTCTGTGCTCAAGAGATTCTCCCACCTCAGCCTCTAGTAGTTTGGACTACAGGTGTACCCAGGTGAATTTTTAAATTTTTGTAGAGACAGGGTCTTGATACATTGCCCAAGCTGTCTCGAACTCCTGGGCTCAAGACAGCCTCCTGACTTGGCCTCCCCCAAAATGCTGAGATTACAGGTGTGAGTCACTACACCTGGCCCTCACAGTTTTTTGCATCATATATCAAACCTCCAGGTCATCTGAACTTCTGGAATCTTATCCACTTACTAATAGGTTGATCAGCTTTTCTGACTCAATCTTCCACCCATAAAAATCTCTTTTACTGTATTTTTGATTCCTTAATATGTCATCCATCTACTGTGTCCATCTATACTGTATCAACAAATAATTCCTGTATGTTCTTTAGTATGTTTAATGAGGGCCCACAAAAGACATGTTCAAGCCCCGATCTTCAGAGCATGTGAATCTGATTTTATTTGGAGGTAGGGTCTTTGCAGAGGTAATGAGGTTAAGAATCCTGAGATAGAGAGATTATCTGAGATTATCTGGGTTGGCCCTAAATCCAATGACAAGTGTCCTTATAGGAATGAGGCAAAAGAAAATTTGACAGAAGACAAGGAGGCTATGTGGCCACACAGGCAGAGATTGAAGTGATACCACCACAATGAAGCCATGCTGACAGCCACCTGATGATTAGTGATGCTGAGCATTTTTCATATACCTGTTGGTCATTTGTATGTGTTCTTTTGAGAAATTTATATTCATATCATTTGTTAATTTTAAAATCAGATTTTTTTTTGCAGTTGACATGTTTGAGTTCCTTATATATTCTGGTTATTAATTTCTTATCAGATAGTTTGTAAATATTTTCTCTGATTTTGTATGTTGTTTCTTCACTCCACCGAATTTTTCCTTTTCTGTGAAAAAGCTTTTTACTTAATAGAATCCCATTTGTCTATTTTTGCTTTTGTTTCATCTGATTTTGAGATTTTATACAAAAAATATTTACCCAAACCAATATCCTGAAGTATTTCCCCAATGGTTTCTTCTAGTAATTTAATACTTACAGGTACTACATTTAAGTATTATATTCATTTTAAGTTGATTTTTATATGTGGTGAGAGATAGGGATCTTGTTTCATTCTTCTACATGTGGATATTCAGTTTTCCCAATACCATTTACTAAAGAGACTATCCTTTCCCCCAGTGAGTGTTTTAGGCACTTTTGACAAAAATGAATTGGCTGTAAATACATGGATTTATTTCTGGGTTCTATATTCTACTCCATGAGTCTGTGTGTCTGTTTTTATGCCAATACCATGCTGTTTTGCTTACAACAGCTTTGCAATACATTTTGAAGCCAGGTAGTGTGAAGTCTACATCTTTGTTCTTTTTGCTCATGATTGCTTTGGCTATTTGGCTTTTTTTCTTAATTCTGTACAAATATGTTTTTTTTCCTATTTCTGTAAAGAATGTCATTGATATTTTGACAAGAATTTTCACAGATCACTTTGGGTAGTATGGACCTTTTAACAATATTAATTTTTCAGTCCATGAACATGAGATGTCTTTTGATTTACTTATGTTCTTTTTAATATATCCCCTCAATGTTTTATACTTTTCATTATAAAGATCTTCCACTTTTTTGGTTAATTTATTCTCGGGTATTTTATTCATTTTTCATGTGGCTATTTACAAATGGGATTGCTTTCTTCATTTCTTTTTCAGATGGTTAACTGTTGATGTACAGAAATACTACTGATTTTTGTATGTTGATTTAGTGTCCTGAAATTTTGCTGAATTTGTTTATCAGTTATAACAGTGTTTTTTGGTAGAGTGTTTAGGTTTTTCTAAATATAAGATTATGTCATTTACAAACAAAAATTGTCCCAATTTTTGAACAATGCAAATAAGATATTTTGCCTGGTTACTCAACTATTATTAAATTGTTAATATGAATTAAATTGTTAATATGAAGTAGAGAATAACTATTAGGAAAAATTAACTATTAGGAACTATGAAGATAAATAAGGTAGGCTTCTAAAGTAACTAAAGCCTTACAAAAAGCATGTGGATGGGGATTTAACATGAAAAGGAAGAATTTAAAAACTAATCTAATAAGATAGAGCATTGCTGCTTTTCAGCATGGGAAGAAACTGTATGAAAGAAAAATGCAGTGAAAATTAAATAGCTCAGACACCAGGAAATTTGTTTTTTATGTGAAGAAAAGAATATTTTAAGTGAGAATATGTATCAGAAAGCACTTCCTCTTAAATAGCTCCCAATGTGTTTAATACTTACTCATATTAATAAGTAAAGTGGATTCTAAAAAGTAACAATTGTTAACACTAGATAACTAGAAGAGGAGAAATTATTTAATTAGAACATATATAATAACAATAAATGGTCATAAAATTAGGACTAAAATGTATACATTGTGTTTGTATGAATGGAGGTATTTTAAGGGAGAGAGAGAGAGAGAGAGAGAGAGAGAGAGAGAGAAAATGCAATGATAAAAAGTAAATGAAAAGGCTATTTTTAACATCATTTTCCTAAATTCAAGAAATCACTGTGTATAAATAGGGATAATGCTTTTAATACAAAGTTTCTATTGGTATTTTGGGAAAGATGTTGTGGAGGACTGTCATGTGCATTGTGGGATGGTTAGCAACATTCTTGATCTCTACTACTAAATCCAATATCATCTTTATCCTCCAACTCATGACAACCAAGTGTCTCCAGACATTGCCAAATGTTACCATAGATGGGGATAGGGAAGGCAACATTGCTCATGGTTGAGAACCATTGCTTTAATACAATATTCAAAATTTTAAAATATCAAAACAAACCAATTACCTTAACCATGGCATTAATTTTACTAAAACAAATAAACAAACAAACACTCAGATATTGCCTGTGATTTGTAAAGTTTACCGGGGAGATGAAATTAACCTTTACTTTTGGCACAGGTATTGAATGAAAAAATCTAGTTTGAAATTCAGTTTATTTTAATATATGATTCATACTGACCATTGTTGAAAAATGTATGTTTCATGATAAAATTTATAAAAAAGAAAAAAAATATACTTAGGAGAGATTCACCAGAATTAACATTCGGTATAAATCTATACTGGAAATAACATTTCTTATATTTTGATTTTTTTGGCTCATTTTGTCAAGTCTGATTAGTTTGCGATTACTATTATCTATTAATGTAGCTGAGGAAGAATTTATAATAAAAATAACAAAATAACAATATCATCTCTGAAGAATCACATTATTAGTATTATTTTCAATTTTGTTTTCTTTTCAGGAATTTATTTAATCCACTTCTTCATTTTCAGAGGATTAGTTTTAGATAAAACTGAATAGTATAATCCATAAATCCACTTAACTGGTGGCAAATGCATTTTAATGCATTGCAAAATATGGAAAGCAAATGAGGCCATTGCTATTTATGTCTCTGAATTGTGGAATTTGTAATTTGCTTGAAGAGACCACCCATACTCCAATTGATGTTGGAGGACAAGAAAATCAATCTATATGTTGTTAAAAATATAAATAAAACCTAATTGTCTTACATTAAATTAAATGCAAATGGAAATGAACTACATTTTCCCCATGTACCCATGAATAGTCTTGCCCCTTCCTTAGAGTTGTGTATTCTCTTTAAAGCTCACTGGTACATGGGTTGCTTCTCTTCCTAAGGCATCCAATTGTAAGTTACTCCTTTATGAAAAGTGCAAATTCTTTCTAGATTCTGTAAGCAGTTAAGCTGATATTTTATTGTCACTGAGTGAGGTCTCTTGTGTTATGTCCCAAACAGAAAACATACAAAGGCAGAGCCAGACCCTATAATGACATAGCATTTTTGGCTTTAATTGGATACTAAGAAGGCAAGAGTAAAAAAAATGTCTTCTTGCTGTGAATGTATTCAGCAGTTTGTCAAGATTCTTAGAGGCTGGGGAATAAAAAAAATATTTTATTGATAAACAATATAAGTATTTTAAAAGCTCAATTAACAGCAATTACATACCAAAGCAATTCAGAGGATGTGCTATAAATTATACTATTTTATGTCCTCAACAAAATGGCAAAATCTATGAGTCCTGCTAAATCTTCTTTCTGTTTTCTAACATCATAGTCAATGACCAACAGTTTACATCAGTCTGAAGACAATTGATTCTACTTTCCAAGTCTAAAAATCACATAAGGATTTAGCCCCAGGCCCACTTAAACCCAATGCATATGTTTATACATTTCCCAGAGAGATAGAAATAAAAAATTTGGGTATTGGAGCAAACGGATTACAAATGCAGGGAAACGCAATTACCTAACTTAAAAAGGGACAAACACATATGGAAGTAAGTCACATAGATTACAAATTTATAAAGTTCTCACAAAACTATGTTGCTGAGGCCATCTAGTTGTTTCATTGTAATGAAATAGCTGAATGTATACAGATTTTAATTCTTATAATTAATGTGAGCTTGAATTGAAAAGCTAAAAGTTCTTGATGAAAATACTAAGTGATTTTTGGAATGAATTCTTATTTTTATATTTGTGTATAATCATCTTTGCTCTGAACTCTTACTGATATAGCACTTCACTTAAATTTGATTTTATTTTTCTACCGAAGGATTTCTTTCTGTAAAAACCATAATAAAAATAAAAATCGCTGTGTTTTTACAAACATCTCTATTGAATGCTGTTCTACTTTATAATGCCTGCCCACTTTCCATCCTTATCAAGCTAAGTCAGGATATTAAAGTGGTGTTGTATTTCTCTAGGAACACGTTCTGGGTTATATGTTTTCCCCAATAGGCAGGATTAAATACTGGTTCTTTAGAACCCCTTTGTACCCTGTGCCTACCTCAGCGTGGTACTTCTATCCCAGTAGCATGCTGAGCTTTATTAGAACTTCGCACAAAAGGAAAAATCAGTCAAACTAATCCTGCCAGTAATAGTTTGATATTTTCTTCATCATTAAATTGTTGCACTAATTTTGATTTTTTAAAAATATTATAGCAAAATATGATTTATCTTGATTATTATGGGGTTTTATTTGGCATACTCTTCACCTTTTATGTCTGAGATAAATGCCTAACTAGCCTCACCTAGCCCCAAACCTGCTTTTTGCAGTGTACTACTCTAATCTTTTTATATGCCTTTCTCCCTTATGTAGACTGTGGACTTTCTGAGAGCAATAGCCAAGTCTTTCCACCTTTGACTTATTCAGCCGAGTACTAACATTTTGTAAGCGTACAATAAAACCTAATTGAATATAGGTACATGTGCATGTCTTTAAATCCTATGTATACTTTTTAAAAGCTCATGCTTAATGAGTTAGTCCATTAGTCTACTTAGTCCTTTAGTCCACTTAGTTATCAAATCTAATTTTTAAAGCCAGAAATGATAGTTGTCATACAGTTTTGATTTTCAGGGATAGCACTAGTTCTATTATTTCTTTTTAAGATTCTAATTGCTATGACATCATACTCAACTCACACTGACTATTCTTGTTAGAGAAAATTATGAGCTTTTCCCTAATTGGTATCCTATAGCCATCAGTTTTTTGTTAGCTTTTTGTCTGACTTAATTGAGTTTATTTTAAATGAGCTGCTGCCAAGTATCATTAGAGCCTAAGGTGTGCACCAGGGCATATAGGTGGGTCGCAGACTGGATGGGGGGGATGGCGGCCCTGTAGAGAATCAGCGGAAGTTACCAGTTGAAAGCAGGATTGTGTCTAGGGGGAAAACAATAGAAATGAATTCAACTGGAATCTGAAAATGAGAGGATCGGCATAAATTGGGATGAAATGGGTGCTCTTATAATTAGAATTTTCTGTCTTACTGTCCTAGGCTCTCGAAATAAAGTTTAATATTTAATTTGGAAGACTTACATGTTTTAGGACTTAGCTTATAGTATCAACTTTTGACTTTTTCTATCCAAGCTTTACCCCTTCCAACCTCTACTCTGTTATTATGAGCTTTCTCAAGTTAAAATCTCAACTTAAATTTCCTGATGCATCTCCATTGCCTGTATGATAAACTCAAAATTCCTTAAAATGACCTACAAAGCTTTCTTTCTAAATCTGACCTCTGCCTTACCTGAGAAGTCCTAATGTTATCCCATAAGCATCTCACACTTCAGTGTTGCCGAGTGTCTCCAGTACTCTGGCACGACGTGGCCATCCTTTCCTCTACGTCTGTACGTGCTCATCTCATCCCCTGAAATACTCTGCTCTTCTCTATCAAGCAGGTTCCGTTTAGGAAAACAGATACAATGTTTTGCATTTCAAGTAGAGGAGTTTTAATGAAGGGAAACAATACAAAGTAATTGAGGGGCAAAAAGAACAAAAATAGAAGGTGAGCTGACTAAGAAATTAATAACCACAGGAGACACTACCTGAAGTACAAAAGGAAGATCATTTTGAGAAAAAGCCATTTCAGTAAATGACCAATTCACCAAAACACAATTCAAGAAATGGCTCATTTACTGAATGTTTCTTTACCCCAAATTTTCTTGTTTCTTATACTAATTTAGCTTAACCCGACCAGTCTAACAGTTTCTCATGTCCTCATTTTATGGAATTTTTATTATGTTTATTTCTGTTGAGCTCTCTGTTGCTGAGGTTGGAGATGGAGGGTCAGAGAAGGAAGGAAATTGTGGCTCTTAAAAATATATTCATACTACAGAGAAAAATGATAGAGTTAAAAGAACTAAAAAGTGAACAAAAAGATATTCACAGAAAATGCATCCTTGAATATTAACTGTTCTTAATATGATCACCATTCATGTTATTTATAAGAAAACATGTGATAATATAATCAATAATATACTTCCATATTTTTCATGAATATACTTTTAACTATATTCCACTAGAATATATTTGTTAAATATATTTTTCTGAGAAGTTTATTCTTTTTATGAATGCCAAGAATAATATACCAATAAAAAACATATCAAAGAACTTCCTCGTAACGAGTTAATTCTGGTGATGTTTGATGGAGGGGTCACACATAGCAATATTGATTAGTGACAAATATATTGGGATAGAATTCCCAGTTGTTCATAATTGTGGAGATCACTAAGTCCCACTGAGTCTAGATGGTGCATTTTGACCACTAGTGTTGACATAATTGCAAATTGGTTTTTGACTTGGAAAGACATTTCATTATACTAAATCCTGGCCACATTGGTAGGGGCGGCTTTGAAGCATTTGTTTACGACGATCTCAGTGGTTTAACCAGAACCTTGGTACAGGAGTCACAGACAGGATGGAGCTAGGGTAGGTATGTCATCAGGAGACCCAGGCAGATGTGGTGGCAACAATCTTTTTTTTTTATTTATTTTTTTATTTCAGAATATTATGGGGGTACAAATGTTTTGGTTACATATAATGCCTTGTAGCCATGGCTACAAGCTTGCCCTTCCCCCATGCAGTCAAGAATCATAGAACAGCTATATTGTAGTGGGAACTTACGCACAGATCACTGAGTTATATGAGGGTAGGGGCAGGCTCTCACAGTTGATCTACCCCAGAAACTTCACAAGTGTCCTGCTCAGCAGATCACAAACCCCAGATAGGTACAAATGCTGCAATGATCCTGGCAATTATGTCATTTAGAAAGGACAACAGGGTCTCAGTGTCACTGGAAGAATTTTTTAAGAGGCTTAATTACAGTAGAGTTGGTGAAAAGGGACTTTTTAAAAAACTCTAGTATTAGCACTTTAAATTATAATTGCATCATTGTCCTATGGAGGGCAAGGATATGTCACAGGGAGCCAAGGTGGGGCAAGAACCTGGACCTTCATGAGCAATGACTACATGCTCCATGACAACTGAGGGACACGAAAGCCCAAAGAAGAAGAGGCTGTTGTACAAAGATTTGGGTTTTTTTCTTATCATCTGGCTGAAAATCACTGCACCTTGATGACAGTGTAGGCAACTTGAAGCTCTGCTGAGCTGGGTTGAGTCATGCACACCAGGTGAAGCAGGAATCCTCCTCAGATACAAAGCCACAGAACATAACCCCCTCCAAGATCCTCTTCAGAACCATAAGAAAGGTCTTGGGCCTAATGTTCTGTTTGTTGGGAACTCTATGATTTAGAATAAAAATATGCCAAGTCCTACATGTGAGTGGATCCAATCAATTATTATAGGTAAAGAATAAGCAAAGAAATACACACATACAAACATACTTATGCACACACATACAGTAAGTCGTGGTCCTATCCCAAAGGATCATAAAAATCAACTAATTCAACTCCTCTATTCATTAGTGAAAGTATTTTTAACTTTATCTACTAAATATTATAAATTATTTATGCAACCCCTCTTCTAAATATTATATAAGCACTACCAGTAATGCTTTGGGCATAATACCTTACACATTGTGATGTTTAATAAAGTGACTGTCTGAATGGATGAATATTGGCATCAAAGGTTCTGTCACCTTCAAATCACATAGGATTCAGGCCTGAAGCTTCCTTATTCTTCCATCTTATATTCTTCCTCAATAGCATATTTCAACACTGAAGTTAGATGGCTTATAATTGATCCTTGATAAATTCAGAAGGACCTAAAAAAAAATCTGTCAGTGCTTCAAGACTTTGTTAAAGACTTTAGCTGTCATTCAATTTAGAAGTTAATAAAATACCAAATAATAGAGCTTTCTGGTGAGCCACATGATAAATATAATAAATTTGGAGCACATTGTTTAGCCTACTCTTTTTAAAATTTCCATTATTGTCTAGGGATGAAAAGAACAATCTAGAGAAAACAGGTGAAATGCATCAAAGGATTCTTCTAAACTCTATTTTCCTAGAAGTCTTTGAACCTCACTCTAAAGTAGTACAGATTGGTATACTTCTGAAAGTTCAGAATTTTTCCCTGTGCTACTTTCAGCCTAGTTGATATATTAATGCCACTAGTTAGGAATTACAAAGAAAATAAATTTTAATTTGTTATTTAACCATAAAAAGATGCTTATGCTTAAAGCTAAATAACATTACTATGCTAAGCAACTAAGATGTTAAAAAAATAAAAAGCAAAAGATCATTTATCTCCACTGTTGCTAGTAGGAAGTCATTAATGTTGAAAGGTCCAATAACAAAATAGAAATGTCTTCAGCACTAGACCTGGACTGAGTGAGGGAATTGGATTTCTACAATTAAAATATCATGTGAAAGCAAAACCAAAGCAGGGCTCTACAATGTCACTAGAAGACTAGGCATGATAAATGTGAAGAAATGTAAGATCATAAACATAAGATTATGTCATTTACAATCCTGATGATATGATAAGCATACTTATGACCTCATACCCCGCCACTATGCACTTTAAACTTGGCAAATCATTTGTTTCATCAATTGAGTGAGTGCATAAAAAAAACTTCTTCTTATCTTTCATGTGAAGTCTACATTGAATGCAATTTTATTGATCACCCAGGGGATATAGAAGAAGAGATTTACACTGACTCTGGATTTAATGGACACTCAAGCTACCCAAATAGTGGTAGCCTTTATCATAAGTCTGCTAAATCATGTTGCCCATGGACAAGGTATTGATATACTGAGCAGCCTGTGGGTTTTGAGACTTCAGGAACAGAGATGGTACTTTGGAAAATATATAACATTAGCCACTTTAGGGCTAATTCTACTTTTCTCTACATTTATATCTCTAACAAATTGGATCTTTCTAAAGCTATCTATCTTACATAAAGTTTCTCATAGTTTAAGACCATAGAGCAAAAGTATTATTGAACATATATTTTGTAACATTTGAAAAGTTATATTTCCTGTTTTATAAAATGTTTGAATGATAAGACTGAGATCCAACATAGTATATACTTTTCCATCTACACAGTAAAGAAAATGGTGAATTTATAGTAAAGGAAACAAAGGTGAGAGAAAAGCTTTAAAATGACTGCCTTACTTTAATTTTTTATTCAGATTATTATTTTTTAATATTAGTTAATAAATTCTGTTCTGATTGGCTTTCTGACTTACCTACTAACTATCGTAACTCTCTTAAAATTGTGGTCATATAGTCAAACCACTACAAATTTTAACAAATGTCATATTCACATTGTACCCAAATGTAAAGTCAAAATCTCCTCTCACCAAAAACAAACATGTAGTATTATTTCTGGCAGTTGATTGTGTGAAGATGATCTACCAAATTCAGTTGCAAGGAAACCAAAATGAAGTAATGTGTACAGAATTCAAACAGCTCCTTTTACCTTGGGCATATGAGATTATTCCAGTTGCATATTGGTGTGTAATAAATCACTCCAAAACCAAGTGATTTAAAAATATTTATTGCTCTCATAAATCTGCATTTGGGGCTATCTGTTCTCAATTTTGCATCAGCTGGGACAACTCAAAGCCTGAGATCTAGCATCTTCCGTAGGCTTGCTTATTCATATCAAACAGCTGGGCAAGGAAACTATAGAACTTATAACATTTTAGAAGTTGTATCATGAGTGACGTGAACCATTTGTTTTCCAAAACAAAGAGAAAGCATAAAACTGATAGTAGATATACCTCCAAAGCAAAAGGCACACTATTTAGAGTCTGAGGCAGAAAACCCTAATTGAAGGTACTGACTGCTTACTATATCCTTTTCCCTTTTTGTTAGGCATATGATTCAGTTAACTTCATTTCAAGTAGAAATGCCCATCAAGAAAGAATTAGTAATGATTAGGAAGGAAATGATATAGGATAGATAAATAAATAAAATTCAAAAATTGGATAAAAGACACATCATAATAAAAGTAAGATAAATATCATCATATCAGAAAATTGCCACAGGGTTTAGAAGAAAACATTAAGAATTTTCAAAGAACTCATAGATTCCTTAGTGAAAACAAAACTGAATTAGCTCAAAAAAGATATATGAAATTAGGAAGGACATAGAATGTGAGTTCCTAACTTAGAAAAATGAATGAAAAAATGTTACATTATTACAAAAACAAATGCTATCTTAGAAGCAACAAGAAGTACAATCAGCTCTGTTAAAAGTATATCTGAAGCAAGAAGTTCAGATCTGAAAATATCATAAAAATTAAATCTAAAGTAACAAAAAGATAACTGTGAAAAAATGAATAGGGAAAATGAAATACAGACATTCTTTAGAGATATTATGGGTTCAGTTCCAGATCATAGCAATAATGTGAATGTTGCAAGAATGCAAATCACATGAGTTTTTTGGTTTCCCAATACATACCTTTTATAACAGTTATGTTTACTCTGTACTGTAGTCTATTAAGTGTGCAATACCATTGTGTCTAAAAATATATACATAACTTGATTTGAAATACTTTATTGCTAAAAAATACATTCACCTGAGATTTTAGCAGGTTGTAAACTTTTTGTTCCTGGAGGGTCTTGCCTTGTTGATGACTGCTGACTGACTAGGGAAGTGGTTGCTGAAAGTTGGGATAGCTGCAGCAATTTCTTATAATAAGACAACAATAAAATTTGCCACATAGATTGACTATTCCTTTTATTAAAGATTCTCTGTAGCATGCAATACTGTTTGATCCACATCATTTTACCTACAGTAGAACTTCATTCAAAATTGGAGTCAATACTCTCAAACCCTACTGCTGCTTTATCAATTAAGTTTATGAAATATTCTGAATCCTTTGTGCAGCAATGTTCACAGCATCTTCACAAGACTAGATTCCATCTCAAGAATACACTTTCTTTGCTCATAAGAAGCAATTACTTATCCATTAAAGTGTTATCAGATTGCAGCAATTTTTTAGGCTGCACTTCCAATTCTAGTTCTCATGCTGCTTCCACCAAACTTGCAATTACTTCCTCCACTGACGTCTTGAACCCCACAAAGTCATCCATGAGGGTTGGAAACAACTTCGTCCAATCTCCTGATACTGTTGATATTTTGACCTCCTCCCATGAATCACAAATGTTCTTAATGGCATCTAGAATGGTGAATTCTTTCCAGAAGGTTTTCAATTTACTTTGCCTACATCCATTAAATAAATCACTGTCTATGGCATCTATAGTCTTATGGAATGTATTTCTTAAATGATAAGACTCAAAAATCAAAATTACTCTTTTGTCCATGGGATACAGGAGGGATGTTGTGTTATCAAGCATAAAACAACATTAATCTCCCTGTATATGTCCATCAGAGCTCTTGGATAACTAGGTACATTGTCAATGATCAGTAATATTTTGAAAAGGTTCTTTGTTTTCTGAGCAGTAGGTAATGATAATAACCTTAAAATAATCATTAAACTATGCTATAAACAGATTCTGTCACTCAGGCTTTGTTGTTTAATTTATGGAGCAAGGGCAGAGTAGATTCAGCATAATTCTTAAGGGCCTTAGGATTTTTGGAATGGTAAATGAACATTGGCTTCAACTTAAAGTCACCAGCTGCATTAGTTCCTAACAAGAGAGTCAGCTTGTGCTTTCAGGCTTAGAAGCCTCTAGGTATAAAAGTCCTAAATGATGTCTTCTTCCAATAGAAAACCATTTCATTTACATTGAAAAAATGTATTGTTTAGTGTAGACAACTTCATCAATTATCTTAGCTAGATATAGATAACTTGCTACAGTTTCTCCACCATCACTTATTGCTTCACCTTGCACTTTTATGTCATGGAGATGGCTTCTTTCTTTAAACTTATGAGTCAACTTTTGCTAGCTTTGAACTCTTCTACAGAACCCTTGCATCTTTCAGCCTTCATAGAATTGAAAAGAGTTAGGGCCTTGCCTAGGATTGGCTTTAGCTTAAGGGAATGTTGTGGCTGGTGTGATCTATTCAGACTACTAATACTTTCTCCATATCAGCAATAAGTCTGTTTCACTTTCTTATCATTTGTGTGTCTTTTGGAGTAGCACTTTGAATTTCCTTCAAGAACCTTTTCTTTGTATTCACAACCTGGCTGACTCTTCAGTGCCTGAGGCCTAGCTTTTGACACTTTTGACAAGCCTTTTTCACTGCACTTAGTCACTTCTAGCTTCTGATTTAAAGTGAGAGAATTGTGACTCTCTTTCATGCAAACACTTAAAGGCCATTGTAAGATTACTAATTGGCCTACTTTCAGTGTTGTTGTGTCTCAGGGAATAGATAGACTCAAGGAGAGGGAGAGAGACAAGGGAAAAGCCAGTAGGTAGAGCAGTTAGAACATACACAACATTCATTAAGTTTGCCGTTTTCATATATAGAGTGTGGTTCTTGATGACCAACACAACAATAGTAACATCAAAGATCATTGATCACAGATCATCATAATAGACAAAATAATAATGAAAAAGTTTGAAATATTGTGAGAATTACCAAAATGTGGTACAGAAACATTAAGTGAGCACATGCTGTTGGGAAAATGGTGCCAATAGACTTGCCGTATGCAATATTGTCACAAACCTTCACTTTGCAAAAAAAAAAAAAAAAAAAATGCAATACCTGTGAAGCACAATAAGGTGATGTGCAATAAATGAGGTGTGCCTATATATGAAAGACAAATAAGGAGGTAGGACATATGTACAACTGATACTATTAAGAAAGAGAACAGAAATAAATATATCAATTTTTTTTTTAAAATACATGTCCTGTAGTACAGCAAAACTAAAACTTGCAGGCAAAATCACAATGTTTGAGGAAGAAAATTATTTTCTTAATAATTACTACCAATATATATTGTGGGGAATTTATTTAAAATATCTTTGAAGGATGTTGGAGCAAGATGGCGGACGAATAACACGGCCAGACAGAGGGTCTCTGCAGAAAAGACCGATTCTAGCAGAAACTAGAGGAAAGAAGCAAGAAGACGAGCATACAGCGGACAAGGGCCGGAAGGAGGGGTACCTGAGACCCCGGGAGACTCCACGGGAGGAGGCTGCGGAGGAGAACTGGAGGCTGAGACCACCGGAGCAGCCCGGAGACCAGCGGCAAGGGTAGGTGGATCTGCTGTTTCCCCTCCCCTGCATTCGGGACTGCTGGTGGGCTCCCAAGCGGGTGGAGAGACCTGCGGACATCAGCTCAGAGACTGCCTTCGCCTGCCAATGGTGAGCCTGTAGCAGACGTGGCACCAGGTTCCCAACTTCCTCCGGGCACCTCCGTGTGCACGGAGAGCCGCGCGGCAGGCGCCATATTGCCTCCTCCTCCCCTCCGCCGACCCTACCCGCGGCTGCCCAGAGAGACAATACAGCCACCAGCCGGAGGCACCTCCAGGGAACGGGACCTTCCCGTTTGGGACCCCGCCCGCCCTCCCAGGTGCTGCTGGCACCGTGTTCCCAGGAAAATGGTGCCGACTCAGAGGCTGAGAGACATAGACCCAGCTTGGGCTCCCTGTGGGTGAATTAGGACCGGAAACCCTCTCCCTGGTGGGAATACAGTTTGAACTCTGGGACCCAGAGGTCGGACCTGCAGACCAGATCCCCTGCACCGAGGGCTAGCATTGCCCGGGGCACAGAAGGATTATACGTGAACAGCCTACTGAGGTCTGTGTGCCTCCAGGGGCGGATCGGCGTCCTAGAGGGCAACCCTCCTCCCAGGAGGAGGCCGTGCGCCCAACCCAGGTGGCGTTCCTGTGCAGGGAACCTCCCCGCCGGCATCACAGTCCGGGGAGGCCTGGTGGCTTGTGGTCTGGCCTGCTGGCAGAGGCCCAGGAGTAGCTGCGGAGTTGGGGAGGGTGGAAAGAAGCGAGGCCTGCTGCAGACTGTGGGTCTCAGACAGCCCGACCCCCACACCCAGACTTTCTGGCTGAGTGGGACCATTCCAGCCCCGCCCTGACAGCCTTCCCTGGAAACAGAGAACAGAACTTTGACCCCTGCTAACGGCCTGAGGGCAGGCTTACCCAACCCAGCTCCGCCCAGAACGAGAGCTGATAACAGGACTCAAAATCAACACCAGAGCCTGTTCCTCCAAGCAAACGCCACCTACTGACAGGGACGGCATCTTGCACAGCCTTTCCACGGCACCCACTGACTCAATATACAGGGAGTGGTCCAATTTCACCCACAGGCACCACCTAACGCCTCAGAAACTAAACAAGGTGTGTGAATACCCAAACAATAACCTAAGGAAAGAAACAACAACTGATCGACATGGGAAGAAATCAGCGAAAGAACTCAGGAAATATGAAGAACCAAACGGAAAACACACCCCCAAGGAGGAGCACCAGCCCCCTAGAAACGGACACCGACCAAAATCAGGCAACCAATATGACAGAAAAGGAATTTCGTATGTGGATCATAAGAACACTCACCCAGCTGCAACAACAACTCAATAACCAACACCAAGAAAACACAAAAAACCTCCAAGAAATGGAACAAAGGTTCAACAAAGAGATTGACACAGTGAAGAAAACTTTAACCGAAGTCCTGGAGATGAAGAATCAACTCAGAGAACTACAAAATACTGTGGAAAGTCTCAAGAACAGGGTAGATCAAGCAGAAGAAAGAATCTCAGAGCTTGAAGATAACACCTTCCAATTAAATAAATCAGTCACAGAAATACAGCAGAGAAACAAGAGAAAAGACCAAAGTCTACAAGAGCTGTGGGATTATGTGAAAAAACCTAACGTGAGGGTCATAGGTTTAGCCGAAGGGGAGGAAGACAACACTCAAGGGCTGGACAAGCTTTTTGAAGATATAATAGAGGAAAATTTCCCAGGCCTTGCTCAAAATCTCGAGATACAAGTTCAAGAAGCCCAGAGGACCCCTGGGAGATTCAATGCAAATAGGAAGACGTCACGTCATGCAGTCATCAGACTGACCAAAGTATCAACTAAAGAGGCCCTTCTAAGAGCTGTAAGACAAAAGAAGCAAGTGACATACAAGGGAAAGCCAATTCGAATAACATCAGACTTCTCTAATGAGACTTTACAAGCAAGGAGAGACTGGGGCCCCATTCTCACTCTTTTGAAACAAAACAATGCCCAGCCTAGAATATTATTCCCTGCAAAACTAAGCTTCATATATGAAGGAGAAATAAAAACATTTGCAGACAAGCAAAGGCCCAGAGAATTCACCAAGACAAGACCAGCCCTACAAGAAGTACTTAAAACAGCGTTATGCACGGAACATCATAATAATAATCCACGGATATAAAAACAACCAAAATCCAAAGATATTAAAGGCCAGATATTACAATGGCTCAAGACAGAACTCATAGCAACAACATCCAACCCAACAGAATGATCAGTAATCTACCTTACCTATCAGTTCTCTCAATAAATGTGAATGGCTTAAACTCTCCACTCAAGAGACATAGGCTGGCTGAATGGATAAGAAAATACAGGCCAAGTATATGCTGTCTTCAGGAAACACATTTAACCTGCAAGGATGCACATAGACTAAAAATAAAAGGGTGGAGATCAATATTCCAAGCAAATAGAAGCCAAAAGAAGGCTGGTGTGGCAGTTCTAATTTCAGATGATTTAGTTTTTAAACCAACAAAAGTAGTAAAAGACAAAGAGGGTCATTATATAATGGTGAAGGGCACAGTCCAACAAGAAGAGATAACAATTTTAAATATATATGCACCCAACTTAGGTGCACCCAGATTCATAAAGCAAACCTTACTGGAGCTAAGCAAATGGATTAATAGCAACTCCATAATCGCCGGGGATTTCAACACCCCACTGACGGCACGAGACAGATCCGCCAAACAGAAAATTAATAAAGAAATAATGGACTTAAACAAAACTCTAGAACAATTGGGTCTGACAGACATCTACAGAACATTCTACCCAAAATCCACTGAATATACGTTCTTCTCATCAGCTCACGGGACATTCTCTAAGATTGACCATATCCTAGGACACAATGAAAATCTCAAGAAATTTAAAAAAATAGAAATCATACCATGTAACTTCTCAGATCACAGTGGAATAAAACTAGAAATCAACCCTAACAGAAACTCACATTTCTACACAAAAACGTGGAAATTAAACAACCTCCTACTAAATGATTACTTCGTAAATGAAGAAATCAAGACGGAAATAAAAAACTTCTATGAAGAAAACGACAATGGAGAGACAAGTTATCAACTCCTCTGGGACACAGCTAAAGCAGTTCTGAGAGGAAAGTTTATCTCCATAAATGTCTATAACCAAAAGGCAAGAAGATCACAAATAGACAATCTAATGAAACGACTCAAAGAGCTGGAAAAAGAAGAACAGACCAACCCCAAACCCAGCAGAAGAAGTGAAATCAACAAGATCAAATCAGAACTAAACGAAATTGAAAACAGGAAAGCTATTCAGGAGATTAATAAAACAAAAAGTTGGTTCTTTGAAAAAATAAACAAGATTGACACGCCGTTGGCTAAGCTAACGAAAAGCAGAAAAGAGAAATCTCTAATAAGCTCCATCAGGAATAAAAAAGGAGATATCACAACTGATCCCAAAGAGATACAAGATACAATTTATGAATACTACAAAAATCTTTATGCACACAAACTGGAAAATGTGGAGGAAATGGACAAATTTCTAGAAACACACAGCCTCCCTAGGCTCAACCAGGAAGAAATAGATTCCCTGAACAGACCAATCTCAACAGCTGAAATAGAAACAGCAATTAAAAATCTCCCTAAAAAGAAAAGTCCCGGTCCAGATGGCTTCACACCTGAATTTTACCATACTTACAAAGAAGAACTAGTACCTATCTTGCAGAAACTATTCCACAACATCGAGAAGAACGGAAACCTCCCCGACACCTTTTATGAAGCGAATATTACTCTGATACCAAAACCAGGAAAGGATGCAACAAAAAAAGAAAACTACAGACCAATATCCCTAATGAATATAGATGCAAAAATTTTCAACAAAATCTTAGCTAACCGAATACAGACACTTATCAAAAAAATAATCCACCACGACCAAGTGGGCTTCATCCCAGGGATGCAGGGATGGTTCAACATACGTAAATCTATAAATGCAATTCACCACATAAACAGAAGCAAAAACAAAGACCACATGATCCTTTCAATAGATGCAGAAAAAGCTTTTGACAAAATTCAACACCCTTTCATGATACGAACACTTAAGAAAATAGGCATAGAAGGGACATACCTAAAAATGATACAAGCCATATATGACAGACCCATAGCCAACATCATACTGAATGGGGAAAGATTGAAATCATTCCCACTTAGAACTGGAACCAGACAAGGCTGCCCACTATCTCCACTTCTGTTCAACATAGTGCTGGAAGTCTTGGCTACAGCAATCAGACAAGAAAATGGAATCAAAGGTATCCAAATAGGGGCAGAAGAGATCAAACTTTCACTGTTTGCTGATGATATGATATTGTATCTAGAAAACCCCAAGGATTCAACCAAGAAACTCCTGGAACTGATCAATGAATTTAGTAAAGTCTCAGGATACAAAATTAATACACAGAAATCAGAGGCATTCATATACGCCAACAACAATCTAATTGAGAACCAAATCAAAGACTCAATTCCCTTCACAATAGCAACAAAGAAATTAAAGTACCTAGGAATATATTTAACCAAAGAGGTAAAAGACCTCTACAGGGAGAACTATGAAACACTGAGGAAGGAAATAGCAGAGGATGTAAACAGATGGAAATCCATACCATGCTCGTGGATCGGCAGACTCAATATCATCAAAATGTCTATACTACCCAAACTGATCTACAGATTCAATGCAATACCTATTAAAATCCCATCAGCATTCTTCACAGATATAGAAAAAATAATTTTACGCTTCGTATGGAACCAAAGAAGACCCCGAATATCAAGAGCAATTCTAGGCAACAAAAACAAAATGGGAGGCATTAATATGCCAGATATCAAACTATACTACAAAGCTGTAGTAATTAAAACAATATGGTATTGGCACAAAAACAGGAATATTGACCAGTGGAACAGATGTGAGAATCCTGATATAAAACCATCCTCATATAGCCATCTCATCTTTGACAAAGCAGACAAAAACATACGCTGGGGAAAAGAATCCCTCTTCAATAAATGGTGCTGGGAAAACTGGATAGCCACCTGTAGAAGGCTAAAACAGGACCCACACCTTTCACCTCTCACAAAAACCAACTCACGCTGGATAACAGACTTAAACCTAAGATATGAAACTATTAGAACTCTAGAGGAAAAAGTTGGAAACACTCTCCTAGACATCGGCCTGGGCAAAGAGTTTATGAAGAAGTCCCCAAAGGCAATCACAGCAGCAACAAAAATAAATAAATGGGACATGATCAAACTACAAAGCTTCTGCACAGCCAAAGAAATAGTCATGAAAGTAAACAGACAGCCTACAGAATGGGAGAAAATTTTTGCATCCTATGCATCCGATAAGGGACTGATAACTAGAATATACTTAGAACTCACGAAAATTAGGAAGAAAAAATCAAATAACCCCATTAAAAAGTGGGCAAAGGACTTGAACAGAAATTTTTCTAAAGAAGACAGAAGAATGGCCAACAAACATATGAAGAAATGCTCAACATCTCTAATCATCAGGGAAATGCAAATCAAAACCACAATGAGATATCACTTAACCCCAGTGAGAATGGCCTTTATCAAAAAATCTCCAAACAATAAATGCTGGCGTGGTTGCGGAGAGAGAGGAACACTCCTACACTGCTGGTGGGACTGCAAACTAGTTCAACCTCTGTGGAAAGCCATATGGAGATACCTTAAAGCGATCCAAGTGAATCTACCATTTGATCCAGCAATCCCATTGCTGGGCATCTACCCAAATGATCCAGTGACACTCTACAAAAAAGACACCTGCACTCGAATGTTTATAGCAGCACAATTCATAATTGCAAGGCTGTGGAAACAGCCCAAGTGCCCATCAATCAAAGAATGGATTAATAAAATGTGGTATATGTACACCATGGAGTACTATTCAGCTCTAAGAAACAATGGTGATATAGCACACCTTATATTTTCCTGGTTAGAGCTGGAACCCATACTACTAAGTGAAGTATCCCAAGAATGGAAAAACAAGCACCAGATATATTCTCCAGCAAACTGGTATTAACTGAGTAGCACCTAAGTAGACACATAGGTGCTACAGTAATAGGGTATTGGGCAGGTGGGAGGGGGGAGGGGGGCGGGTATATACATACATAGTGAGTGAGATGTGCACCATCTGGGGGATGGTCATGATGGAGACTCAGACTTTTGGGGGGAGGGGGGGAATTGGCATTTATTGAAACCTTAAAATCTGTACCCCCATAATATGCCAAAAAAAAAAAAAAAAAGAAAAAAAAGGGGTCCGGTAACCCAGATGATTAAGTAGATGGTATTAAAAAAAAAAAAAAAAAAAAAAAAAAAGCAGAATGTCACCCTTACTATTAATATTTCCATATTGCAAAAGGAAAACTCCAAATTGTGTACAAAAACACTGATGATTAATCATCTGATATAAACTCAATAAAATATATTAATATAAAGAGTAAAAAAAAAAATATCTTTGAAGATAAAAAGGGAATCCAAAGGGCATCCAGAAAGAAAAATTATGTCATGTATGATGGAGAAAGTATCAGGGTGATATCAGCATTCCAAATAGCACATTTTAATGCTTAATCACATTTCCCAAAAGGCAAACATTTATTATAATTTAAAAGACTTTCATACTTAACCATACATGATTTAAATATTCTGATGTATAAAAGGTTTTGGATAATTTAAAAACCATAAAACTTATAGAAAACAAGAAACACCTTACCTGAACAAAACTGACAAGCAATAAATGGAAGCAAACAAAACATATAAAAATAAAAAAGATTAGAGGGACAGAAAGTTTGATTTAAGCTATACAAAGGTATGTAGAAAGTGATTGCTTTCATCTTAACAATAAGCTAAAGCCAGATAATCCATTAAACCAAAACTTCTATTGAAATCTTTGAATGGCAGAGATCTCAGGAAAACCAACTGGCCTTAAATCTAAAGAAAGACAAGGGCCTCCAAAAAGAGATAGAAGATGAACTCTGAGTTCCCTGGGGGAGAGCACAGAAGGAAGATGGGATTGCCACACAAAATGGTAAGATGTTTAATAAATTGGTAGGCTAGCATGAGAGTATAGAAGCCCTGGAAGCCACAGACATAAGGAGACTGTATCCACTTACAAATCCTTCCCACGGACTCCACCAGGTGATCAAAATAAAGGTGGTGGCAATGAAGAAGCTGGAGAATGCCTCCCATGGGGACAGGCTTGGAGAAGGACAGGAGATATTGGTACTGGATTCGATTAGTCTCCCCTATAAAACAGTCACTGGGAAAAGAAAGTAAATCCTGTTGTCCCAAGGAACAAGAGAAGAGCACTTGCAGATGTAGGAAGGAAAGGAAAAATAAAAAACCTCTATCTCTAGAGGAGAGGCAGGAAAAATTCCTGAGCCCAAAACTTAGAGAGTCCTTCCATTGTGGGAGAGGTAGGGTTACTGAGAAAAACCTACCCCTGAGAACCAGGGATCCAGTGGACTGAGGCCGAACCAAGACAAGGAATCTTTCCTCATTCTTTCCATAGTGCTATGGAAATGCTAACATTCAATACCTAGCTGGCATGTCCCCATGCTTTAGTCTCCTCTAATTTCCTCCTGTTATATTTATTCCTTCATTCAACAAATATTTGAGAATCTGCTATATGTTATTAGGCATGGGGTTACAGCATTGGAGAACATAGAGAAATGTTTTGCCTCAAAGTGCTTGCATTCTAGTAGGAGGTATAGAAATAATCAAATAAATATATAATGCTAAGCAGTAAAGAATATGAAAACACTATTAGGAGGTCAGAGTGACTGGGAGAGTAAACTGAGATAAGATATTCTACAAGGTCTCATTGAGGGTGACTTAAGCTGGAATCTACAGTGAGCCCGAGAACAAGGAAAGCAAATATCTGAGGGAAGCTCATTTCTGACAGATGAGGAAGTGAAAATGCCCTGATGCTGACACATGTGTGGCTTGTTGAAGACATGACAGAGACCAGTGGGATGAGACTAGGTAAGCAAGGGGGAGCACAATGTTTTGTTTTTCTAAAAATAATTTTTCCTTTTATTTCCTCATATTATGGGGGTACAAATATTGTTAGGGTTATATATATTGCCCCTGCCACGCCTCCACCACCCCGCCATGCCAGAGCTTCAAGCGTGTCCAATCCCCAGGTGGTGTGCACCACATCCATGATGTAAGTATACACCCTTCTCCTCCTCCCCCCTCCCACCTGCCCACCTCCCGATAACAGTTTGTTTTTTGTTTTAGCCATTTTGGTTACATTATATATCTTTGCCTCTCCCTAAAAAGGGTTAGAGGTAATCTCTTGCCCCCCACAATGCTCTCCACATCCCTAAGATGTGGGTCTCCCCCCTCGAATCCCTGGTGAACACTACCACTCTTAGAGCACCATAGTTTTAATCAGTCAGTACCAATTTGATGGCAAGTAGATGTGGAGCTCATTTTCCAGATCTTGTGTCGCCTCACTTTGTATAATGGGCTTAAGCTTAATCCAGGATAGCATAAACGGTGCTAGCTCACTGTCATTTGTTAGAATTGAGTAATATTCCATTGTGAGCATATACTAAATTTTAGTTATCCACTCCTGAATTGATGGGCACTTGGGTTGTTTCCATGACCTTGCAATAGTGAATTGTGTTGCCATAAACATTCGGGTGCAGATGTCTTTGTAATAGAATGTCTAATGCTCTTTTGGGTAGATGCCCAACAATGCTATTGCAGGGTCGAATGGTATTTCTATTTCTAGCTGTTTAAGGTATCTCCAAATTCTTTTCCACAAAGGTTGCACTAATTTGCAGTCCCACCAGCAGTGTAAGAGTATTCCTGTCTCTCCACATCCTCGCCAGCATTTGTTGTTTTGGGATTTCTTGATACAGGCCATTCTCACTGGGGTTAGGTGGTATCTCATTGTGGTTTTGATTTGCATTTCTCTAATGATTAGAGATGTTGAGTATTTTTTTTTATATGTTTACAGGCCATTATTCTGTCTTCTTTGGAGAAGTTTCTGTTCATTTCCATTGCCTATTTCTTGATGGGGTTGTTTGATTTTTTCTTGTGTATTCTTTTAAGTTCTAGATAGATTCTTGTTATTAGACCTTTATCAGAAGTGTAGAGAGAGAATATTTTCTCCCACTCTGTGGGTTGTATATTTGCTCTAATGATAGTTTTGTTGGCTGTGTAGAAACTTTTTAATTTGATCAGATCCCATTTGTTTATTTTTGAAAAAGGAGAGACCACAACAGACTCCACAGATATACAAAACATTATGTTTGACTACTATAAAAATCTATATGACCAAAAACTACAGAATGAAGATGAAATGGACAGATTCCTGGATTCATACAACCTCCCTAAGTTCACCCAGGAGGTAACAGAATTCTTGAACAGACCAATCACAAGCTCAGAAATTGAAGTAGTAATTAAAAACCTCCCCAAATGGAAAAGTCCTGGGCCAGATGGCTACACTTCAGAGTTCTACCAAACATACAAAGAAGAACTCATACCTATACTACAGAAACTATTCTACACCATTGAGATGGATGATGTCTTTCTTAACTCATAGTATCCTTCCTAACTCATTCTATGAAGCCATTATCACCTTGATACCAAAGCCAGGAAAGGATGCAACAAAAAAGAAAATTATAGACCAATATCCCTCATGAATATAGATGTAAAAATCCTAAATAAAATTTTAGCAAATAAAATTCCGTAGCACATCAAAAAAAAATTCACCATGACCAAGTGGGCTTTATTCCAGGGATGCAACGCTGGATCAACATACACAAGTCTATAAATGCAATTCACTTCATAAATAAAACCAAGAACAAAGACCATATGATTCTGTCAATAGAGGCAGAAAAAGCATTTGACAAAGTCCATCATACCTTTATGATAAAAACTCTTAACAAAATAGGCATAGATGGCCCATACCTTAAATTTATCAAATCCATGTATGACAAACCCACTGCTAATATCATCCTAAATGGGGAAAAATTGAAATCATTCCCTCTTTGAACCAGAACTAGACAAGGATGCCCACTATCTCCTCTCCTATTCAACATAGTGCTCAGAGTCCTAGCTATAGCAATCATGCAAGAGAGGGATATTAAGGGCATCCAAGTAGGGGCAGATGATATCAAACTCTCACTCTTCACCAATGATATAATATTATATCTAGAAAACCCCATGGATTCATCCAAGAGACTCCTAGATTTGATAAATGAATGCGGCAAAGTTTCAGGTTATAAAATCAATATACACAAATCAGAGGCATTCATATATGCCAAGAACCATCAAGCAGAAACTCAAAAATGCAATACTCTTTACCATAGCCCCAAAGAAAATTAAATATCTAGGAATATACTTAACGAGAGATACGAAAGATTTACACAAGGAGAACTATGAAACATTAAAAAAAGAAATGGCAGATGATTTAAACAGATGGAAAAATCTACCTTGCTCATGGATTGGTAGAATCAATATTGTTAAAATGTCAATATTACCTAAGGCAATCTAGGGAATCAATGCAATCCCCATTAAAATACCACTAGTATTCTTTACAGATCTAGAAAAAATAATTCTTCACTTTGGAACCAGAGAAAACCACGTATAGCCAAAGCAATCTTAGGTAGAAAGAACAAACTGGAAGGCATCAGTCTTCCTGACTTTAAGCTGTACTATAAAGCAATAATAGTTAAATAAGCCTGGGACTGGCACAAGAACAGAAGCATCGATATCTGGAGTAGATCTGGGATATCAGAGATGAAATCATCAGTATATGGTAACCTAATCTTTGATAAATCAGACAAAAATATACAATGGGGAAAAGATTATTTCTTCAATAAATGGTGCTGGGAAAACTGGTTAGCAACATGCAGAAGAGCGAATCAGGATCCCAACCTCTCACCTCTCACAAAAATTCATTCAAGATGGATAACAGACTTAAACCTAAAGCATGAAACCTTAAGAATCCTAGAAGAAGATGTCGGGAAAACCCTATCAGATATTGGTCTAGGCAAAGAATTTTTGAGGAAGACCCCCAAGGCAATCACTGCCACATCAAGGAGGAGTGCAATGTTTATTCTTTCAATTTCTGTTACATGATTTCCTCTCTCCCCTGTGCCTTGCACATTGTAGCTACATTGTTGAATAAATATGTGTTGATGTGTTTTGTGTAGTACTGTGACAGACTGGCTAACATAGTCATACTCTCACTCACATATGAACTGGAAACATGCCATGTTATATTCATTCTGGACCCTTGATGACAGACACTACATGTTAGTTCAATAGGAATCCAACTGAGACCAGCATTGGTATAGTAAAATACACTATTTTCTAAAGCAGAAAAAAGAAAGTGAAAAACAATTTCAGCCTTGATATTGAAAAAATATCCTTCCATATATTTCCTCCTGAATAAACCAACCATTAGTGGTTCTCCTGGGAGCACCACCTATTTCCTTTGTTCCGATCCCTTCTGAAATCAGTTCTGGGTAACTAAGAGCCTCTGCTATTACTGCAGCAATATCATTTAGCTGACCCTTATGTATCCATGTGACAACTCCAACCTTGGTACAATTTCCAGAGCGAGGACTGAAAGTTAGATTGAGACCAGAACTCATTCTGTTTTCAAATTTTTGAATACCTGGACACACTGTGATTCTCTTAATCATTCTAACAGATTAAGGGGTAGGTTTCTGTTAAACTAATAACAATTTCTCCCTTAACTTCCACTGCTTATATGTGGACAGTTAGTCAAAAAATCCAGGATCTTAGGTAGCCAAAATAGGTAAAGGAGGCAACCAATAAATTTCCTTATCATTTGTCAATTTCCTCATCTTCTAGTGAAGAGACTTCTACCAGATACAATCTAGTCTTTTATTGTTCCATTATTCCACTATTTACAGGACCTGATAGTCAGACCCTGATGAACATGTATTTAATTCTAAATGCAATAGATTCTGTGAATTTGCCTCTTAATTTTTTTTTACCTCTCTTAAAGCAAAGATTCACATTTCATATTAGAAAGAGAAAAGAAGGTACCAGAGAGGAAAAAGAATAATGATACAATTTCGTACATTCAAATATGATAACTTTACAGAATTAGGATTCTCAATGAATTTTATAAAGAAGAGGTCAGATAGTTTAGCTTTGATACAAGAAATCATTTTAAAATTCTAATTAGAGGAAAAAAGAATATGGTTTTATAAAATAAATTCTGCAATCACTTCAGTTTAAATTTCCCTACTGTTAATTTTTTTTTAAAGTAAGAAAACCTTATGTAGTGTGCTAATACCGATACTGTACTTTTTTATCTACTAAGTTCCAAACAACTGCTGATTAAAAGAATGAAATCTCATCATAAGAGGGGAATTTAATGAGTTCTCATGAACAATTAAAAAGATTATTTGCATATTTTTAGCCTATTGGAGGAAAAAATACCAAGCAGGAGAGGTTTAGCAATAATCACATGCTGAGAAGGAGTGGAAAGGGAAACATTAAATGATTTTCTTTTTCCTCCTGAAGCCATGGATAGCATTTCAGGAGGCTTATTAGCATGCACATTGGAGTGACCTGGTTTACCAGTCCTCTGCACTTAGACAGGTGTTTATTACAGGTGCTCCATCTTTGGTATTTTTATCCCTCTAAGAAAAATTAGGACTACAGAGAAGACCCATGCCTGATTATGTTCACAGTAGTATATATTACAGCGATGGAAACTGAACTCAAAGCAAAACCTGGGAAGGACTTGATAATCTGTCTTTGGAAACTCTTTCTATGACATTTACTCTTTGTCATTTAGTCTCTGATACAGTGTAATTATCAAAACATCTGTCCCCAAAGTCAAGGCAGCAAATGTAAGGAGCTAGAAAAAAATATGAGATTTAGATTCAGAAATTATGAGTCATTTAACGACCATAACCCCAAACAAGCAATTTTTCCCTATGTATCCATAGACTATACACATGTAAAGATTATAATAACATCTGTCTTGTAGAGTTGTTGGATTGATTATGGAAAATATATTTTTTCAGTGCAGTTTCCTATGTATAGAAAGCATTCATTGCTTGACTGCTAAAGACATAAAGCATTTAAATAATAATAAACATCCATTAGTAGTCTAGCAACACATCATTAGTGGAAAGAATATCCAAATTACTACCTAAAGTGTGGGAAATAATATAGTCAATGGAGTCATCTTTGATCCTGAAGACCAGTGATGATTTCTGTTACAGTATACCTTCTGTTTATGCCATTAATAAACCCTGACACGGGAATATACTTCTTTCATTATGGAACAGACAAAACGAAAATACTGGCACATTCTCTGTAGTATTTGTTTTACTTTTGCTGCCCCACATCTCATCCGCTCCTTTTTATTTCAGCCTCAGCTCTGGTGGATTGTGCTGACTCATGCTGACATTGTTCCACCCCAACACATGCCACAGTCTCTGTTTTTCTGCCGCAAAGCTCTCTCAGGTGTCACAGCAGCCCTCTCAGATTATACAAGATACACTGTAAGTGCAAGATGAGAGCAGATGGAGAATGAAGTCAATGACTCAGGCCCTCTCCAATTGATGGGAATAGGAGTGACTGGAAGAATGCAAAAACAAGCACCACATGAGATCACCATCAAATCGGTACTAACTGGTCAACACTAAGGTGGTCACATGGTAGTAATATTCAGTGGGTG